>NC_135177.1:16610975-16960559 GCF_041146795.1 Maylandia zebra | reverse complement strand
GGCACAACTCCCGGCACATCATTTTCAGATCACCGCGGAGTTTCGCTGCTCGGGTTAAACGTAATATATAAGTCACTTAGACAACCTAAAAATGTTATTTTTGGGCTTTTTTCAGTGTTTTGTTTGTTCGTGAGTAAATCGGTTTGGCTGAGATTAAAGTTATTAGATTAGATAAAATAAAACTTTATTAATCCCCCGGGTGGGTTCCTCCTTGGTTTTCACACAGCTGACTAAACGTCAAACAGAAAACTTATTAAACAGAAGTATGAGACAGTCGAGAATTTACGCCAGTGTCTGGTTATATTTTAGATAGCAAGAAGCAGACGGCCGAGTTTATTAAACTCCACCGAGACAGCGGTGACGCAGATCAGAAGGCTAGACCGTCCAATTTCACGCCTTTAAACTTTAAAGGCGTGTTTGTGTGTGTGTTTATACAATTGCTATTATGTTTGCACTTTATGTGTAATGTTACTGACTGCAGAGATCAGTAAGATGTGTGTATTTTTTATTTATTAGTTTTATTTATTTAATATTATTTTTTAATTGAATGACTGTCTAGTAGTTCACAGATGTCGAAAAACTGAGTGTGGTAAAGCCACTGATTTTTTTTTATATATATTTCTGCAATCTGCACATTGTACTGACTTTCATTTTAATGTTTACACCAGGGTTCCTTGTCAGCACTTTATGCTCAGATGTTTGTAAGCTAAAAATAAACTATTGTGTATGTTCAAATTTACTGTTGTGATTGAAGAAGTTAAATAAAAATGTCAGTCATCAATTCATGCATCACCTCATGTCATCATAACAGAGGTCTGTCTTCCAGGAAAGAACAGTTTAAAATTAATGTAATATAGTGTTGGCCATACTATATGATGTATTGCTTGTCTTTGTTTAATAATACAGAAGACAAAGACCTTAAAAAATAATCGCATCGCAATCGCAATATTGGGGCAAAAAATCGCAATTAGATTATTTTCCATAATCGTTCAGCCCTACTAAATAATACGATCTAACATTATGCCTTTCAGAATTATGCTGGCATGTCTTGCTGTTGAAGCTGTTGCATGTGAAGTTCTGTCGTGTAATTCTCGCAGCCCCTTCTGGAGACACAAGTAGCTTTAAACAACTTTTCATTTCCTTTCGTTCTTGCTATCAGCCGTCTCTGTGGCAACGGAAACTTGAAGGTGAAAACACAATCATACTCGACAGTCTAACAAGCTTTTACCCGGCCCCATAGCCCTGGCACAGAGTGGTTTTTTTCAAACATACTGCACACGTCAGCTACAGTGGGGCTGACCGTGGTGGTCCGTTATTCATTTAATGATTACTTAAATTCTGCATGGAGCACCATTACCATCTTATTGAGAAAAACATGCAGGCTTGTCGTAGATATACGTCGTACATATGATTTTTAGGGAGCAGCCTAGTCTGTTCCTACTACACCTGCAAAGTCTTACTCCCCCCTCCCATCTCTTGTGCACTGGCGCAGCACCCCCTGACCACCTCCCTGCTGAGCGCCGAGCTTCACGAAACAGCCAGATCTCTGTTCCATAGGTCACATCAGATGGCTGGCACACTTGAGCCCTGTTGACAGTTTGTTGTTTACAGTATGTGGAGTCAGCGTGGGGCAGCCTCTGCCGATCAGGGTCCCGGTGGGGGGTGGATACACCGGTGTATGTTGCATGCGGGTTTTGGGGCGTGGGGAAAGGAGGGGGGATTGCAGGGAGCAGGGCAACGATGGCGTAGGTGTAGTGGCGTTAGGAGGTTGATGTTGGCGGGGGGTCCAGGGGTAGGTTGCTTAGCAGGGAGCCCCTGGCATAAGGCCCAGCAGTCTTTGATGCTCTCCGGTTCTGAGAGAGAGGCAAGAAAGACAGAGATGAGGAATGAAAGAGAAAAAGGTTACCTGTGGATCAGCCAACCTTCAGCGCAGAAGGGCCGGGGGTGGCGGTGGTGGTGGTGGTGGTGGAGGGTGAGGGGGAAGTGGGCGACTTTGATGTGAGTCCAGGTTGGAGGAGCGCATTGATCGCAGAGGGAAGCAGGGTGGTGTGGGTGCAGAGGAGTGTGGACGAGGATGGCCAGAGCTCAACTGCAGCAACACTTTCACCTTTTTCTGTGGAAAAGTCTGCGAGCGTCGGCTGAGGATGTTGTAGCCGAGATGTGGATAAGCTTGGGGAAATGTGTTAACTGCGCATATATCGAAGGCGAAGCTGCGAGTCAGTGGATGAAGTTTAAGAGATCCATGTCTTGCTGCTGCTTGCTGAGAAAGTGAAAGTCTTTCATCTCTCTCCCATGTGTTTGCAACAGGAGCATCGGGGAATTTTACTCCCTCTGTGAATGTGAGGGTGTAAATCTCTGCAGTGTGTGTGTGAGTGTGTATCAGGATGTGTGTTTATGAGCACATACATACATGCATTGTTCAGAGTGAACTCTCTGTGTATACTCCGTACCAACAAAGGCAGAGTCCTGCTGGGCTGCTGTGTATCCATAGATCAGAGGTGTGTGTATTTGTGTGTGTGTGTGTGTGTGTTTGTGCATGCATGTCGTTCCTCCTTCCTTCTTGCACGATCACCAGTGCAACACACAGGCAAAGCACCCCTTGGGCCTACCACTCCCCACAATACGCCCAGGCTCCCACAATGCATCAGTATTTCAAAGCTTCACATCCCAGGAGACTTTGCTCTAACAGTGAGGTCTCTTCTACCAGGAAGTGACACGCCCTCCTGCTGGGACACAACTCCCACAATGCACCGAGGTGGCTCCCATAGAGGAATGCACACAATGTGTTTGCTCCTGTCAGAGGCTGCCGCCGCGCATCTGTCAGCCCGCTGCTATTAGTGTTCATCGCAGTGTTTTCACGCCTGCCTCATTCTCTCCATTCTTTCCCTCTCCTGCTTTAACAGTGTGGTTTCATCCTTGATCCCTCAGTTTAGGGTCGACAGATTGTATTGGAGAGCTGACAGCCAGAACAAGAATACATCCAGTGGCCCCGCGTACACCAGAAAATGTTTTACAGCGACAGAAATAACCCAAGGCGAGGCTGACACACCATTCAATTTCTTCACTCAGAGATCTCTGATCCCTTGGCCAGTTTGCCGTAGATGTCGGATGGGCTTAAACTTAGTAGACAGCTTGCTTTGGGTCCCCTGTGTACCACTCTGAAGAAAGCAGAATTCACAGGAATGTGTCATTGATAGAGAGAGCAAGTAGGTGGAAACTCATTTTGACCTAAATTTAGATGCCTTATTTTATTCAGCTGCACTTTTCTAGCGTCACTGTTTTACATATCGTTGTGTTCGGTATTGAACCTACACAAGCTGAGATATTTATTTCGATGAAAGATTTTAATTAGCTGGAATGATATTAGGATGACAGGATTTTGGTAGGAAACAGTAGGTTTCTCTGTAGTTAATTCAGTAGTTTTGTCAGAAAATATAATATATAAAGGTGTCCATGGCAGTCCTTTACATTGAAGGTCATGAGATAATGAAATTGTATTGGATCAGTCAGAGATGCTTGCATGACTGGATATTTCTTCTCTTGCTGACATGTTATTTAAATTGTGAAAATTGGTAATTGGTGTCCAGCAACATTTTAGAATAAAATAATCAAATTAAAACACAAATGTTTTTGTAAAATGTGAACTAGGAAGTCAGTCAGTGTGGCTCTTTTCTCCTTTACTTTCAACCATGTGCTAAACCATAGAGCCGCAGCCGAGCTCAGCTGCCTCTAGTCTGTATGCTGATGTGGCCAGTGCTGTTTTATTAATTTGTGTGAATGGGAGTATTAGTCTTGTAGTCGTCAATACAACTCAAAAAGTGCAATACAAATGCAAGTCCGTTTATTATTTTTGTGTACTTTTAAACAAGATGTAGATTCAGTGTTGCTGAAGTTTACCAATATTTGCTGTTCTTTTACAAATTGGAAATATTTCTCACTGGAAATATCTATCTACTACTATCTACTAAGAAATCCTACTTTCTGTGCAAATCTCCGTCAAACATCAGATGCTTAAATCCTCGGACCAGCCTCAGTATGAGACATTTTGGAAAATTGTGTACCTGGCATATATTTTACCAGGTTTGGTTTTTAAGATATATCAGGTAAAGTTGGGTGTGTAGGAGCAAAATTTTAGTTAATTAATCATGCGTCTTTCTAGTAGTTACTTTATTTACAGTTATTTAAGAGAGAGGTCATGTAACTCTCTTCTGGGAAACTGTAAACTAATAATTTATTTTTATTTTTATGAAAGTAACATTTTGCATTGAAGAAATGTTGATTTTTCTTTATATATGATGTGAATATGTCTCAGGAAGAAAACTGAAATCAGCAAAAAAATTTATCTGCAGGAATGAGCCAAGAAAAATGCAGTTGGTGCATTTTAAGTTAGAAAATCATTGTCCAATTTAATACCCATTTAAGCATTTTTGCCTGAACCTGGACCTGCATTTGCATGACCACCATCTGCCCCAACCTCCTCCGTTGATCACTTTACAGTGAAAACTACCATTTTATACATGTGTTGCAATCAAAATAGAAAAAAGGTCAGTTATAATGCAGTATATGAAAAGCCAAAAGACAGAAAACAAACAGAAGACACATCAGGTAGCAGGTAGAAGCAGCAGGAATGTATGTAAATCAGAACGGACGCAGAGATTTTGGGAAAACACTGTGACATACATAACCTTTACATTGCAGAACACCACATCTTTGTCATTTTATATGAATATACTTATTTCTATATTCATTAAATGTCTCCACAAATGCTTTAACATCACTTGAGTAAATATAAAAAAGGTCAGAGTTTCAAGTCTAATGTCATGAGTAAAAACGCTATCTTGGCAGCATTTTTGGAAACATTTTGGTTCATGACAGTACATTTTGTTTGCTCTTTGTCTCTATTTGAGCTCATCTGTCTATCTTGTAATTGTAACACCAGGTTGCAGCCAATCACTTTAATTTGATAAATTGCTGGAGAGCACAGTTTCGCCCACGTTCAATCTAGATCCGATCAGCGGTGCTAAAATATCATGACGACGGCTGAGCAAACAAATACCTGCCTGCTGCTGTCGGTAGCCACGTAGATGGCGCCCTTACAGGCCAGGCACATTAGCTTTGCAGGACTTTTTGGTCATATTTCTCAAAGACTAATTGATTTCTTATTGAGGAGTTGCCAAGGAAATCAGAAAATTGCATTCTATAGCGGCGGTATTAGCCTTTGCAGACTGTTTAAGATGTTTTCACTGATCGCGCCTTGGCAGAGCTTTCTGCCCTGGAGTGGCTTGTATATAATGGACTGCCATGAAATCATAATTGCGTGTTTATGAACAAACCAGCTGGTTGAGGCAGAGGGTAATTATTTTCTCTGCGTTTCTCCTTTCCGCTCACCGCACACTTGCGTCTGATAACGGCCTTGGTGGAAAATAAACGGTGGGGAGAAGAGAGGAATGGAACCAAAAAGGAAAAAGGACGGCTCTGTAGTTCTCCTCGTGTGTTATTAAGGAGTTTACAATTCACCTTTTCTGCTGCTCTTTTTTTTTCTTCCTTTTTCTTTTTGTGTGTAACATTGCAGCTCAACACAAGGTGGGTTGTTTTTGGCTGAATGATGCAATAAATACCTTGCCCAGAACTTACAGTAGTTTGGCTTTGTAGCCACTCCTTTGGCATCTGTAGCGTCAATGTAATCAAAACAGGTAAGTGCCTTTATTCTGTCTTTATTCCATACAGTTACACTTTATGCTTTATTTTCCTGTAGTTCTCAGTATCAACAGTTCTTTTATTTTAGAACTCTTAAAAAACTTCCACTTTTTTATCTGTAATCCTGACTGTACGATAAAAAATGAGCTTTTCAACTGTGTTAGATCAGCCTCACTTACAGTTGGAGCTCTAATAAAGTCCATTCCTCGTGGTAATTCAAACTGAAATCTACATAATATATCAAGCAGAACTAATAGTTGCTACTGAGACTTGATACAAATATCTCGAAGTGAAAATGCTTCATTGTCCCTGAAATAATTCCACAAGCAGCGTGCTCTTCTAAAACCCCGTTTTTAAGTGATGCTTTTTGCACAATTTGAGTTCTTTTACAAGAAAATTGGACGCCTATTCGGATATATTTAAAGGTAAAGCCTACTCATATTTATGATTTACCCATGAAAAAGACTTATTTCACTTTTACTCAAACGGTGTCGAGTTGACTCGATTCGTACATTATTGTTACAACTGTGTTATACGAGGAAAAATATGAAAGGCTGGTGCCACTTTTATAAGTAAATCATGAGTACTCCTAAAACAAATTACAATTTCTTTCCCAAATAGCTAGAAAGTGAAGGCATATTTATTTATTTAATTGAACTCAATTACTGGTAAACAGCTGGCATACAAATACATACAAATGTGCATCCCCGCTTGAGAGACACGAGCTAATACATTAAAAATAGATATAATGTGTTAAGTTAGCAACGAACAGATACAGACAAATTTAAGGAAAAACTTTTCACACAATGTTCAGCATTGCAGAAAATCAGTACTGGGGTACACTAAAGTCATTCTCAGACACTTTATGTTTACTTTAGTTTAATTTGCCGCCTGTGGATTAACCGGACAGCATGACAGGACAATAACATCACTGTGAATTAACCTCTCAGTTTTCTATTTACACCTTTGCATGGTAATTTCTGTTGCAGTGAATAACGCACAATTGTTTTACAGAAGAAGAATGGCCAGAATACCATTCACGGTGAATTTGAATCTTGTGCCAATTTTGCACATCTCACGGCTGGACGGATGCCAGTTTAACAAGGGAAAAAAACATGCTCCAAGTTCTACCTTTGGAGGGGACGTTTGTAGTGCAGACATAGTGAACAGCACCTTCCTTTTTTTCTTTATTGAAGAATAAAGCAGTGTTTAGCCTGCTTTCTAAAAACTCTAGGCTGCCACCCATGTTTGTGCATGTGAGACGGAGATAAGAGGAGTTTGGTTTATTGGTCCGGTGACAGCCAACTGTAGCCGTTCCAGAATAAAAACTAGGTAATTCAAGGCAGAGCCCGTCTGACGTGAATCTGGAAGTAGGATATTATCCTCAGGGCCAGTGAGAGCTGACCTGCTCGGGCTGGAACACAGCACAGTTATCCTGTCTCATTACCGAAGCCACTGCTCTCACATTTAGCCTCGTTAGCTGCTCTGAATGAACATCCAGCAGCCCGCTGAGGATTCAAGGGTTAATTGTGGCTCGTGTCAGAACTTGGACCTGGCCAGCTCAATAATGGGCAGCAGTTATTGGCTTCGTGGCTGTGTGTATGTGCGTGTGATTTTGGTGCTTGTCTATGCATGTGTGTGTATGTGTGCGCTTTCTGTCTTCAGGTATTGGCTTTGGTGTTGACCCAGGGCCAGCTCTGCCTCTCCATGCTGTCTGTAATGACAGACAGCAGGCTCTAGGGAGGAGTTTGAGGTCTGGTGGCCTAGATACTCTGGGGATACACCTCCGCTGAACAGGACACCTCCACAAACACTAAACAGCACACCATTGTGGGATGTGCATGAAAAAATGGAGCGCACTCAAGCCTACACATACAACAATCCACATAAACACACTTGACCCCCATTACATCCCTCATCTCCTCCAACTCTATTCATCAACATCAGTCGTTTTAGGGGAGATTTACACACCAATTCATTTGTCTTTCCATCCATGCATCTATCAATAAATTGACTTGTGCATATCCAACCTTGTGAGACTGCCTGTGACAGACCTCCTCTTTCCTAAACGTCCTCTTCAGTGGTCGCGACCTATTCAACACCAACAAATATCTCCTTACCCTTAACTCCAACTTAGGTATGATCGACACGGCCGCTGTTAGGTGACATATGTTGGATGTCTGCTATGCATCTGAATTGTTTTTGTTGTATTTATTTCTATTTTACAGCACGCTTATAATTAGATATTTAACCTATATTTAGTTTTAAATGACTTGATGAAACCACACAGAGGATTTACTCTGCTTACAGCCCTGCATGTACTTTGGATATGTGAGTATTCAGTGCCAAAAAATGTCCATATAAACATTTGTAATGTAAAGATTCTGGTTTCTGGTTACAACAAAATAAAATGTCCATCACTTGATCACAAAACAGGTAATCCTTTATGCATCGTGACCCAATGTGATCCAATTCTGTTTTGAAATACTCAGTTATTGTGAGTCGCCCCACCCTCTCACCAGTCAGCACAGTCACAACTACAGAAAAAACTACAGGTAATAACCTCTTGAGTATTTTCACAAGGAATTGGAAACATTTTCAACACATGCTCCAGCTCCCTTGTTGTTTGGTAACATTTAAAGGTCAGCGGTCAGTCTTCAGCCTTTAACAAAAAAAGTGCAAAGTGTTCATCAGAAGTAGCTGGAGACTAATTTGATCTCTTCTGGCATCTTTTTTTGTACAGTGAATAACTCTAAAATACCCGCAGTGAAGCTTTTGTATACTTAGCAAAAACAAGGCAATAATTAGCACTTCTCTCTTTCTTATGTTTTTTTCAGGGGGTTAAATGCTTAAAGAAGAGCTGCATGAAGGTACTTTGCAGTTTTACTTGTAATTCAGCTGATATTCTGGTCCCAGTTTCTGCTGTACTAAATTGTTTAAGCCCAGGCTTTTCAAAGTGCCGTCCGCTCGGCAGTGCCAGCACTTTCTAACGTTTTATGCAGCACTGGAGTGCGACAACAAAAAAACGACTGAACAAGTGTACATGCCATTCATCCGACAGTTTTATGTCTCACAGCTGCTCAGACTAAGAATAAAGGAGCATTTCTCTTTAGATTTCTCTTCTGTTGTAGCAATCGCAGTAGACTAAACCTTCCTGACAAATACAGGTGTTGGCAAGAAATGAAACTGGCACCTCACTAATGGTCACTAAAAATATAAACCAGCACAAAAATGACAGCTAGCGCTGTAAAACGGACACATTACAAATAGAAATAAAAACAAATGATGTATGTACATTTTTTCTGTGTTGCCTCAATCATCTGTTGGTTACCTAAACTGGCACCAGGCTAAACTTATAGAGACTCTAACTTAGGCGATGTTTAACCATGATGTTGTGACTGTGTTTTCCCCTTGAACCAAATAGTTTCAGGTGCCTTTACATGGACAGAATGCACTAAAATGTCTGTTTAATGAAATGCGGCATACTGGAAGTAATTAGTAACGTGTGAGTGTTGAGTAATTTGCTCATCTTCCAAACGAATACAGAATGCATCATGTAGTACAACAGAGCAAATCCTGCTCCTAGTTGTTTTCAAATTTCTCTCCTTTTTCTTTCGTGAATGTAGAAAAGTAAAAGTTGTTTAAGTTGACTTTGACAGCTTGGTTTTATTTAAGTCTTGTGATACTGAGAAGGCGCGCAGACTTTTCAGTGCTGTACTCTGTGTCATCATGGTCCTTGAGCAGCTACGAACGATAGGCCAGGGAGCCGTGCTGGAGAGCATGGAGGAGAGCTGTCTGTATTTACGACTCTGCTGTTGCCTTAATGCTGCTTAAAACACTCAGCAGGCTTTTTACTTTAATGAGGGCCAGGGCCTGCTGCAGCGCTCTGTGCTGTGCTGCCCGCAGTCAGAAGCGAGTGTGTCTCTCGTGTGTGTAAAACATGTGGCTGTATATATGTACAGTAGCTGGATTTGCGTATGTTGGAATGAGTGATCAGAGTGTGTGTGTCTGTGTGTGCGTCTCCTTTGAAGGAAGTGAAATGTCTGGCTGTAGCTGAAGCTGCTGGCTTGGACTAAATATGACGTCTCGGTGTATGTGTGAGACCGCGTGTCTGATTGGGTCTGCGTAGGTGTAAAACCATTGTGTATTTCTTCCTCGCTTTCTTACAATATGTTTTCTCAGAATTATCTCTTTTTCTTATCCCACATCCCACCCACACAGACTCACCTACACACACACACACACACACACACACACACACACACACACACACACACAACTACCACCATCTCTGTTGACAGGGTAAATTGTACGAAAAGCTTTTAAGGCAATTAGTGGATTGAGCTGGAGCCTTTCTTCCCATTCGCGCTGTTCATTAGCAGCTCCTCCAGTCTGTGATATTACCATCACTCCAAGCTGGCATCAACACCACTCACTTCTTATGTATGTATGTGTGTGAGTGTGAGTGTGTGTGTGTGTGTGTGTGTGTGTGTGTGTGTGTGTGTGTGTGTGTGTGTGTGTGTGTGTGTGTGTGTGTGTGTGTGTGTGTGTGTGTGTGCGCACAGATGTGTTTCTTCATGTCTGTCTGTGTGTATTGTACTCATCTCTCACAGCAGCACGATTTCAAAGCACGCAGTTGTCAGAAAATAGATCCTTCAGCCCTGAAAGTCTGACTATTTTAATCCATTTCAATAAATAAAACACACAAAAAAATTACTATCGTTAAGGCCGTCATTGCTCGATTATTTATTAGCCATTTACTTTTTCCTTGAAAAATGATCATGATGATTATCTTCCCTATCTGTCAGCTTCTGTATTCATCTGGGTTTGCTGATTATGAAAGAAAAAAAAAGAAAAATGGTCTTAAAGCCAAAATCCATCACCCCAAAAAAGAAATAATATAAAAAGAAAATTTTAAAAAACAATTGAACTGAAACACCAGAGCATTAGAGTTTGTGATATCACCTCACTTTACTGTGTGTTCTGTAAACTGTAAATGAGTTTAGAAGAGTGAGACTTGTGTATAACACCATTCGATTAGATTCCATCAATTTGCGATCTTTAATTAAAAAAAAAAATCAGTTCACTGGTTTTCGTGTCTCCAGTTGTCATTATCTACAAACGACTTTAAGTGTTGTGGGGGTTTTTTCCCCTTATTTTAGTGTTTCTGTGTTTGCTTTTACATTTGTGCTGCATTACATCACATCTTCTGCATTTACATGCTGCCTGTAGGAGGGAATATGGAATAAAAGCTTCACATTTTTATACACAATGAGTCACCCGGGTATTTTCAGTCAGTGTGCCAGAAAAAAAAAACTTAAGGTTGACCCTTTCTGCCTTTCCAGTTCTGTTTTTTTTTTCTTCTTGGTCTCCGCTGGAGTAACTTTCCTCAATTCACCATTCAGAGTAATCTTTATTTGTCTTATACTGACCCATTCAGGTTATCCACCGTCTGAAACGAGTTGTTTTAGCTCCTTTCAGCTTGCTTTAAGATAATGTCTTCTGATTGGCTTTCATCTGGTAAAACAGAAGAAGATAGATGGTGGGCGGGGCTTTTTGTTCAAAACTACCCATCCATGGTGTGAGCATATTAGAGCTAGAGCCCTCAAATTGTAAAAGTTGCTTCAGCAGGGGTTCGAATTGCGGTAAGTGTTTGGCAAACAACTGCAATATGTGATTGTATGTAGATAGAACCCTGCTGTTTGGTAATTAGTCATTAATATAAACAGACTCGTGTACAATAGTTTTCATACCACAGTGAAGTGTAGTTAAGTCTTTACTCTTAAAAAATAATTGGATAACATGTAAAATTTCCAATTAATTTTGTTACAGTATAAAATGTTAAATTAGTTAGAATGAAATTTACTTGGTTGGTATACATTCTGTTTACATCATTATATCAAACATATTTTCCTTCATGATTAATTATTTCAGTTTTCAATTTTAGTCCAAATTATTGCTTCATGTTTATGAGGGTAGAGAAATAAGCAAAATATTCAAGGTTTAGTGTTAACAGCAAGTGTTAACCAGCCTTACCTGCCTCCTTGACATGTTGCCACAGCCAGAGCGAGCTGCTGTTGTTAATTTGCTATTTTAAAACACTGTATGCACAAATGTTGGGCCTCAAATGTTCAAAAGATCATTTATTGGCTCCACACCCCAGATGAAGATTCCCTCCCTTAGAGCCTTGGTCACCTCCAGCCTTCCAATCTCCTCACAGCAGCACACCACCAGTATTATAGTTATTAACACCCTCAAAATATGGGCTCAATTTCGAAAGAACTTTGGGTTTAAAATCTTCTCCATTTGAGCCCTATTCATAATAATCACCTTTTCCCTCCCGCCAGACTATACTCTGAATTTGCTCTTTGGCAGAGACGAGACATCCACAGTTTTTCTGACATGTACAATGACGGTGTCTTGGCAGGTTTTCAGGATTTGTCACAAAAATTTGACCTCCCTCGGCCCAGCTTATTTAGATACTTCCAAGTTCGCCACTTCCTTCAGCAGTATAACCCCAACTTTCCAAATATAACACCATTTCCTGGTGTTGATGATCTGTTGAAACTCACATTTAAGCCTAAAGGTCGTATCTCAAGAATTAGCAATTGTATAGCCTACTTTAAGAATATAACAATGGCAAAGATCAGAGTGGACTGGGAGAAGGAGCTAGGGGTAAACAATAGAGGTGGGAATCACCATACATCCCACGATACGATATTATCACAATACTTAATGCACGATACGATATTATTGCAATTTTTAAAAATATTTTGCGATATTCAGATTCTGTACATAAAGGTAAACTTTATCAATATTGATTTTATCTAATATCAAAGTCTCACACTCAGTCTTTCTCTCATTTCAGTCAGGTTTATTGTTGACAAACTGAACGGTTTGTATTACAGTCTAGTCCAACTGAACTGAATGCAACCATCTGGTACAATTATAGCTATTCTGAACTATGCAATTTATGATAACTATGCAGCCCCTTCAGCAACTGAAGAATTTGAAAGTAAATTAAAATAAAATATAATTTTACATTAAAAAAAAGTTTTAAACTTAATTAAAATAAAACATGTCTTTAATTAAAATAAGTAAACTGTCATGTTTATTGCTGCCAAAAAACAAGTTAAACACATTTGGACAGTGAAGGAATGTCAGGATTCTTGCTCAGAAAAAGGATCAACATGCTCTGAAGTCAGAGCACAAAAACCTTTTTTGTAACAAAATATCGATTTCTGCTGTCCCTGTATCGATACATTATTAGCAAACAAAATATCACGATACTACACAGTATCGATTTTTTCCCCCACCCCTAGTAAACAACAGCACTTCTTGTGCTAAATTAAACATCATACAGTTCAAGATTCTTCACCGCATTCATTACTTTAAGGCGAGACTGTCCAAAATATTTCCAAAAATAGATGCAAGCTGTGAGAGATGTAGAAATCCTTCTGCAGATTTAACACATATGTTTTGGTCATGTCCAACTTTAAAAGCCTACCAGTCAACAATTTTCAAAACACTGTCTGAAGCATTGAATGTTGATCTTCAACCCAGTGTAGTTATGGGTATATTTGGTGCTACAGACAGAGGACATAGAACATTAAGGAAAAGTTACAAAAACATAATCGCTTTCACTACACTGCTTGCGCGCAGATGGATATTATTGCATTGGAAGTCACAAAAGCCACCCAAAGTGGCTCTGTGGTTCAGTGACCTGACACAATTTATACAGCCGGAAAAAATAAAGTATACTCTCAAGGGGTCAAAGGAGAGATTCTTTGCGGTTTGGGATACACTGCTAAAACATTTAGAGAAAATTAAAACCATTCCCATCTGATACTTGCTTGGCAGCTACCGTATACCCTTATTGTTGTGATGGCGATTAATTTTGTGCAAACTATTGCCTTTTAAGTGCACATCTTTAAATATGGTGAATTTTGATGTACCTCATTTAAATTTATTTTATTCTTTTTTTTTCTTTCTCTCTGGATTGGTGTCCAATATGTTCTTGGGGTGGCGTACACATATAAAAATGAGCATTGTGACTTCGTTACATGTTTATCTTTGTATTACATTCTTAACGCTCAATAAAAAAATATTTTAAAAAAACCCACTGTATGCTAACCAACAGCAGTCATAACTTAATATTGTTATATTAAGTTATGACTGCTGTTGGTTAGCATACAGTGGTTTTTTTTTTTTTTTTTATGGAATAGAATACATATAGTCTTTTCTTCATTGTGGTTCAGCCATCCAGTGATGAATTTCAGATTGGACAGCATGAGACTGAGAGTAAGGAGGATGCACCACTCACTCAGAAAAAAAGAGAATACTTGTTACTTATGGATTAAAACAACAACAAATGCATAAATGAATCATGTTCAAGCCCTGCATTCGAACCTTTTCTTTTTTCTTTACAACAAAGACCACACCATTGGGAAGCATAATGTTTGGTTTATTAAAAATGAGAAGCGTGTAAAGCTTGATAAACTCAGGGAGATGAATCTCTGGGCCAGAGTGCTGTCTAAATGTGTCTTCAGGCTGAGTCCTCTTGTGGTAGAGAGAGTTTGGAGACAGACCAGAAAATGTTCTACACACCTGTGTAGGCTTGGACAGCTACATGCATTAGGAGATGAGGCTTGTTTTTTTAACACCCAGCTTAACGTATAATTTCACCATCCCACAGAATTTTAAATGAATGAAAATGGTCAAATTGCAAAGGGTTAAATTTAAGACGCCCCAAAAATCAGTGGAAAAAAAAAGATGCAGAAACCCATTTTGCAGAAATTTCACTGTAGCAACTTAAATGGCACTCAGTTGTTTGTATAGCCCCCACGTGCTTGTATGCATGCCTGACAACACTGGGACATGCTCCTGATGAGAAATTGGAGGGTGTACTGGGAGATCTCCTCCCAGACCTGGACCAGATCATCACTCTCATTGTTGCCCCTCTAGTGCACCTTATGTTAATTTGATTAACACACAAACAACTGAAACTGATTAACAACCCCATCCTCCACTTAACTGACCAGATCAATATGTCGCAATTTGAACTGACTTGATTCTATACATATATCCTGTGTCTGGGAAAGAATGTCTCGGACTCCCGGACCATCAGCACCGGCTCCCCTCAGGGCTGTGTTCTTTCTCCTCTGCTCTTCTCCCTGTACACCAACTGCTGCACCTCCACCCACCAGTCTGTCAAGCTAATCAAGTTCGCAGATGACACCACCGTCATTGGGCTCATCTCGGACGGGGACGAGTCTACCTACAGGAGAGAGGTTGAACGTCTGGTGTCTTGGTGCAGCCACAACAACCTGGTGCTGAATGCCCAGAAGACAGTGGAGATTATTGTGGACTTCAGGAAGCACACAGCCCCACTCCCCCCCATCATCCTGACTGACACCCCCATCACCTCTGTGGACTCATTCCGCTTCCTGGGTACCACCATCACCCAGGACCTGAAGTGGGAGCCCACCATCACCTCCGTCATCAAGAAAGCCCAGCAGAGGATGTACTTCCTGAGGCAGCTGAAGAAATTCAACCTGCCAACACGGACGATGATGCAATTCTACACTGCAATCATCGAGTCCATCCTCACCTCCTCCATCACCGTGTGGTACGCTGGAGCCACTATCAGGGACAAACAGAGACTGCAGCGTGTTGTGCGCTCTGCTGAGAAGGTGATTGGCTGCAGACTCCCATCTCTGCAGGACCTGTACACCTCCAGGACACTGCGGCGTGCAGCCCGGATCTCAGCTGACCCTTCTCACCCTGGACACAGTCTGTTTGACCTGCTCCCCTCAGGCAGGAGGCTCCGGTCCATTCGCACCAGAACCTCTCGCCATAAGAACAGTTTCTTCCCCTCTGCTGTTGGACACATGAACAATAACCACATGATTGTCCCCGCCACTAACATATGACCCTACGCTGTGTAACTGCATCATTTCATGTTTGGCACTGATCACCACCTGCACTCATGTATATATCTTTCTACGTAGCACTTATAATTCTTATTCTCATGTATATATCTCATGTATATCTCATGCACATATCTTTCTTTCTACATAGCACTTTAATTCTTATTGTCTGCACTGAAGCACCGCAGCAATTTCCTAATGTTGTAAACCTCAACATCTGGCAATAAACCCATTCTGATTCTGATTCTGATTCTGATATATGTATATGTGTGTGTGTGTGTGTTTTTGTACAGTGTTCCTTTGACATTTTTAAGCAGTGTGCATAGAACAGAAACTGAGCAAAGGTTAAATAGGTCCACTTTAAAGAATAAGATTAGTGATTAACTTTTTAGAGCCTCACTGGTATGTCATTGGGAGGTAGGAGAAACACCCTTCAACAATGTTACTGGTGGTGACGTTGTTTAATTTGGCCACTAGGGGGTATTTTGCAATTTCCCAGTTGGAGATATGAGTTTGGAAAATCGCTGGTTGATCCGAAGAGATTAGAGCAGAGCATAACCAAGTAAATAAACTACAAATATTATGAAAATCTGTTTATGTTTGGAAATATAAAATGTTGTCTGACAGATTTATTGGAATATTGAATTTTTAAATTACCAAATATTAGTGTATTTGGTGATCACTATCAGTCTTCAAAACTGTATCAGTCAGACTCTAATATTTTTGGTATTGTCAAGCAACTCCATGGAAAAGAACCAATGCAACAATGCACTGGTCCTGCTCTCAGTAGTTTCTGACTTAATTACGCTGTCTGTCCACTAATCCTGTAGAACATAAAAGCTTCAAAAATACATGACAAACTTTAGTTTGAGTAAATCATTTTCATTTCTGAGCAAACAGGACTCAAACAGGAATAAATAGCGCATCCATCAAAGGACTATTTTCAGCTGTGAATTTTGTGTCCCAATAGTATTCACTGCAGCAGGAAGGGGTACTTGCGACTGTGGCAAAATCAGCTACAGTATCCACGCTCATTGCAATAAAGGAATGTTCCATCGAGTGCAACAGTGTGTCCCATTGATGTTTTGCATAACTGTTTGGATAACTGTGGCACAGAGAACAGAACATATCAGGCTACACAATACAATACAGGATTTCATTGCTGGCGTTGGACTTTCATGAAGTTTATTGTTAATAATAAAATAAATAAAGGAAAATCAGTGAATTCAAATGTGCCATTATACAAGTAACTCAAGGTATTGCTGTGCTACTTGCAAACTAGGAGCTAGATAGCTAAAAGTTTGTAAAACATTCAGATCAAATGAGTAAATCCAAATTATTCTTCAGATCTATTAGCAATAAACATTTACTTTAAAATCTGTTTGTTTGTACAGAAGAGGTGGGTAGAGATTTAGTTTTCAGTTCTGTTTCTAGTATCATATACACATTTCTCCAGCCATTTAATATCTTAAAGATATTGTTGTTGAACTGAGATTAGAGTAAAAAAAATCCTTAGTGTAATATAGATTAAAATGTGTTATATGTTGGAGCCAATTATTTGGCTCGAATTTTCAGTGACCTCTTAGAAGTCACGCTCGTTTATTTGTGTACATGTCTGCTGTTTCCTCAGCTGTGTTTAGCTCTGTGCGTGTGTGTGCACCCACATGTGTTTGTGTGTTTCAGGGAGAATTAATTATGTGGAACACTAGAGCATCACTAGCTTTGAAGAGGAGAGAACCAAGAGCTGTACATTATTGATGAGTGACACACATTGGCGACATAATCACAAACACAACACAAGCCTGTTCATGTGCACGCTCACACTCAGGGACCCTCAAATCTGCGAACGCACACACACATATAAATACTGTATAGAACTGGCAGTGATCCTTCCTCCAGCAGTATTTAACAGCAGTTGCTGACATACTTACAGTACCTGCTATACATTAGGCATCCAACAGCGCCTTCTCTGGTCCATATGGGACTGTCATTGGCCCCTTACGCTACATTATTTAGCAGGCGGAATATTTGATCCCACAGCTACAGCTGATGTCAGACCATCATTAATGCTGAATTTGGCTGTAATCACTGTTTTCTTTTATCTATTACTCACACACACACAAGTAAGCATGTGCACACAGATTATGTCCTTATTACGATCTTCTATGTCAGAGTTCCTGCATTAATCATAGCATGTTTATATCTTCGTCCTAGCTGTGTTGGTTAATCAGAGGCAACAAAACAGATTTTCTTCTCTGCGAAATCTTCACAAATTCAGACCATTGCTTTATTTGTGCTGCACATGAAGTGCCATTTTTGACTTTCTTCCTTGTATGGGGACCAGGTAAGGGCAGCTACAAGCTTCCTGCAACTGACCTCCGCAAATACACGAATGCAGCTGGACATCAAACCCAGCATCTCTGTGTTGAAATCTAAAACATGAAGTGCATGCTGACTGCTTTTGGAAAATGGAATCACTTGTTTAGGGGAAACCTGAACAATCACTTTTTCTTTTCCCTGCCAGCTCCCAAAACACGCCAGCAACCATCTGATGTGTTCGGGTACACACAAAGAATGTAATCAAATAGAAACACAGTGCAGGTGCAATCCTGTGGTGACATCCCGCTACTGTAAAAGTTTGGCTTTTCCTGCTCTACTTTAACAGCAGCCTTTCTTGTGTACTTGCTGTATATGTGTCAGTGCTGCACGCCGCTGTGGAAAACGCACGCACACCTGTGCAGGAGATCATGCACACAGTGAGCTTGAACAGTTTCTTACAATTTTACAGGCTTGGCAGAAATTAAAAAATAACAGCATGTAAACAACGAGATATTTTGACACCCATTGTCACCCAGAACAGCACTCTGGTTGGCATATATTGAAAAAAGTTACTCCTTTTTGTAAGCCTGAGTCAGATTTTCTAAGCAGGATCTGTTTTATATCCATGTAATCAGGTTTTATTTCACATGGGGAAGAGCGGCTGGTAACGAATGAACAAACATACAACGCTCTTTGTCACTCAAAATAACAGATCCACCGAGATTTAAGAAGCCTTTTCTACACTTACTCTCAACTGTAAAGAGCAAGACTAAAAGGAGAGCAAATATTAGACTTAAATTTTTTGAATACATAGACAATTAATTAAATTAAGAGCTGTATGCTAGCACAAACATCTTGTAATGATATTTTGTTAGTGCACTGCTTACATCCTTTTTACTTTCTGGCTAGTGACCAAAGCATCCATTAATAAACAAAGTTATCAGTCTTATAACACGTCCATGGCTAGTTTAAAAACATTTTAAACTTGTGTCAGTGTGATCACCTTTAAATGATTTATCTTTGTTTTTGAGAAATCCCATTTTATTTTGTATTTATTGCAACCTAATATGTCGAATTTGACTGTATCCACTTTCACTTTTGGAGTGAATGTACTCCAAAAACCATGTAGCTCAGTTGTTCTTCACAAGAATCAGTCCCACTCCAAAAATCTGGGCTCTGGGATAATCATTTCACTTTGTATCCCATTGCTCTGAAGCCATTATGTGTTTTTTCTCAACAATGATTTGAAAGAATTTCTTCAAATTTGTTAGGCAAGGCAAGGCAAGGCAAGTTTATTTGTATAGCACAATTCAACAACAAGGTGATTCAGAGTGCTTTACAGAGACATTAGAAACAAGAACAAATAAAAAGCATGATTTAAAATTGATTAAAACAAGCAAATAAACTAACTAACTAATTAACAAACAAACAAACAAACAACAGTATATAAAATCAAAACAGATAAAATCAGAACAATAGATAAAATCAGTAGTTAAATGTAAGTTTTGAAATTTAAGCTTAAAGTGTGGATTTGGTGCTTTATTCAAATGCAGCTGAGAACAGGTGAGTCTTCAACCTGGATTTAAATAAACTGAGTGTTTCAGCTGATCTGAGGCTTTCTGGGAGTTTGTTCCAGATATAAGGAGCATAAAAGCTGAATGCAGCTTCTCCGTGTCTGGTTCTGACTCTGGGAACTGATAAAAGACCGGATCCAGATGACCTGAGGGATCTGGATGGTTCATACTGGGTCAGGAGGTCATTGATGTATTTTGGTCCTAAACCATTCAGAGCTTTATAGGCCAGCATCAGAACTTTAAAGTCTATCCTCTGACGGACAGGCAGCCAGTGTAAGGACCTCAGAGCTGGACTGATGTGGTCCACTTTTTTGGTCTTAGTGAGGACTCGAGCAGCAGAGTTCTGAATGAGCTGTAGTTGTCTGACTGATTTTTTAGACCTGTAAAGATGCTGTTACAGTAATCAAGCCTACTAAAGATGAATGCATGGACTAGTTTTTCCAGGTCCTGTTGAGACATCAGGTCTTTTATCCTAGATATATTCTTGAGGTGATAGTAAGCTGACTTTGTTATTGTCTTAATGTGTTTTTCTAAGTTTAGGTCTGCATCCATCACTACACCCAAATTTCTCGCCTGGTTTGTGGTTTTTAGATGTATAGATTGAAGTTCTCTGGTGACCTGTAATCGTTTTTCTTTGGCGCCAAAGACTATTACCTCAGTTTTGTTTTTGTTTAGCTGGAGAAAATTGTGGCACAACCAGTCATTGATTTCCTCAATGCATTTACCAAGAGCCTGTACAGGGCCTCGGTCTCCTGGTGACATTGTGATATATATTTGTGTGTCATCTGCATAGCTGTGATAGTTTATTTTGTTGTTGTTTATAATCTGTGCCAGTAATGTTAGTAACATTCATTTGGGGATGAAAATGAACTGATTTGATTTTGTTGGGCAAAATTTACAGTTACATCATGCTGGTCTAGTTCTTGTGAACAGAACACCTTGATGGAGTTTAATTACATCTGACTCAAACGTCCACATGGACTCAAGGATGAATTGATTAGAATTTAGTGGTTTCCAACAATGTATAATAGACTAAAATGATGAAGCAATAACATTTTATATCCAAAATGTGAGAGATGAACATCAATTAGAAAAAATGCTCTGCAAAAAGACTTTTGGAGTATTGTTTATTTTCATACATAACTATAAGTATAAATCTTAAAAATCATCTTTATCATGTTGAAGTGATCGCGTTCAATTACTTCAAACAGTTTGAAGCTTCTTATTGGACGTGAAATGAGCTCAGTAGCAGTAAACAGTCACTCTGTGTCATATTGGTCTGGACTGGTGTAGCTTTCCATTCCAGTTCAATAACTGCTCAGCCAGCCAGTTCAAACTGAGGAGCACATTGTTTATTATGAAGCCCTATGATTTTATTGGGGTCTGGGGTAAAGGGTCAAGCATGCATACTCTATGCTCTCACTGCAGATCAATACTGCATAAAAAAAGTCCATGGAGCACAAATATTGATGAATGAACATGTCTAAATGTTGCATCATTAAATCCCTCTTACACACATCCATGTATGCATATAAAAAAAAAAATCAAACGTATCTATTGTACCACACACAAACTAGAACAGTCAGAATCACTGATGCATGTATGTCTCTGTGTTTGTGTGCGTCCTTGGCTTTGTTATGCACCATTTCCCGTTTCATGTGCAGACAGTTTGAAACCCAAGGGATTGTACTGGTATTGACCTTCTTCCCATGGAAGCCAAAGAACGCTTTACATCAACCCTGCTTCTTCAGTACTGACTGTCGTCCTCTTATGAAATGTAAAGATCGCCACCTTAAACCTCCAAAACGCCCTAAGGCAGTTCCACATACATGCTGTTGTTATGATGTGATCTTTAATAGTTAGTACATGAATTTTTTTTGTCCTTAGGCAAATCAGCTTCAGCAGCTAATAAGCGAACCCCCCTCCCACCCCATTATATAACGCAGTGATGAAATGCCCGTACAGAAAGCACAAACACACGATGATTTAAAGGGGGCTTAGATTCGCGTCTTTAAAGATCATTATACCATTAATAGTGATACCCTAGTACATTTACTGTAAACAAACGAGGCCACGGGCTAGATGATTGGTAGGTGTCTCGTTTCATCTTTCAGGGAAACGTAAAGCTGTTGCTCATGTGAACATTTGTTTTGCCACTGGAAAGAAAGTGTGAGGTCTTTTTTACTGTGCGATGCTCCAGTGTTAATGCCAGTACTGGTGTTCCTCAATTATGAATTGAGATGAGCTGATCAAATAATTATTTGATCCCCTGCTGAATTTGTAAGTTTGCTCACTTCCCAAGAAATGAACAGTCTCCAATTTTTATGGTGGTTTGATTTTAATGGAGAGAACCAGAATATTACTAAAATATAAAAGATATAAATTGATTTGCATGTCCTACAACCTAGAAATTCTGATTTTCACAGATTATCTGTGTACCTATGTGGTGCACAGATTGCAATCAACCAACCAGCCAGCCAGCCAGCCAGCCAAACAGCCAGCCAGGAAGTATAAAGTATAAGTATAAATGTATAAAGCACACCTGTCCACAGAATCAGTTTCTTTCATTCTAACCTCTCCACTACCATTGACAAGATCAAAGAGCTGTCAAAGAACATCAGGGACAAGATTGCAGACCTGCACAAGGCTGTGCGTGTGAATCTTTAGTACGAAGCTCGGTGACAAGGTGGCAACTGTTTTAGTGATTATTCAGAAATGAAAAATGAAATATAAAATGAACATCAATTGCTTTCGGTCTGAAGTTCCATGTAAGATCCTGCGTCATGGGGGTGAGGATGATCATGGAAAGATGGTGGATCAGTGGAAAGGTAATGATGTGAGAGCAGTTGTGACCACTGTCACCAAGAACACCATTAGTAACACACTTCACTGTAATGGAGTGCTCAAAAAAGCTACAAGTACAGGCTCGTATTAAGTTTGCCAGTGACGTAAAAGATTCAGAGAAGGCTTGGAGGAAAGTGCTGTGGTCAGATGAAACCAAAATTAGCTTTTTGGCATCAACTTAACCCACCGTGTTTCAAAATGAGAAATGATGAGTACGATCCGAAGAACATGGTGGTCAGGTTGTTTTTTTGCTAAGGTTACAAATTCACTGCAATAAGGGGCCAATGGGGCCAATGGATGAAGCCATATACTGCAAAATCTTGTAGAACAGCCAGAACACTGAAGATGGGTCGTGGCTAACCCAAAACAAACCACCAAAGCAATAAAGGAATAGCTAAAGAAGAACATTAAGCTTGTGGAGTGCACTAGCCAACCTCAGACTGTGGAGCTCGCTAGGCTTTCAGTTACCAAGCAGCAAATCCCTCCTGGGATGTGTGCAAACCTGGTGACCAACTGCTCTGCTTAACAACAAGAGTTGCTCCACCAAGTACTACGTCATACTTATGTCATCAAATACTTATTTCACTCAATTATCTGTAAATCAATGTAAAACTATTATCTAATGTGTTTTTTCTGTATTTTTGGTTAATATTCTGTCTCTCTTCATTCAAATAAAACTACAGCAAAATTGGAGACTGTTCTGGGTGGGTGGGCACTGTAGCTTATTGAAGTCGTAAGCTTTACTCCTGTCTAAACACATGGAACGTTGCATTAGCTTTGTCCAGAGATCAAGTTGTACCTTCTCCTATACATCATACAATTCTGACACACTCATCCATCACCAGCTTGGCTTAGGAGTCAACCTCTTATCCTGAAAGTTTTGGTATTTTTGCTAATACAGCTACTGTGTGTTTGTTAAAGAAACCTTCACTGAAGTGCTCTGCTGCATCTCCAATAAAGTGTTGCAGTGTGTTGTCAGTAGTCAGTCAATATCTATGTTCAAGGTTTGGTCAGTCACTTCCTCTACACCACTTCTTCAACAGCGTCCAGCCTGCAATCACAATCACTGGGCAAGCCTTCTTTATTCAGATGCTGCTCCCTCAGCAGCTCCCCTTTTTTTTTTACACAGCCCCCTGTGTTCATCTGCTAGTTTGTTGCTGATGCGGATGCCCGGGTACTTCTATTCCACCACATGGAGATTCTGTTATAATAAGAAAGAAAAGAAAAAAAAAGAACAAACCTTAACCTTGGCGCTTAGAAGAGCTAGGGCCGAACTTTCTCGGGCCATCAGAGAGGCGAAGCGCGCACACGCCCAGAGAATCCACAACCACTTCAAGGACAGCGGCGACACACGGCGCATGTGGCAGGGCTTACAAGCCATCACTAACTACAGGACGACATCACCTGCCTGTGACAGTGACGGCTCCCTCCCAGATGCGCTGAACAACTTCTACGCTCGGTTCGACAGGCAGAATGACGTGGCGGCGAGGAAGACCACCCCTCCTCCGAACGACCAGGTGTCTCACTACAGCTGAGGTGAGGAAAACTCTACGCAGAGTCAATCCATGTAAAGCTGCTGGACCAGACAACATCCCAGGCAGAGTGCTCAGAGAATGTGCTGATCAGCTGGCAGATGTTCTCACCGACATCTTCAACATCTCTCTGAGCAGTGCCGTCATTCCCACGTGCCTCAAGGCCACCACCATCGTCCCCGTGCCCAAGAAGTCTTCTGTGTCCTGTCTCAACGACTACCGTCCTGTTGCACTTACACCCACCATCATGAAGTGCTTCGAACGGCTCGTCATGAGACACATCAAGACCCTGCTGCCCCCCTCACTGGACCCACTGCAATTTGCATACCGCCATAACCGGATAACTGGATCCTGGACTTTCTGACCGGAAGGCCTCAGTCAGTACGGATCGGGAACTGCACCTCCAGCACCACCACACTGAGCACTGGGACCCCACAAGGCTGTGTGCTCAGTCCTCTGCTGTTCACACTGCTGACTCATGACTGTGTAGCAACACACAGTTCAAATCACATCATTAAGTTCGCTGATGACACGACCGTGGTGGGTCTCATTAGCAAGAACGACGAGTCAGCGTACAGAGAGGAAGTGCAGAGACTAACGGACTGGTGTAAAGACAACAACCTGTCTCTGAATGTTGACAAGACAAAAGAGATGGTTGTTGACTTTAGGAGGACACGAGGCGACCACTCACCGCCGAGCATCAACGGCTCCTCTGTGGAGATCGTCGACAGCACCAAATTCCTGGGCGTCCACCTGGAGAAGGACCTTGGCTGGTCCCTCAACACCAGCTCCCTGCACAAGTAAGCCCAACAGCGTCTCTTCTTTCTGAGAAGACTGAGAAAGGCTCGGCTTCCACCACCGATCCTGACCACCTTCTATAGAGGAACTATCGAGAGCATCCTGAGTGGCTGCATCACTGTCTGGTTTGGGAACTGTGCCATATCAGACCGCAAGACCCTACACTGGATAGTGGGAACAGCAGAGAAGATCATCGGGGTCTCTCTCCCCTCTATTGAGGACATCTACACCACACGATGCATTCGCAAAGCCACCAGCATTGTGGCTGATCGGACACACCCCTCTCACACACTCTTCACACTCCTGCCATCTGGAAAAAGGTACCGAAGCATTCGGGCACACACATCCAGACTGTGCAACAGCTTTTTTCCACAAGCCATCCGTCTCCTCAGCAAAAAGGGACTGACTGATAAACACGCACACACACACATACACACACACTAACATTATCACTCAGCTTAACTCAAATACCTCAAAACATTGAGACTGGACTGACTAATCAACACAAGCGCAAACACACTGACCTACACCACCAAACCATCGTACACACCAACCTGTAAATGCTCTTTTGCACAATATTATTACTGGACTTTTTGCACTAACTTCTGCACTTCCTAATTTTTGCTGCTACACTAAGGAATGTTTACTGTTCCTCCACTACCTCAACTCATCATCACAAAACCTTATTATTATGTTACGTTGTGGGTTTTTTTTTTTGTCACACTGTCACTTGCTGCTCTTGTTTGCACATTTGCACGTGCACTTTGTTGTCTGCTGTCTGATAACAAAAAAAGTCATCCTTAGATAGTTAGATAGTTTTTTGTTAATTTATGTTGCAATTTATGTTAGGTCAGTCTGTCTTGTCTCTGCTAGCCAGCTAACTAGGCCTCTTAGTTAGCTAGTTTAGAGTTTTTCTGTTAAATTATGTTGTAAATTTATGTTGCATGTAGCACCTTGGTTCCTGGAGGAACGTTGTTTCGCCTCACTGTGTACTGTTAAACTGTATATGGTTGAAGTGACAATAAAGCCAACTTGACTTGACTTGACTTGACAAACAATCAGCACGCATTAGCGGAATGCTAGCATTTTATGGTAAATATTGACTTTGCAGCAAGAAAAACAAAAGCTTTTCGCTCCTCTTTGTCTTCATTGATGACTATTGGAAGCCCCCCACCCAGACTGACTATGATACTGCTTACTACTTTCATTGCATGCAACAAATTGTTCGCATGGAAACAGGAAAAGTGGGCAAAACGAGAAGCGTGGGACTCAAACCTGCAGAAATCCAGCAGATTTGCAATTAGACTCAACTCCCTACAAGTGAGACAACAGGCTGAAAGCAGCAAGTGTCGAGTGCAGCTGCTATATGGGTTTATACAGGTCTAGCAGCAGACAGAGTGCAAAATGACAGTGTGGAAAATAAATCAGGGTTATGGTGATTAATAAATTTACTTAGCCGGTAGCATCACTTGTCACATCACTCTGAAACAGCTGTGCCAATCACAATGACAGCTGAAGAAAGCAGTCCAACAAATGGAAAGAGGCTTCTCCTCTTTCTCTGTATTGTTGTCTAAATGGTGCAGAGTGGCACAACCTGAATACACAACACCTCCAAGCTGCAACCAGAGCCAGATGGTGGCAGCTTTATTTAACTAATCACCACTGAAATAAATGATATAAAGCGTTGCTAAAGCCATTTATATGACTGCATCAATCTGAGCTATTGAGTTTCATTTTCGCTTTATCTCACATAAATTGATGGTCACCTCATACACTACAGTGTGGCAGCAGTTTTTGCATCATAATGCATTTTTAGAATAAAACAAGAGATGCTGCTTTTGCTGAAAAGAACACTGGAAAGGAGGCAATGACACACAGGACTGATGAGCCACTGTAATCTGACTTCTCCCACATAAACTGAACAATACTGAGTCATTAGGGAGAAGTCTGATGTGTGCAGTGTTCAGTGGGGGTTCCTTTGTAGCAGCCTGGTGTCATTTGAATATGATATAATTAAAGGTAACACAGTGGACAGCCGTGTGTAATAGCAATGCACTCTGGAGCGGCACTTCTTAAATCAGAGGGTGCAGATTTATCAACATTTGTGTGCTACTGCTGCAGACGGCTGCAAGGATTTAATGAAGTGAAGGCAAAGCTTTTCACTCGGTACAAAGCAGCTGTGAACAACAGGTAGTGTAGGAATCACTCTAATTAATAGATGCACGGTACTTTAATGCCGTTCTTGCTTCAAACGTGGTCTTTACATTCCTTACACAGATTTAAATGGCTGGGGGTGATGAATTAGGTTGTTTTAGTCTTATTATTTGCATTATTCTCTCATTTCTTCATGTAAATAGATTGCTCTGCTGGTAAAAATCACAAAAGTGGCAAAAGAAACTGGTGTGATTCTGATGTCTCTTCTCACTGCAAAGACACGTTTTTTTCTCACCAAAGTAGCAACAACTCACTTTGCACGACTCGCTTTGAATTTTTCCCACCTGTTTGCGCCTCCGTCTTCCATGTGCTCTGCACAAAGTTTAAAAAAAAAAAAAAGGATCCCATAGAGTGACACTGAAAAACTAGCTCATGCATTTATTACTTCAAGGCTGGACTACAGTAATTCATTATTATCAGGTTGTCCTAAGAACTCCCTGAAAAGCTTTCACTTGATCCAAAACACTGCAACAAACATACTAGGAAAGATAGACCGTATTTCTCCCATATTGGCTTCTGTTCTTTGGCTTCCTGTTAAATCCAGATTCAAATTTAACGTCATTCTCCTCTCATTGACATTATAGTCAGCCCCTTATCTTATCTTATCTTAAAGATCTCATAGTATCATATCACCACTACAGAGCACTTTTGTCTCAGTCTGTTGGTTTACTTGTGGTTCCTAGGATATATCAATGTAGAATGGGAGGAAGTCGTCAGCTTTCAGGCCCCTCCTCTATGGAACCAGTTCCCAGCTCGGATTCAGGAGACAGACACCCTCACAACTTTAAGATAAAGCTTAAAACTTTTCTTTTAGATAACGTTTATAATCAGGTGTGGATCAGGGGACACTGATCCGTTAGCTGCTGCATGCTTTGCATGATGCACAGTGTATTTTTTTGTTCAGTCACTATGTGTTTACACACCACTCTGCATTTAATCATTGCTTATTATTAATCTCTGGCTCTCTTCCACAGTGTGTTTTTGTCCAGTCTCCCTTCCCCCAGATAATTTCCCCACCAAAGTCATCTTATTCCTGGGGTTTTCTCTCTATTATTGTAGGGTCTTGCAATATAAAGCACCTCCAGGGTTGGCACTACAGAAATAAAACTGAATTGAATTAAATTGAACTGTGTTTAATTGAACTGAGCTTAACTGAAATGATGCTACCAGCCAGAATTTTACAAAAAAGAAAGTAAAATGGTAATCAACACACATTTCGTTCTGCTATGCAAAGATTAGGATTTAAACACGGTAAGATATGTATTTGATAGCAGTAATTCTTCTCTCTGGTGTCATTTACCTATCATAGAAGAATAGCATAGAAGTTTAATGTAAAAGAGTGCCTCAGATGGAAAATGATATCAGTTAGTCTTTTATTCTTGTTTTTTTAGGAACTTTATACTGTCATTCCTCCAGTGTTTTCCTCTTCTGGTGCTTTGCATCTCTTTGGTGGACACTTACATCACACACCTCTTCCACTTTGTTGCGTTTGTGTTATTGATACACTACCTTTTCCATCTCTGTAATTTTTAGTAGGTTACGATGTAAATGGTCCTAAAACACACGGGCTATAAATATGACACCTAGTCATGGAGGTCAACAGTAAAACAAAATTCCTTATAAGGCCTGACACAGATAACAGCGGGAGATAAAGGAAACTCACTAAGGCTGATATGATCCTTTAATCCTCTACCCTCAGCTGTAGCCTTTGCCCCATAGCAAGGACAAAATCCCATTCCCCTTCTCTGCCTTCCCAGTTTCTATCATCATGATGACATCACCTGTGTGTATAAGCGTGTACTGTATGTGTTTGTTTCACAACCGCACTGCTTCTCTCGACTTACAGATAAAAAGGAGGCTGACTTCTGAGGGTCGTATGGTGCGTGTGAAGTCCTTTAAGCTGCTGACCTCCTCACTTTCAGATGTGACGCCTTTGGATTCTTTCACGCCGTCTTTCTTCTTTTCTTTCTCTTTCGCCTTTTGTTTCGAAAACAAGACTCAGGCCGAGTATTGTGGAGGGTATTAAATGCCCCCTCGCTCTCCGTCTTTGTCTTTTGCTCTTTTTATCGCCTGCCTATCTCTCACTCTCTCTCGCTGTCACCCATCTCACTAAACCAGGGTGACATGACCAGTCCTGGGTTGCTATGGTGACAGTCCCACTGGTACGGTGGCAGTGGCGCTGGCAGTGTGGAATGGGTCTGCGGGCGTGCCTGCAAGTGTGTAGCTCTGCGTTTCTGTTCTCAGAGGTGTGAGTTGTCAAGTGGCAACAGTGTGTGTAGTTATGCATGTTGTCATCAACCACTGAGCGTGTGTATAGCCTCATGTTTGTGTGTAATTTATTTTATTTTTTTATTTTTTTAGATGTGTGCGCGTGCAGGCGCGTTGCTTTGCGGCCTCCTGCAGATGTTCTCTGGCCCCAGTGCCTCCTGCCAGCTGCTCCGCCCCCCAAGAACACACACATGCACACACACTCCTCTTAATTAAGAGCCCTGTGCCATGGTGGGCGACTCAACGGGGGCATGATGGCGCACACATCACAGACACTCACCAGAAGGGCTCAGCGTAGTGAGTCTATGAGCTGTTTTTTGTGTGGGTCGATGTATGTGTGTGTGTGTGTGTGGGTAGATGATCCACCGGTGTTGCCCTTGAAGCCCTGTGGTCGTGATAGCGATGGTGGTGGTGGTAGGTAAACAAGCAGCTAATCAGGCCTATGTGTCTAATCCACACACTCCACCAGGCACCACAGGCAGGGATAGTGACACCGAAAGACTTTCTCCTCATGTTCCACATGCAGTTTAGAGGCAGAGGAGGAGGAAACTGGGACAGCAGGAAGAGGAGGAGAAGCAGGGGTCGCAGTCAGGATTTGGCTGGAGATTGGGGCGAGAGCGGAGGTGGAGTAGAAATTTTCAGATAGTTTAGATCAGGAGAGGAGGAGGGAGAGCGGAGAGGCAACAGCGTGTCAGTTGTGGTACTTGTGGCTTGTGGACTTCGGCTGAGATAGTATTTTATGAAATTTAACCAATATAAATCCAATTTAGAGTATTATAAACAACTGCTGCTGTTGGATGAGAAATAATCATTGTTTGTCAAGAATTTTGTTAAACATTAATCAAGCTAATCTAGCATTAGCAGCTGGAATAAACTGACTTTTATATTTAATTATCAGAAAACAATTTAATTCAAGCTGCATGCTACAAGCTTACTGAGCTTCAATAAGAACAGCCAGTGGCTTGGAGAGATCACATTAACCGGAAAACTAAAGTTTTTGAGGTAACGATAATTAGCTGGGTGAAAGAAAATGATGTGAGGCAGCTTCGGATGAGAAACCTGCTAGCAGTTGCTGCTTTTTTTATATTGATCTTTTGCTACTAAAAAAACCCACCAGGGACATAAAGGCCTCTATGTAAGCTTTGTTAGCATCATAGCTAAAATAAAATCCAGGTATTTTGCTGACCCAGAAACCAAAATGGAACCTGGAAGTAGAGTTGTGTGTGCATTGCACTAGTTTAAAGCACTTTTTTACAATTATAATTTATTTATTTCATGACACCTGTGCTGATGCACAAGGTTCCAGCAAAAATAATGCACAAAAAATATAAATAAGTAAATAAACATTTAAGGTTTAGTCTGTGAGTCAGGCTTTCCCAGAACAAAATTAAAAATCGCCCTTCAGAGTTGTGAAATCATGCCTCGTGATAATATAAACTGCTGTGGAGTTTTTGGGACTCTAAGAAGTATTAAACATAACAGATCAGCTGCTCAAATGATTTTTGCTTAAGGAATTTCATTTTTCTGGTGGCTGAAAAGAGTTGAGTTTTGAAATATTGCAGAAAAGCTGCAGTCACAGAGAAGTATTGGTCTGTATACTATGTATACAACATTATTGTATGTGTATTGTATGTGTATTCAACATTATGCACTCCACACTGTATATAAATGCCACTTGTTTTGCACATATTCAACTCTGTATATTTTATATATTTTATTATTATTATTATTATTATTATTATTTATTTATTTATTTATTTATTTATTTTTACTATTTAATTTGTAAAAATGTGTATACACACACACACACACACACACACACACACACACACACACACACGTAGGAAAATATTTAGTATACACATCCAGAAATGCATACACTATTATATATTGTACATATATTTATTAGTTTCAGGTTGGCCATTCTTGTATTTTGCTCGTTTGTGTTGTTGTGTTTGCACATCTCTGTTGCTTGTGGGGCTCGCACACAAGAATTTCACTCGCATGTGCTGTGCCAGTGTGCCTGCACATGTGATGTGACAATAAAAGTGATTTGATTTGATTTGATTTGATTTGAAGTACATGACCTCTAAACAGAAAACACTGCTTGCGATCTTGCTGTGTTTTTATTGCATCCAAGTCACATATGAAATCCTAAAGTAAGCCTGATTAAAAATGTTACTTTTAATATTTGCACTTGATTTTTTTGTTTCTCATATTGTCCAGACTGCAAATGGCCTGTTTGGATGCCAGGAACAGCCAAATCAGTCCTTTTAAGCACTGCTATATGATAGTGTGACACTTAATTGGTATTTAACTGATATTTCTTGTAGTGGGAGGAGCTACTGATTATATAGATAGCAGTTGCAGTTAGGTATAGGCAAGTGAGGCTTTGTGGAACACTGAAACATTCAACAAGCAGTTGTAATTGTTGAAATTGTATTGCGGTTTTGGAGCAAACAGACATCCATCTCCACGGCCACACATCTATGATGTTATTCTGTGTAACAGTGATACAGACCAATACGTGCAAACGAGGGTTCTTATTATTCCAGGCCATCAATAATTAAGATCAACATATATTTTGGAGAAATCCCCATACAGCAAAGCAAGCTGTGACTGTAATGAGGTGCGTTTCAGCAAATACTAGTTTCCCACTGTTGTGTTAACATACGTGAGGCTGTTTCAGTTGCTTAGTAATTTAGTGCAATGCACAATAAACCAATTTGTGAAATAAAATGTGCCGGGGAGAGGCTGCTGTGTTTATTGTGACAACTATATATTGTAGGCTTTTTGGATTTGTGAATGTTGCCTGCTTTGTAGTCAGGCTAAGTGCAGGTCCCATTAGTTTTTGTGAAAGATGTCTCGTTTGTGGTGGAATTAAGTGCAAATTAATGTGGTTAAATATGCAGTTTTCTTTGGTCTTTCTTTGTGTTTGCTTGTTTGTTTGTTTTTGTTGTTTTTTTGCAAACCTGCCCTGTCTTGTAAAAAAAATCCTCAAAGTTTGGATGTATTTGGCGATTTTTACCTCTCAGCAGTAACTGCCCATGGGAAATTCTCATCACAGGCACACGGGTGGGCAGCGTGGACAGTTTGTGAACGCAATTACTGTGGAACTAGTCGATTTACGGGCTTCATATTTATACCGTAGGTGTATCTACTTAAAATCTTGGACAAATTTGAATTTCAGTGACCTTGACCTCAAGGTCAGAAGATTTCTGAAAATACTGTGAATGCAGTAACCTGAGAACAAGGTGACGTAGGATTTTGAAATTGATACCATAGATGTATCTACTAGGAGACTGAGGGGTAATACTGCAGTTGCCAGTGATTTTTAGTTTGTGTGAATTTAGAGAGTCAGCAGGTTTGCTCTACCCACTATCAAACAGCCCTAGAAGCAGCAGGTAAGACAACTTTTGAGGCGCGTAAAGTGCCGTTGGTATTTGAACCATACTTCGGGGAGTATAGCCTTGCAGAACTGTTTTTGTTCTCTACTTTAATTATTGTTCTTAATTTGAGTCTTCTTCAGTTTGTCCAGATAATCTGCACTGACAAAATCCACTGCTGTGAAGAAAACAAGCATAAAAAAGATCAGACCCATTTAAAAGCCTTCTATTTCTGCCTCTACTGCTCAGAGGCTCGCTTTAAAGAGTAAAAGACTTAGTTATGCCAGGGTAGTGCCTCTGTCAGAGCCAAACGGTTTACCAATAATATTTGATGTTTGATCACAGTCAAAGAAGTGAGCAACATGATGTCGTGTCATTTACAGCTGCCACATGTGTGGGTTTTTCATTAAACTTCTCTGTTTATGCTTTAGAATGAAACATGGAAGGTTGGCAACATCAGTTGGTAGTAAAACAGATGCTGAACATCTTTCTATTTTTTCCTACCAATGCCTCTAAGTCCATAAATCAATTAATTTGCTTGAGTCAGACTGGTGGAACCTCACTTGTGTATTTTTTTTACTTGCTTTGACTTTGCAGTCAAGTGATGATGTAATTATAATAAAGTGACCAAAAGAATCTTCGTTATTTAATTGATCTGCTACTTGTTCAACTGATGTATGTTTGACACTGTGCCCTCCGTCCTTCCTCTTTAGTGTTTGTCTTAGTTTCATCTAGATTTACCGCTGCTGTAATGCTGCTCCTCATGTTCCTTATTATCGCTGTGATTTTCCCTCTGGTCTCCTTTAACTCATCTCTCTCTCCAGTGTTGCTTTTTTTTTTTCTCCCCCCCTCTTCTTTCTCTCCCTCCTCTGCTCTGTCATCTCCTCTCCTCTTCTTCCTAACACACCCGGACACGAAAGAACACCGTGGATAGTTAATAATTCTCTAATTTCCGCTCTTCACGGTGTGTAGAAGGTGTCGCAGATAACCTGATTTATCAGACAGCTATTAGAATGTGAATCGGGGGGTATTAAAGCAATGGACATTAACGTGCACATTGTTTAAACAACGCCACGGGACTAATGGATTTCAAAATGAATTTGTCAACACCGTTCTCTGTGAATATAATTAGTCAAATGAGATCAAAGCGGTGGAGGAGACCAGAGGAGGAGCTGGGAAGCAGTTTAAAGGAAGTCATATATGCAGACGCTGCAGCAGGAAGCTATGGGGAATTCTCTCTCTGTGACTGTGATGTGTGTTGGGTTATGCTCATGGAGTAATGCGATTACCTGTAGATATGTTAAGTATGAGGGGGAAAAAAGCCCATTTTTACCCCGAGGGATCCACTTTATGAAGAATAGGCAACTTATTAGACAATCCAAATATCAAATCAAATATAGATTTAACTGCTGCCATGTCATTACATTCTGGGATTGACAGTCTGTATTGCTGCCAGTGTCTTTAATTCTTCTTTTTAGCATCACATCAAAATGAGTGAATGAATCTGAAGCAGGCAAGATGTTTATACTTGTCAGAAGAAGACAGCAAACAGGAAACAGTCTGCGTATTAACATAACGTTATAATCACAAGGCATCTTAAACTGTAAGGATGCTGATATTCTTTCATTTTATTTTATTTGTTTTTTTGACTACATTTTGGAAGCCCAATGTACCTTATCTATGTGCTCCATCATCAGCGTGTCACACTTCTGCACTGAGTGGCACATTTCCTGCCTACTCCAAACTATAGTTGATCTGCCCTACACACATAAAACCAAATGCGTATTAATCTAAAGGTTAAGTTTGCATTTTGTGCTCCTGTTTGAGTAACTACAGTACTCTGGCATGTAATAAAAATACTAGAAATTATGTTTTTCTGTGTGTTTTAACATAAGCACACTGATAACTGAGCTGATTCTCTTCCACACAAGCTGTTTTAGCTTGCCCAGAGTAGCTGTACATATGCAAGCCGCTTTGCAACCCATATCTGCCCCAGTGCTGTATCCGCAATATCTGTCCTCACTGATGCCTGCATGTTTGTTTTGGGTCTTGCAGTGAGCCGTGCTGTTAAAGAATAGATGGAGCTCGGGAAGGGTTTCAGAGGCAGGAAACAGGAGGACATCATTGCTAGCATATGAAAATAAAATAATTTGCTTCTCTTTTCGAGACTTTGTAGTTGATTTTCCTGCTGTGTTCAAAACATGAAATTTTGCCATGCAGGGGATTGAAACAGCACTGATAACAAACAAACCGCAGCAACAAAAATTTTTATTTTATCTGTGAGGGCAATTTCAAATGAAGATGTGCTTTAATGCAGAGTCACAAGGGGGATTTCATGCCTCAAAATGTAAGCTTCTTGTAAAATTAGATTAGATGCACGCTGGGATAGAGAAAACAGAAACCACTAAGATACTTGTTAACGGGCCACGCAGACTTTGGCACAGAAGTCTCCGGCAGTCACGATACAGCAAGTAAACAGTGGTGATGGCGCTTGAAATATCTGTTTGTTTCAACATAACTTACGTCGACTCGTTGCCTACAGAATTAAACGTCTTCCTTTTCTAGCTTCGCATTTTCATGTTGCGGCTCCACTGTATGTCTACCCTCTCCTGGATTGCTATCTCTGCATGTAGGCGTGTGGCACCGTTTGGATTTGCACTCGTTTTGAATAACAAGAAATTTCAAGTCCTGCAGTACCCACTGATTGACAGAAATGTTTAACTTGCTAGTAAAAAAAAATTGCTTATGAATTTCAGAAGTAATGTAGGAGCTGAGAGAAAAGCTGGAGCCCACACACCACAGAAAAACAAGGATATTTCTCTAAAGTGGACATCTCCATTGAAGGAAGCGTTTCAGAATTGAACTTAAACCTCTGTGTCTGATTCCACCATGAGGGGAGAGCTGGCCGCTGAGCAGACATGGCGTTGGGTTGAGGTGGAGGTGGGCATGTGTGGAGGGGGTAAATCGGTACTGCTTGAATGCTAATATCCCACTTTAGAAGTCAACCCACCTCTCCATCCCCACATCTCCTTTGCTCTGTCTCTCTCTCTGCATCTTTCCCTCAACTCTGGTTGCTGTCAGTCTTCACTCATCTACCTTCTTTTTTTCCCATCCTTTTTTTGTCACCTCTCCCACTCCTCCCGACAATCTTCTCTCCTACTTCCCCACTCTCCTTCTTCTCTCCCTGCACTAGCCTGCTCCAGGCTTTACATCACCCACGCTCCCTCTCTCCTCTTCCTTCTATCTGACTCTCCATCCTTCTCACTCATCAAACTGCCTTCTCCCCAAGATCTCTCTCGTTGCCACACTTTTAAAACTTTTTTAAACCTCTTTCTCTCTCTCTCTCTCTCTCATACACACACACACACACACACACACACACACACACACACACACACACACACACACACACGTTTGCGCATTCTTGACAAAGCCAGCTAATTACAGGCAAGTGTCCACTCCAGCCCTTCTTAAATACCGAGCTGATTAATGAGACGGAGGTGGAGGGCCAGGAAGTCTCACCCTTTGTGGGTGGTGGATACACACCCCTGTCTCTAAGCAGTTCTCTCTCTCACACACATGCACACATGCACGTACTGTACACACCTTTCCTTTTTTCTTTCACAGTCACATATGCAAATCATCAGCCATGTGAAGCTTCCTTACAGAAATGTTGATATCAAAATTTTATGGCTTATCGCCTCCCTCGTGTGTTTTAACCTCTCCCCTTCTCCATCTTCATGTCTTTGTGGCAGCCCACTGACTTCTGGTGGATTTTTTTTGTTTGGGGGGGGGGTGTAACAACTCCGACAGAGAAGAGCTAAGAAGCGAGAAACAGACAAAGTGTGAAGGGGATGGAGGGGGGGTCAGGTGTAGCTGGGGCCTCCTCTGAAGTCATGTCGGCTCATTTTCTCTGCGGCGGCTCAGGCACGACTCACTGTCGGCTCAAAATGGCCTCCGACACATCTCGATGTCTGATTTGTGTGTGTGTTTGACCCTGAGGACCGTTGTGAATTCTGCAGGAGCAAGGAGATGGAGTGCAGCTGCTGCTGCTGCTGAATGCTGACACACGTGCAGAGCTGAAAAAAAAGCACGCACACATACACACACGCACAGTCACAATCTCGACTGGGTCAGTCAGGTTCAAAGCATTTGTATTCATGGAAGGTTTTGCATTGGCTCCACCACCTACAGTGTTCCATCTAACTGTGGGACGTGGCTTTTTACTTTCACACTCAGAAGACCTTGGACTGTGTTGGAGTGTGTTTATGGCTGTATTTATGGCAGTATGGTGCTACCTGAGTGAATACACCTGGCTGAATGCATTTTTCCACTTGGATCATCCTTGAAAATACTTGAGGGCGTGTGTTTTGACGCTCAAATTGACCCCCCTGACACACCAACTTATGCTGTACGTGTCTCAATCTCTCGCCTAATACACCTCTGTCCCCTGCACAATCAGATACCTCCATGTACATTCACACGTGCTTAGCTCTGTTATCTCATACTAAACTGTATAAAATCTAGCATAAAGACAAACTGACTGAACACAAATTACAAGTTGTTAACACTATAATTCTATGTACTAAGCTAAAATGGTATTTAATTTCACCTGGGCCTTTGTGAAACTTTATAAATTCCCTTGTCCCTAGCAAGTGGGCTGGAGACAGCAAGATCTGATTACCAGTCCTGCTCTGTAAAATCGTTACTAAAATAGGACAGAGGGATGAAGTTGGCTAAAATGTCTCAGCAGTAACACAGTGAGCCAAAAGAAATTTCAGAAGACATCAGGATGAATGTGCTTGAAAAACATCATCCTGTGAAGGCTTGCAAAGAAATTTCTAATGCTCCGGGAGTCCTCAGAGCACCCGTGGTGGAGCTTATGTACAAATGGAGAAAACTAGAAAAAATGAAGCGTGATGTGTTCAACCATCCAAAGTAACTCCAAGCAAAATATCCAATGAGCAACACTATCCAAAATAACACAGAAGCACTGTTGAACTGTTGAACTGCAACTGGGTTACAAAGGAAAATAATAAGAGTAAGTTGACCTCTGAATCACTCAAAATGAATACAATTTAAGTTCTGGAATTATTAGTAAAATGTGGACTTGAGCCTTTTTGAGATCCAATTGGTATTTGGTGCTTTTTACTTTACAAACTCGAGTTTGCTTTTCACACAGAATGTCTCTAGTGAAATTATGTTTGATGATGTGGTACAGTGGTGTGTGAGGCAATCATAATTGGAGATTATTCATCCGAATTTCAGGAGCAGGACCACGCCTCCAAACACGCTCCTTCCGGTTGTCATGTATATAGGTTCCCCCAGTTCATTCCCGTTTACGTGCCCCAGCCTCCCTCCCTCCTTGTATTCAAATCTTTAACTTGTTCATTTCTATTTAGTGCATGGGGGATCTGCCAGGCCCGGGAGCCATCGCCAGTCCGCTTCGAGGCATTCCCCAAACCGCAGCTCAGTTCACGTCAAAGCATTCACTTTTACCTACTAAAACGCTGTCAAACCTAAAATGAGGACATGGGTCCACACCGTAAAAAAAAAATCCTAAAAAGTTTGTTGCCCTAATTTTACATGGAATTTTGCCTTTTTCAAGTGCTTTTAAACATTAAATTAGGAACATTTTAATGTGATTAAACAATGAAATTACCTATAAACAAGGTCAATGAATGTGGCAATATGAATAAAAATACTTAAATGTACAGAAATATACAGTTAACAGTTGGTTTAAATAATAATGGATTGCATTCATATAGCGCTTTTTGAGACCCTCAAAGCGTTTTACAATTCCACTTTATAATTCCCCTCTGGCCATCACCAGTAGGTGGTAGGTGAAGTGTCTTGTCCAAGGGCACAATGACCGAGAGTGTCCGAGCCGGGGCTTGAACCGGCAACCTTCTGATCACAAGGCCAACTGCCAACTGCCAAAAGTTTATAAGAATCATTTTATATATTTTTCCATAGCATTACATTTGAATTTAACAGTTCAATCTTTCAAATAACGGACAAATATTTGTGAAATTCTGATACATTTGTGAATGTATTTTAACAATCTAAATGTGCAAATGTACAGACAAATACATTTAAAAAACAAGAAAATTATGTTTTATTACATTTACAGTGATTTTACGTTAATTTACATTTGAAATGTAAAATCACAGTCTATTGACGTAAATTTAATGATATTCTAGAAGAATACACAGTAAAATACTTTTATATTACAATTTTGTTTTTACAGTGCAGTTGGTGAAATAGTAAAGTCGATTTAGCCCAGATACAGGTTTCCAAGATAACAGTAGTTAGCCAGTTATTTCATGCTACTGTAGCAACAAATGTGTTTAATTGAAGGTCACATTTACTTACAAACTCTCTCTGGCTACCTAGTTAGCATGACAAATAACTGATGTGACTGCTGTGCTGATGTGTGCACGAGCACAAAAGCCTTAGCTGAGAAGTTAGGCAGGAACAGGCGATTCTGCATCTTATTGCACTGATATTAGCCATAAGTTATTATTACAATTTATAAAACTTGTTAAATACTTTGTCAATTATTCCAACTTGATGCTAGCAAGAAGCTAACACCACCCGACCTTCTCAACTTGTGAGCTAAACTGGTGCCCTCCAGTCTATATTTTTAATACTATTTTATTTGTAAGCCTCTTCAAACTATCATCTTATATACATGCCTGTTATATGCCAAAACATCCTGTAATTATGATAGTCACACATACTCTAAGGAGTATTTAAGTGGAGATTGTATAGTTCCAGTCATTTTCCCCCTCACCCCCTCCTCCCTTCGTCCTTTCCTCACTTGTTACTTTGTTCCCCCCTGAACAGCTTGACGTTAATTCCCAAAGATATCTCCATCACAAACTTGCTGAAGTGATGGTGTCAGCCTTTAAATGCTGACGTGACTCGATGCGATTGTCTTTTTGCAAGTTCCTGACATGCAGTCAGAACATGCATGAATGCACACCAAGGAGTCTCTCTTATAATTGAGATGAAACAAATATGAACTCTTAATAAAACAAGCTCTGTTGCCTCCTGCAGAAAAGTCATTCTCTTCACTTGTGGTAACAGCAGCTTTGCACTGCTTTTTGAGCTGCATTTCCAAACTGTCCATTCTAATATTTTCACACTCTTGATTCCATGTTGACAGACAAATTTTCCTCCTTCCCCTTCATGTTAAGATCATGGTATACAGTCAGTGGTCACTTTCTAAGTCACATCTTGCTAGTACTAGGCTGAACTCCCTACATTAATTCCTCTGGAAACGTTTAACATAGAAGCCATTTAAGTACAGAGAACTCATTGTCATGTTCGAGAAAGCAGTTGGAGATGATCTGACTTTGTGACATTATCCTGCTGGAAGCAGCGATCAGAAGAAGGGTGCACTGTGGTCATAAAGAGATAGACATGGTCAGCGTCAGCCACAATTCTCAGTTCGGCTGTGGTGTTTAAATGATGCTCAGCCAGTACTATAGGGGCCCAAAGTGTGCCATTACACCACCAGCAGTCTGAACTATTAATGCATGGCAGGATGGATTGATGTTTCTGCTTTCTTTATGCCAAATTCTGACTCTACCATCTGAATGTCAAAGCAGAAGTGACGACTGAGACCAGGCAACATTTTTCCAGTCTTCTATTTTGTTGAGTCCGTGTGAACTACAGCTTCCTATTCTGAGTTGAGCAGATCAACACGTGGTGTTCTCTTCTCTGACCATAGTCATGGTTATATAGATCAGTGCTTTCTGAGTTCTTTCAGCATATTTTGGTGCTTTTTAAATGATCAGTAGCATCTTAAAGCATCAAAGCTCGGAGATTCTGAGCTTTAAAATTGATCAGTTTGAGCAGAAGCTAAGTTAGATTCTCCTGATTTCGCTGGTGATGAAATTTAGGGAATTGAGACAAAAAAAAATAGCACGATGTGGGGTTACTGAGAAAAACAAACTCATAGCTCTTTAATTCTATGTGATGATATTTTATTGGACCATAGTATTACTGAACACACCTTAAACTTTAAATCAGCAATAACCTCCTCAGCATCATCTTTTGGCCTCGTTTTCAGTGTGGAAAGCCAAATTGGCTCAGGCAAGAGGAAAGTCTGCCAGGGAGATCTTTCTCTTGTTCTCATGAGGTTGAAAAAAAAAAATCACATATGTTTTATTTATTTATATTTTTCTGTTTTGCGTTTGTTCCGTGTCACCTTGTTCAACAATTCACTAACTGTGGTTAGAAATAGTTTGACAAAACAATCTTAACTCAGGAAAGAATTTTAATAAATGACATTTCTTAGTTTTCCTTTTTTTCTTCACTTTGGTTCAGAAGACTTAGCGCACTGTACCTGGAGTGTATTTTTTAGCCAACAAACAAATAAACACACAATTAAGGTTTTTCTGGGTAAAACCTGAAATGAAACTGGCTCCAAGTTTTGCTTTTGCATGTCATCAGTCTGAAAGTGAAATGCAGTATTTCTGGATTGGCAGTTCTAGTCAAATAAATGGCTCTAGCCCAGTATTTGATTCCTATTGTCTCTGTCTCCTGGCTTTTAGCAAGGTCTTGGTTTGAGGTGAAACTCATTTGTGGCAATTGAAAAGTAGCGCACAGGGGAGAATAAAGAATCAGTGCTTATATATGGGATGTAGCAGGTTGACCTGGCACGGCATAGCTCAGCATGGCACAGTATGGCAGGCTCCAATGAGGCTTCACCCTCCCAAGGCTCCATCCCGCCTGAGCTCAACACAATCAGGCCTCCACAGCGAGACCGACTGCAGGTTACCATGACAACCCGGAGGCACTGCCTGCATGGGACAAAGGCTGGCAGGTCCTGTGTGTGTGTGTGTGTGTGTGTGTGTGTGTGTGTGTGTGTGCGCGCGCGTGTGTGAGTGTGTGTGTGTGTGTGTGTGTGTGTGTGTGTGTGTGTGTGTGTGTGATTGAGAGACAGAGTGAGTGATGTGTGGCAGAGCAGGCGCGGCCCTCCTGGGGCCCTCATTCGTTTGTCTCTCGCTGAGACCACAGGAGCCCTGATGCTGCAGAGATGGAGGTGGTGGCGGTGGATGGGGTGGGAGAAGAGGAGGGGCGATGGGAGGGGGCAAGCCAGCAAAAAGCAACTGATGTTGAGAGACTATGATGAAAAGATGCAAAGAAAGGTGTAGTGTAAGAGAAAAGAATAAGAAATCAAAAGGACGGCAGTACAAACGGATTTGGTGGATTGGATTGTTCTGCCCCCAGTCACTCGTTCACTCATTCATCAATCATGTGCGAAGCTTCGTCGTACAAAACACGGGTCTTGACAAAAGTTGATTTTAAAAAATGGACTTCACCACTACACTCTGGCAAATTAATTGCACCAATTAGTGGAGCACTCAAAATTCAAAATTTTAATAACCTGTCTACCACACAGCAAGTTGCAATGACTTGAAACAGCACTGCTTTACAGAATGTAATAAAATAAAAAGTGCACTTATCCAATGCACCAGGCATTAAAAATGAGGAAGCGATCTCTTTAAGCATATTGGGGTTGATCATTAATTGTCTCAGTTCCTGACGCACATTTGCTCTCTGCCTTGTATTCATTGAATTTTCCTCTACATTTTATTTTCATATAAACACCATTAAGTGGACTTTCACTTGTTAACCTCAGAGGGTCAGAGTAAAATGTGTTCTGTCTATGCAGCTCCGGCATATAGTCTGTGCCCACCACTCTGTATAAGTGAGCTCAGAGACAGGAACTATGTTAACTTTGGAGATGACTCAGTTGATGTCAGTCTGCTTCTTAGAAATGAGTCATCACATGAGTTTGTGTTCTGAACATACAGCTTGTATAGACAAGGAGAAACATCACCTTTGCCTTCTCAGACCTTCACTGAAGTACAGAAAATAAGAAGTGTTAAGAATTACAGGATACAGTCATTGTAATAAGAAAGCGCAACCTCTTTTATTTAAGACACGGCAAAAAATAATCTGGTTCTTGGTAGGTTCTATAATTTTTTTCAATAGAACCTCAGATGAACAACGTTGACATGTTACATGTGATAATTTAACAATAATGGACAACCAGTGTGTGAGTTGACAATTATTTAGTTACATCCAGGTGCTGCCTAATCAAATGCAGTGATTAACTATGTGATCATTTCTGTAAAAGCAGATGTTTTGGCAGTTTGCTGGTCTGAAACATTCAGGTGTGTGTTCACACGATGCCAAGGAGCAGAACTGAAAACAATGATCCCACTCACAGCAGCACATCTACAACAGAATGGTTTTGGGGGGGGAGTAACAAGGTGTTGCAATGGCCCAGTCAAAGTCCAGAGCTCAACCTGATTGAAATGTTGTGGCAGGACCTTAAGAGAGCTTTGTAGAAAAACAAATGCCTGCAAAGCCTTTTGTTAAATAAATAAATGAGAAGATGTGCATCACCACAGATGAACATCGTGTTTACATATGTAAATCCTTAGTATTGACAGAGAGCGCACGTTCTTTTTGACATGACTGTAAGTACCATGATATTGACTGACTGAGAAATTGAGGTCTGTGCTGATCTAATATAAGAAATACACTTTTAACCAGAAAAATTACTTGCAAAACTAAATCCATCATATTCTTTCTGTTTTCTTTTCCAGGTTTAGATCACACAAACAAGGACCTAAAGAAAAACTTTGTGAGTAAACTCAAAATCAATGTGCCTTAAATGAATTTGAGCATTATCTTAGAGGCTTTTCTCTCAGCTAGAGTTGCTTCTCTGTTCGTTAAAAGATGAGACAATAAAAGTTTCATATAGTTATAAAGCTGCGAGGCTGGTGTTACACTGGCTGGCCATAAAGCATATGTGAAGTGGCAGCGTTGTTTGCTCCTGCCTTGTCATTTATAATCCTATAGGCAGTTTGAAGCGTGCAGGCCAACTTGTACTTTGTCACAGCAGATTGTCTGGCATGGATAAGCCTGGCTGCAGAGAGAGAGAGGGAGATACATAATTGCTCTCTTGTACAGTCTGCTGCCAAGACATCCTCCTCCCGTTATGCCTATATACACTGGCAAACAAGTCATTCAAACATGTTCACTTTTATGACACACACACACACATAAACCACACCGACACGCAGCAGCATCTCCTCAGTGACAGTGATTGCCGTCAGTCAGAAGAAAAATGTTGACAGTCTAATTCAAGTGCCACTATCGAGAGTTTTTTATGGGATTGCTTCATTTCCTGTCATGTCATCCTGATGTTTTGTGTTGAGGGTTATGCTGTCGTACACTACTCCGCATTTGTTTTCTGTCTCGCTTTTCCAGGAGGCCCGTGCCAGTTTTGACCTGCGTGCATCTCACGATCCCATGCCTGTCAGAAATGAGGAGAATAGGTAATGACTCCTGTCCTTTTACTCTTACCTCTAGATATCCGATCCCTATATTTCTCCCTTCCAAAACCAGGAAACTGATCAAACGTCGTGTATAGTGGCCCTAACGTGAGACGCAAACATTCAAGCTAAGCAACCGAGCTAATTCTTGGACCTAAAACTAGCTTAACTGGCTGCAACAAGCGACAGCTGTCCTCTCACAGAGAAAGAATCAGTGGACGTTGGTTAGAATGTGAGAATCTTGAGTTTGCCTGTCTGAAATCAGAGATCTATCATGTTACACTGGAAGTCTGCTGCTGTCATTTCATGAAAAAGCTTAACTGACTAACTGTAGCTCAAGACATGATATCAAGGTCAATTTCTCTTTTTGCTAATTAAAGATTTCAAAACTAAATCGTTGCACGTGTCTGGTGTCAACCTACAACATATTACCTGTTTTTTTCATGCTTTGATTATTGGAGGTGAGACTTCCAGTATCTTAGTGTTCTTTTCTGACAATGTGAGCCAATCATATTGAGGAGATGCCATAATTACTGCGTGTGCTCAGGCTAAAACCCCTCCCCAAAAAAGAAAACGCTCATCTCAGCTTATTTAGTCTCTGTATGTGGCTAACATCTTATTCCCCCTCTGTCTCAGTCACGGTACCCATTGTGCAGGGGAAGTTGCCATGGAGGCCAACAACTCCTACTGTGGTGTGGGCATCGCCTTCAATGCCAGGATTGGAGGTGAGGAAAACAATACAGCCTTAAAAAGACCGTAGGAGGCAGTGCATTGTGGGTGTGCTGCACTGGCCAAAACGAGGACATGGCATAAGAAGCAGTTTTTAAAACACTTGTTATACTACATTGGTGCTATATTATTATTATTATTAATAATATTATTCGTTTACTTGATGAAAAATGCATGCTTTGTGACTTTAGGACAGCTGTGCAGCTCTATTGGTAAAGACAGAAGAAAGGGTTTTTTAGTGGTGCTCAGTATACCTTTGGGGATTGACAGTAGGGCCAGCACCTTATCTAACAGAAATCTATTCATTTCTGACCAATTATAAACCACTAGTTTTTACAAAAATAGAGGAAAGGAAATAATTTTAGCACAATGCTGTGATTTTTCTTTGCCTGTGGTTAAAACCTCTTTGGAGGAAAAACCCTGCATGCATAATACACCTGCTCTAACTTTACAAGGTCTCACTTACTTTATTATGAAATGATAAATAATTCAAACTCACCTTTACTGGCAGAAACTCGAAAGTAACAAATATTCCAAAAACCAAAATATCACATCCACATGCTGAATTACTTTTGAGAGAAAAGAAAAATGCTCGGCATCATTTCCAGATGCAAATGGAAATGATGCTGAGTAAAACGGTTGATTTTATGTTTGGTTTAGGTGAAAATTAAAATGTCGAGCAGAAACACTGTAAAATGTGGCAGAAAATCACAGGAAATCGTGCCAAATTTTCACAGTGAAGTTTTCCTTGTCGGTATAAATTTTCAACGCCTGTGTATATATTTACAGTGAACATGGCTTTAGGTTTATGCGAATACAGGTCACTACATATTGACTGGGTGCTATTCAGGCATGCTGCCCCTATTTAACAGCTCATTTTTTAGTGTAATGGCTTTTTTAGTGTTGGTAGTAACATCGGAAAAGGATGAATGAACTGAATACATAAGATTGCCCATTTTCCCGTTGTGAAATCAAAGATTTTTACAGGGTTTACCAAGAGTGCTGTAACCCACAAGTTAATGAGGAGTACATAATGTGTTTGAATAAGAACACTTCCTGCAGCTCTCAGATCCTAAATGACTCAAACTGAGTTTAATGCAGCGATGGCATCAGCACGAAATAGAGAAAATGAGAAGAGGAATCCCTCAGTTGAACTCTGGCATTTGAACTCTGCTCTGTGATCTTTAATCTCTGACCCGTCCTCGTTTGTCACAGGCAGATGAGCGTCTCATGCAAAAAAGAGAGCGAAAGAAAAACAGTTTGACGGAGCGAGAGCACGAATTTCTTCCCACAGTTAGATTCGATTTTGCTTTGTTGGTTCCATTTGATTCTGACTCATAAACAGTCTGTATGGCACACAGGAGACGAAGGGGCAAGACCTGCATGAAAGATGCATGTTTTGACTTGAGCTGTCACACAGCTGGCTAAGTGAAGTTCTTTGCCTCTGTTTGTAGTGTTTGTATTGACGATTTGTGTTCTTGTTTTTCATCACAGTCACCACACAAACTTTTCAAAACCTTAGAAAATGTGCATTATTCCATCTGAAAACATGTATTTTTCATCTAAACTGACTGTACATGCAATAATAGATGCTAAGCTGAATACATGTGGTTCTTGGCTATGCCTCTCCAACGACCTAATTCTGAAAAGTTGCTTCGTCAGATATCCCAGCTCTTGAGCATATTAACATCTCAGCACAGAAACTCCATTTCTTAATGTAAAAAAACAACTCTTTAATGCTAGCCAGGTCTAATAAATAAGAAAGAGACTTTTTTTCCTGTAAACCTTCCTTTACTCCACTGTCTCTAGTCGCTGCCATCTAATGACAGCAGTCTTTTGTTCTATCCACAGTCTCTAATTGGAGTGATGTTGTCAAGCTACAATTACAAAGGACACATCCACTGTTTAGAATTTATGCAACAAGCAGCAGAAACCTAAATGCACATCTGACTTGTGGTTTGGATTAATTACTGTATAGTTTCTACTGCAAATCAAAAAGAAAAAAAAATCACACATTTAATGCAATTAAAAATTTTCTCTATCGGATTCTTTCACAATGTCTGACCCTGTCACTTCAACTGGCCGTATTAGGGATTTGAGTTCTCCAAATTTAATTGCATCACAGGTAGACAGTAGCTGTGACAACCAACACGATAGTAGAGAGATTATTTGAAGTATTATTTCAAACATGACATTTATTTTCAAATCCCCATCCATCCATCCATTAATCTTCTTAACCCATTATCAAATTGTTGAATAAAATGTATACTTATTTTTGAAAGCTGCCATTCTCAGTAAAAAAAAAAAAAGATTAAGTATGTTTTTTTTCACACAAATAGAGATTAGCTGGTGAGCATTTACTTGCTAAAAGTGAGACATGCAGGAACTAAAAAGATGGTGAATACTGGATTTAGATTCAAGATGTATATAATATTAATGTGAGTCTTTATCTGTTGGATGTGGGAGGGACCACATCAGCTTAAAATGTTATGATACACTATTTAAATGTTAGTTAAAAAATATATCAGTGATTGCAGTCCTAAATGAGACCCACCCCCACATAAATGTACTCCAGTTTTGCGATCAGAAATCTTAAAACAGTTGATAACTTGTGCAGTGCTGACACTCCACACTTTCCAGTAGCAGATTTACCGAATGTTGGGTAAAGTGAAGTAATCCATAGTTTCACCCTGTAGGTTGTATATACTGGGATGTTTTTGGCTGCTTTTCTCAGCTTTGATAGCATGCTAACTTGGGGTGACACCCCCCAGGGTCCCTCGGGGCAAATGGAAGAAAAATCTCACTCTCACTGTAGCTTCTCTGTCCACTGACATTACATTATAATAGTTCATGGCTGCTGCAGACACAGTTGCACTGCAAGTACTGAGCTTCACAAACTCTTATTTCACAGTTAAACTGATGAAGTAACTTCTTTTGAGACATACGTTAATCATTTTATTCAGTTTATAATGGTGGTCAGAAAGTATCAATCAGTAAATGCAGAGGAATGTGAATATATCGACAGTGAGGGGATGAGATGTAGCTATAGTTTGTGTTGTTTTCTATTTCCTTTTTTTTTTTCATTTTGCACAAGCCTTCCTCCAAACTCTGATCTCTGTGACCTTTTCGATGTGACCAGGTATCCGCCTGTTGGATGGCTCTGTGACGGATGCCATGGAGGCCACAGCTCTGACCTTCAACATCCACTTCATCGACATCTACGTCTGCAGTTGGGGCCCGAGGGACGACGGGGCCGAGATGGACGGGCCGCAGAGCCTGACAGAGCAAGCCCTCCGGCTAGGAGCTCACAAGGCACAGCTTTCATCTCTAAGTTCACACTGCTGTCTGTCAGATGTAAAGCCGACAGTCACACTGTCAGTGGAGCTGGGATTGGAAGGACAAAATGTCGAGTGTTCAGATTTCCTAGCCAGATTTAAATCCTCATTTCCTTATTTATTTATATCTTACGGAGAGTACGTTCATGACACGTACTGTAACAAAGTCAATCTGCTACTTTTGCCACATAGTCAGACTGCTCCAAAACAGACTATTTGTTTTGTTTTTTAGATGAATATTGTGTGTGTGTGTGTGTGTGTGTGTGTGTGTGTGTGTGTGTGTGTGTGTGTGTGTGTTGTAATCCAGGCCTTTCATTTATTTGGTATTCACTTCCAATACATGTGACTATTTTTGTTTGTTCATATAGACAGTAAGAGCATGACCTCCCACACAAAAAATACACTGATCAGCCACGACACTGAAACTAATGACAGATGACTAGAATAACACTAGTCTTCTAGAGACCGTGTTCTTCTGGGATATGTTGGGTCCTGGCATTCACAGGGACATCATTTAAACTTAAAGAAAGACGGATATAGCGATCATGGCGTTGCTCGCTGGTTTGTAACATCCAGTTTTGAATCCTTCACATGAGCATTTTCACAGTCACCATCTTGGTATTTTGAAACCAGATGTGACAAGCACGGTGACTGTGAAGCTGCACTCTCATTGGCTAATGACTTGTGACTGACATGTCATACCCTGGACAATTCTCCTTTCTAATATGTAGATAACCCAAATTTAGGAGCCCATAACCCATAAACTAATCAGGAAAGTGTTTATAGAGATCAGGACAGAGAGTTGGTTTTCCATAGATTTCCATGAGACCAAACCACAGGTTTTGCCCCCCTGGTGGCAATGAATAATAATGCAGGGTTAAGATACTTGCCCACTGGCTTCACGTCTTTTTATAGCGCTAGAGGCTACATCTTCTCTTGTCTCAGTCAAACTTCTTCTTGGGTACTTGTAGATTGCACTGCTGTTATTAGATTCTGTGTTTCCTGTTCACATCTTCCATGTGCTCTGGTTTTCTCTGTTTCACTACTTCTTTACCGCTCTGGAAAAGTAGAAAACTGCTTTTAATTATATTTCCTTTGAAAGTGCCTGTCACCAAGGCAACAACGTCAATGTCCAGTATCACCAATTCATAATTTAGCTGAAATGTTATTCTCTTCAGCGGTAAGTCTAATTTCTAAGCCAGTAAAGGATTTATTTGCACAAGTCTTAGTTTTAAGCTTCAGTAAACAGCACAAGAAATGTTTATACAGCTGCTGCACTACAGTTTTTTTGGTGCCATAAACCAAGATCGAAGAAAAGAATTTAAGCACAACTTCACTCTTGACTCTGGAAACACAGTTCTATGATAAAATGTTCAAAACACGGTTTGCTTACTGATTTTCAAGCATATGTGAGTAACTTTAATCCTGGTTCCTCAATGTTTTGGGTTCTTAAAAAGGATTATCATCCTCTGAAGACAATATTGCAGTAAAAGTGTGCTCTTTTAGCAAACTAAGGGTTAAGGATGATAATGGTAACTTCCTGGTTTGAATCTGGATGAGGCCTTTTGTTTCAAATGTTTCCCCTTTTCCACAAGCTCTTTCTAAAAAAAGAACTAAATTACTAGCTGTCCCTCAGTTTCAGCATTTTTTTCACAAGTTAATGAGCCTGATTTTCAGTGGTGTACTGGCTTTCAAGATCAAGTGGACACCACAGAAAATATATTTCTTAATTTATTCTTCACTGCTTCAGCTTTGAGTTGTTTTGGTCTTAGTGATGCCCCGTGAGAGCTGCTCCTTACACTGTCCTTTGTGAAGGTTCATGTGCTGATGCCTTTGAGGAAAAAATAGTATTTGAGGAAAATTTTAGTCGCCTCATGAGGCATTAAAAATGTTGCATTAAAAAGACCTAAATTTAGCACAGGATGCGACAACACCAAAAAGAAGACATAAAATGTAGCAACTCAAGGGACCATGTGGGTTGGACCATGGACAGTTGGGCAGTAAGCAGCACATAATCTCATTATAATGTGATGGTATTTTCATTACACTGGGTTCTGCTAAGGCCTTTAAACACCAGACACGTAAAGTTTTGTGAGAATATTTTGACTACGTGAGTTTGCTGAATGAATCTGCGGCATTCATTTTTTCAGCCGGAAAAAGTGCACTCATAGCTCAAATTTTGCACCAGTACAGAATATAAAAATGGTAAAATAATATTGTTTTAACTTAGACACACAGCTAGACACTGGTCTGGGTCATGGCTCTCTGGAATGATTTCTCTGACTCCTCAGATGTTGTCCCAACTCTGGGAACAAGAGCTCAAACGGTCCCAGTTGACATCTTGAAATATGTACGTATGCGATCGGGATACAGCTTCATATTCTGGATCAAACCATGACATTTTCCCTCCTGCTGCATTCTCTTGAGAACTGTAAGAATCTTGGTTTTAGCCTTTTCTTGTTGGAAAACATCAAGACTGAAATTTTTTTTGCATTTTTTGAGAACAACTTTTCACAAAAAGCCAAGCTAGCATAAGTCAGCAATGGACTCCTATGACTTTTGTAGATTGTTGTAGCAATTTATCACATCTGGCTAGTTTCATCATCAGAGTGTGTTGTGAATGCAGTATTCCCTTTACCATGTATATAAAAAAGTGCAAGAAAGACTAGTCTGAATTCAGGGTACATGGGTTTTTATACATATAAAATGATAATACATATTACAGGAACAAACTGTCCATGTTACATTATGATAGGAAAAATAAAAACAGTACTACTACCACATAGCTGGAGTAACAGTATGTTATTGTAAAGCTTGCATTGTGCTTTAGCTTTCAGTGCTAGAATTTAAAGGAAAGTTTGTTGGGATGCAAATGACAAAACCCATCAAAATAGCTACAAAGCAAACAGCTTAAAAGATATTTTATGAAAGACTTACATATGTTGTACACATAAAACAATAACAGCTTTTCCAATAAAACATTTGTTGACAACGTTTGTTTTAGATATAAATACAGTTTTTTGTTAGTATGTGAGATCTTTCTTTTTTTCATTCTCTTTGACATCCCACTGTTTGTTTTCTCAGGGCCGAGGTGGGAAGGGCAGCATCTATGTGTGGGCGGCAGGTAATGGTGGAATGCAGCATGACCACTGCGGTGCAGATGGATATGTTAACTCCATCTACAACATTGCCATCAGCGCCGTCACTCAAACTGGGAAGCCCACCTTCTTTGGAGAGCCCTGCCCTGGAGTGATGGCCGTCACTCTGACAGGGACCAGCGTGGGAAGCTCATTACCTTTGGTTAGTGTGTGTGTACCTCCCAACACATCTAACAACAGTATTTATCATTAATGAATGTATATACAGTATGTGTATGTGTGCACATCAGTGCCAGCAGCCCTGATCTTTGGCTCCTGTGAGCTGTAAGAAGCCTGTTAAAGAGCAGCCACTGGTGTGGTATTTATAGAGACTTGCCAAATGACCTAGGTGACTGCTGGGCACACACATGCAGACACGCAGGAGCCAACGAGTGTTAATTGGAGGTAAAGCGTGGCTGTAGTGGCTGAGAAAGAGAGAGGAAGAAGCAGAGGTGTTGATGGCGGAGGTAACACTGAAAAGCCAGGAACAAATCCAGCGCCAGCTACAGAAACAGAAAGGCCAATTTTATCAGTGTGATATCACCCTCGTCTGCAGGGAGGTCTGCCCTTTACCACCTCACATTAGAAGGTGGTTAGACCAGAATGCAGTTGTTTTGTTACTGTTAAATTGTGTTGACGTGTTCTAATGACAGAAGAACCGCTGTTGACACGGTAGCTGCTATAGTGTGGAACCAGTAATGGCTTAATTAGCTCACGTGCACCTCCCCTTTGCAGCATATATACTGGTACATGTAATATAATATATCATGTAAAATTAGTTCCTTTGTGATTCCTCCAGGTGACTGTGACCAACATTGGTGATGGATGTGTCACACACTTTCCAGGAACATCCAGTGCTGCTCCGATTGCTGCAGCGATTCTGGCTCTTGCCTTAGAAGTAAAGTGAGTTTTTTTTCTTCCTACTTATTCTACAATCAAATAATGATATAAAATTGAATTTCACATCGTGTTCATTTATGTAGGATTAATTTTGTGCTGCATATATAGTGAATCCTAATAACACCTGCGATCATCAGATCTTTCATTTAGCACCCCCTGCAGGTCACATGTTCACTGCTGATTTGTTCATCAATAGCTCAGGTTAGCAACAGGCAGACCACGGTCCAGACCCAGATGCTCTTATTTACGGATCTAGACATATTACTACATTTTGACAATTTTTTATAATTATTTACGGTATGGTTATTTTAATCTGTGCAAGGGTTAAGTTATTTACACCGACCAATCGTGTACATTCTAACTTATCCCACATGATGCTACTCAGCCAATGAAATCATTTATTCAGAGCATGTGTGAAAACAGAAAACTCTGAGATGCAGAAGTCAGATGAAGTAAGTCAGGAAAACAGATAGGGAGCAAGAAGAGTTTTGTCTAGAAACTAATTGTTCAAAAACTATGTTATTTATTTTTGCTTGTAAACATTATTTTACTCAAAATAGGGAAAGAACATTTTATTATTACTTTAATATTTTATTAATAGCAGCACACATTGACGTATTGTTGAATCCTACTTTATTTATTTTACTTTAAAACCAGTTAAAACCCTGGAAACAGACATTAAACTGTTAGACTACTTTCAAATATATTACACTAAATTATCATGCGCATGGAAATGCATGATATTTCGGACCTTTGTTTGAGGACATTTTCTCTGACTAGGCCTCTTTAAATTTTAACTGAATGCTGATTTACAGAGGCCCAGGCCCAGTCAGAATGTCCTGATGACGTTGTGATCCATTTACCCAACATCTGCATTTGTTCAGTATCGGTAAAGGCATTGCTAACAACCTCTTTTAAAGTTCACTGCCAATTAGCAAATGCTAACATGCTAACACTAGGATTTTTTGCTTGTGTAAACATTGCCCTTGCAGATATGCTAGCTGGCTGATGTTAGTATGTGGCAGACGCACTGCTTTACCATTTGGAAATCTCACAAAGCCAATATTGTTGTCTTGACACTTGCTATAGCATAGACAGTCTCTATCTGTATTTGTGCGTCACAAACATTGTGAACACACATTGTGAAACTTTACGGTATTTATGTTTGAAAATAGGCTGGTCCATCTCACAACTGCTGAGTAATGGAGTAAAAATTGTTGTTGGTGTGACGGCCAGATGGTCTCAAGACCTTATGCATAATATTCTAAAATAAAAACACAGGATTAGAGCAGGGCGATATGACCTGATATACATTTGAAAATTTGCGATAATGATATAACTGACGATATAATTGACACTACACAAAATACTTTACAACTCCACAACTTTATTAGTGCAACAGCCCCCCCCCCCCCCCCCCCCCAAAAAAAACATCAATCTATTTTCACTTCAACAAGCAGCTGTTTTTTATGTGCATTGAAGTTACATAAAAATTTAACAGTGCAAATTCCTTGCTGACAGTTTAACCAAAAGGCATTTTCAGTGGAGATTGGCCGACATATCCTCAGCATAACCATGTATGATATCCACAAAACTTAAAAAGAGGTTATACACACACAATACGGTAATATTATGTTGAAGCACAGTACGTATCACTCCGCGAGGCTCCTGACTATGGTAGCCGTAATGCTCCGACAATCCATCAAGCGTTTGCGGCTTCGTAGCTTTGCAAAGCCGTACTAAAACATTTGACAGATTTTCGAGCGCCGTGTTCCACATAAAATCGTTTCGAGGTCAGTAAACACAACCAGAATCCATACATAAGGCACTGTCGATTATTAGAAAAATCAAAGGATTGATTTTAAGTGTGCCGTATTTTCCAAACAACACGGTAATAACGACAGCCCGCTAGCATGCTCTACCAAAAATAGTGCTTTGTTGTGTATCTGACGGACGAAAACTAAACCAGTTCCACACCGCTGAAGTTGCAGCAGTTTTACAAACCAATTCTGGTTCATCCGTTTCATTCAACGATCCACTTTCGCCCTTCTCATTCTCCGCCATGCTTTTTCCGCCATCTGTGTATGAAAACAAAGGCATTGCGCATGCGCGTTTTACCCATATTCTGTCGCGATATTTCATTTTCTTATCGTTGCCCAACATTATACCGGTATTACTGTGAATGGTATGATATGGCCCAGCCCTACATAGGATCATTATTGCTAAAGTTTGGTGCAGTTAGGTGAAACTTTTAGCTTTATGTCAAACAAGCAGTTTTTTTTCTTCTTTTCATTTATTTTGTTAGTCATTATTTCTATTATAATAGAATCAGTTTTGTATAAAATATGATACAGTTTGTCTCACAATGCCTGTTTGCACTGTTTAAACGTTCAAAACAAAGCTGGGGTTATTTATTTACTTTATATTAATGATTTTAACAATTCACAGAGTCATTTAGTGGATGATTTTACGACTAAAAGGAACACATAAACAGATATAAACAGTGTTCTGTTTTGTTTTTCTACATTAAAATTCTACACCTCTGATCCTTTCCTACCTTTTTCCCCCCTTACTCTCTTCCTTTTCCTCTATTTGTTATTTTGGTCCCTCCTTTGATGTAGATCATTATTTTCTCCTACGCATTTGTTTTTTGCCTTTGTCTGAATCTGCAAATTTATCTCCTCACTCTTTTTTCTTCTTCTCACTCCTTTGTCTTGCCTGCCACTTCTTACAATTTCCCAAGCCCCCTTATTCTTCATCCCTCCTAACTCGCCAGCTGTCGGTGTGGCCTCGAGCCTGGTGTTTTGTGGTGGTATCGGGTGCGTCTACGCCTCCTTCATGTTATAGATGGTACTAGAGGCCGGCTTTACTGCTCCAGCTGTCATGCTGCAGCGTTCTCAGTCTCAGTCGCTTGGCTGTAAAATGGAGCGCGGGTCCCCTGGGCGAGACGACTCCCAGGACATTACTGTTAAAGGCTTTGTCGTGACCCGCTGCTACTGACTAAACTATATATCACCTCTCTTGCTCAGACCAACTGCATTCTGCTCACGTCTTTATGGAACTGGGTCCTCTCTCTCACTCTCTCTGTATATCTTTCTTGCTCTCTTTCTCACATTTGCTCTTTCTGTGTCTCACTCTTTCTCCCCTCAGACGCACAAATCCATATATTCTACTATGCTCACTTTTGCACATTCAAGAGTATTTTTATTTTATCTTCATTAATCAGATACAACCTGTCTAATGTATAGCATCCACAACTTCCTGTGCCTTAGTATATGCAGACAATTTGTATGTAATGTGTATTTACACTGTATTGCCATCACATCCCATTCTTCATCCATAGGATGTTGACCAACCCTTTTTAACTACTTCAACTCTCTGGGAAGGCTTTCCGCAAGGTTTCGGAGTGTGTTTATGGGAATTTTGACCACTTTCCCAGAAGCACATTTGTGAGGTCAAACACTGATGTTTCATGAGAATGCCCAAAGGCATTTTGATGTCAGGACTCTGTGCAATCCAGTCAGTTCTTCCACACTACATTTGCTCCTCCTTGTCTTTATGGACCTTGCTTTGTACACTGGTGCGCAGTCATAAGGGGCCATCCCCAAACAAAGTTGTGAGCAAGAAATATCAAAATTGTCTTGATATGCCAAAGCATTAGGAGTTCATTCCACTAAGGGGTTTAACCAAGCTCCTGAAAAACAACCCCACACCATAATCCCCCCTCCACCAAACTCTGGACTTGATACAATGCGGTCACACAAGTAATGTTTTCCTGGCAAACACCAAACCCAGAAAAGTGTGAATCCTCACTTCAGAGCCCACATCTCCACTGCCCTAGAGTCCAGTGGCGGCGTCCTTTACACCACTGCATCTGATGCTTTGCATCGTGCTCGGTGATGTTAGGCTTGGATGCAGCTGCTCAGCTATGGCAACACCTTCAATGAACCTGTCTACGAACCTGTTCTTGAGCTAATCTAAAGGACACGTGAAGTTTGGAGGTCTGCAACGATCGACTATGCAGAAAGACGGCAAGCTCTACAAACTATGCGTCTCGGCATCCGAGCGATGCTGGCCACGTGACTGTTGATTAAAAGTGTTTAGCCTGTTGGTACACCACTGTGCTTCTGAAATATCGCAACTAGTGCTGAAGAGATTCCTATGAAATCTGGTACAGACATGCATAGTTCATAGAGTATGAAGGAGGCTCTAACATAAGCTGGCTAACACCACTATATGTATAAGTTAGCAAAGTATTTATTACAATGCACAGAGCTGCTTGTGTCAAGTTGCAGTCAGTCTTTATAATATGAGGCAAATCCTTGATTCAACTGTCACCTCCACTATTAACACACATACCATCAGTTTAAACCTTTTTTTGCAGATTGGCTCATTGTGAACATATACGCAGGGTTATTGATACAAAATCTACCCATTACTGCTGCCTAATAATGATTCTATGCCTCTGTCAATCACTCTGTTATCTCCACCTATAATTGTCTTGAAACTGCACTCCTCATGATTGATTAATTGTTTTCCTGGAGTCGTGATCTTTTTTTTTTCAAAAAAGAGATCATGACTGTCAAAAAAAACAAGACTGGCAATACAGAAGATTTTCTGCTGGCATTGCGGTCATGCACTCTCTTAAGTACTGATATAAAGAAGCTTCTATGGATTGCTTTCTGTGCTTTCAGAATAGCCTTCAACTTGTTCCTGTGTCAAGGTGTCAGTGTCTATGTTGGCCTGTCTGCCTGTTTTGCCATCCGTCTCCCTCCATCCATTTTGACGGCTGTCCAATGAACCATGAGACCAAATCAATTCTTCACTCATCCTGTTTGTCAGTCTTTCTGTCTGTGTTTGTTCACTTTATCACCGTGTCTGTCACTTTATCTCTGTTTCTCTCAGTCCATTTATCAATCTGTCTATCCATTTGCTCACGAGGAGATGGACATTGGGCTTTGCTGTGATTCCACCTCCTAGTTTGGACATGCAGTTGTCCACCTTTCTGTCCATCCATTTCAAGTTGACTATTTTGGCTGTCTAGAAAGATGGATTGCCTCCTCTTTAACCCGAGTCATACCTGTTCTGAGATCAGATCAGATCAATTTTATCATTTAGCTCCCTTTGCTCAAGTAAGAACTTATAAAATCTCTTAAGCACTTTTGTCTCTTTGGGCAGTTTAGCCATCAATGCATTGCAGCTCTAGGTGCTTTATGGCAAATTCATGCCATATGTTGAATTTTGATAATAGCATCCGTCTGGAATATAACGGCATTCGATCAGCTGTTTTATTAGTGTATTTTCTTTGGATAATAATATTTCTGAAAAGCTGGCTTTTTATAAATGTTGCTTAGACAGAAGAAAATCATTGTTCTTATGGTAAAGACCACAAATAAATGATTATTATGTGTCTAATCAGCTGCAATATAACAGTTTCACTTTGGACATGAAAATCATGTTCATCATTTTCTAGAATACTTTATTATCTTCCCTTTTCCAGTATTCTCTCTTTCTGTCTGTATCCTTTGAATTGAAAAGACAAATATTACATAAAACCTTCTCTCTGGGGGGTTAAGGGGTAATCAGCCTGTATTCTTATTGGTGCACATAAAAATAGTGAATCCACTCACTCTAATTGGTCTTTACTTAACCAGTGTGCCACATGCACAGACAGACAGACACACACACACACATACACAAATCGTCAGCAATGATATCGCCGATATTAATGCCTACCAGCGAAGGTTAGTGTCATCTATGCCCTCTTACAAATACATACACAGCAAGAGGGGATTTTTTTAATGACCTACATGTGACGATACTGCTATTATACATATTGTAAGATACGTGTGGGATTAACATGCTTATAAAACTCATTGGCCTTATAGACGATACCTTAGATAGCCTGGCTGTTTAACATGCGAGTCACATTCATTCTTAGCTTTATTTCATTCATACATCACTGACAGGTTTTGCAACAGAGAGGATTTAATCTGTTTTCTGGGCTGCCATGCTTTTTGCGATCATGCAGTGCTCTAGTCTGTTCAGTCTGAGTGGAACATGAATGTGAGTACCACGCTTTATGTATCGCTTTGAATACTGTTTGCTCAGACACAAAAATGTCGTCATGGTGTGACTAAAGGAAAAAGCTGGCTGATGACTATATAAAAAACACCCGGCTTTTTTTCCAAATAGTTCCTTTCATATTTCAGTCTGAACCAGCCAACTGAGTAACTAACTGAGAGACCAACATTGCCACCTCTACATGACTAAAAATAATGACCAGTGTACTAACTTTAATCAAGTTACATTACTGTGAAATGAGAAAACAAAATTAACTATTAACACCTTTAAAACAACAACAACATACTTCATATATTTTCCCACAATTTAAAGAGTTGGTCATTAGAAAATATGCATGCATACATCGCACATACAATATTCAAAGCTGGGAGCATATACATATTGACTATACACTAGAAAAGGAAGCAATGAATACAGAGACAGAGATATCTTTGATACAATTTTATACGTAAAAGGATTTTATTTATGTGCAAACACACATTGAACAGTATAATTCCCCAACTTGTTATGCAAAGATCCAAATATGCATGTTAAGCATATTAGCCGCTCATCTGTTTATGCGGCGTAAACACTCGCGCGCACACACAGAGAAGTATAAATCACACAAATGCAGACATACATACGCACTGGTCATGGTTCTTGCAATCATACAAGCACACACGTGTACACATGTACCCATTAACCACAGAACTCAGGGCGACATTAGTGGAGTGTGTTTAAAGGAGATTGCGGGCATGCAGTTATTGGACTTTGCCTAATTGATAAACCCATTAGTAACACTTGTTCAGATAACATGGGAGGAATCTCAGTCTGCTCACAGTCACTCCAAATGGGTTCACTTAGGCTTAGAGTGCAGCACATTAAGAGAAGATTACAGAGCGACGTGGAGCTTCTTGCCAGTCCACGCCTCGCTACTGTGAGATTAATAGAGATGAGCTAAAGACAGTGGCAGGGGTAATATTGGACTCTGACACTCCACAGGGTGGAGACAGTGTATATATATGTGTGTAACTGTTCAGCAGTTGATGTGCTGTATCTACGTTTATACGTTTCTCTGTATGTTTATACATCTGCGTATGTTTTTGGGTCATTGAGATAGACTGTGTTTCTTATATTGTGTGAAATGTGTCTGTATTAATGTGTGTGTGTGTGTGTGTGTGTGTGTGTGTGTGTGTGTGTGTGTGTGTGTGTGTGTGTGTGTGTGTGTGTGTGCACTTTGCTCCTGTTATGTGCATTTGCTTGTTTATGTGGGCAGCTCTGTGCTTCTCTGCAAATCTATATCTGCATGTGTGTTAGTTTCTCTGCTTTTCAACTAGAGCTGTGATGTAGCTCTGCAGATCTTAATGCGAAGTGTCCAAGCAGAAGATGTGCCGCCTGGGATGAGACAGTGAGGTTTAAACTGCTGCTCGTCTTGTACCAGCACATTACACCCTGCTGGCTAACAAGCTCCACTGTTAGTGATTTCTCCTTCAGTTACTGCTAACATAAAAAGAAAAGAACAGGAAAATCGCACATGCAGAGCTTCTGTAAAGCGAGCATCAGGGTGCATGCAAATGCTTCAGTCTCTTTCAGCTGCAAATACGTCTAGGATGCATGATGGAGTGGAACCTATTACTTTAGAGATGGAGGTGATAATGGTTAATGTTTGGCTACTCGCCATGTTTTCAATTTGAGGTTTATATTGAGAAATAGCCCAACCACCAATGAGTGGATAGCCATGTAATGTCTTACACTGAGCACCATTTTTCAGATTGACTTTTGTGGTTTAGGATAGATGAATTACTACCTAAATATACTGACAGATTTGATGCACACATTTGTGAACCCATTAGTTTTCATCAGAGGTCAAAATGAGGCCAAAATTTGAATGTGTCTCAACTATAATTCTTCCACCAAGGCATAAACAGAGGTGGAGATCGTGATAATTGCCATTTCTTTGACTGACTGTTTGTCAGCAGGATCACACAAAAACTTACAAGCCAATTTAATTGGAGAGAAAGAAGCCATTTTAGTATAAGACATTCAGTAGTGATTGGTGTAGTTCATTTAAATTGGTTGATTTCCTGTCGTGGTCCACGCATGCATGCTCCACAAACTTTCAATAGGGTTGAAGTTGGGTTTTGAGAAGGCCAGAAGTTCAAGGTTGGCCTGCTTTATCCATCCTAAAACCAGGTTTGATGTCTGCCAGCGATCATTGTCCTTTTGGAACACTTTATTGTGTTTAAGTTTTAACCGTCTAGCTCACAGATAAGATAAGAGATAAGATAAGATAAGATAGAACTTTATTAATCCCTCGGGTGGGTTCCTCTGGGAAATTCGATTTCCAAAAAAGCACAGCACCGACAGAAGTTACAGAGTTATACACACACACATATATATAAATACAGAGACAATATAAATAAAATATACGAAGGGGATAAATAGAATAAATAGGAATAAAAATAAAAATGATGTCGAACTCCAGGCCTCTAGGGCGGGTGTCCTGCAGGTTTTAGATGTGTCCTTGATAGAGATGGCACGATACCACTTTTTTATGTCCGATACCGATACCGATATCATAAATTTGGATATCTGCCGATACCGATATGAATCCGATATAGTGTTTTTTAATCAACAAAACTGTTTTTTTAAAAATATCTTGCTGCATTTTGTATAAGTTCATACTCAAGTTTAAAACAACAACTACACTAAAGCTATTCTGTTATACCTATATGCAAAAAAAAAAATATTTCATAGTTCAGCAATACTGATCAATCTAATAAACTTAAACCTACACCATCCTCCCTATTCTGGTATTTTAAAGAGTACTTAGCATAAATATTAAGCAACTAACTAATAGGGTTCCAACTCCCAGCAACAACAAAAATAAATAAAAAATAGGGAACCACCCCTCACGCTCCACCTCATGATGCTTAATCAACGTAATCAACCTTAATTTGATGCAGTGTGAAAAAAAATGCACAGAAATCAATTATTTTTCAAGAAATATTAAATAGATTCAACATCTTTCTTCAACAAAATTGCAGACTGCACAGATGGTACCTTCTCAAAGGAAAAAGTACTATAGCTTACTAGGGTATATATATTAGACTTAATAGTTACTATATACAGTAATTGACTTCTATTCATTTTACATCAAATTAAAACTTTGGGTGTAAGATTCGGATAATTATTTATTAAAAGCTAGACATTTTAAATGAGAATAAGAAAGAAAAGTATGTCTTTGTGCCCCCTTTTCCCTGTTAATGCCCTATCGGCCCCCCTGGCTAAACTTTGCTAGATCCGCCCCTGCACAGTTACCAGCCGTCAGCTACGTAGAAAAAGATCCTCGAGTAGAAAGTAATAATAAATAAATTCTAACAACAGCTGATCAAGCTTAAATGTGCTGCTGTTGTTCAGCCGCTGGTTTCCTCTTTCTGGTGCAAAGTGGGCCAAAAACAAACCAGAGACACGGACTCGCGACAGAAAAGCCGATCAGCTGATCATTAAGCAGTTTCATGATTGAAGTAGCAGCAGGAGAGGCAGTCGCTTGTTAAGCTTAACGCAGGAATGCTTTACAAACATTCAGAGATGGACTTACACACTTGCTTTACTTCTCTCGGGGATAACTTTGTCGGAGATGAAATGCCGGGTTGCTAGCGAAGCTCCACATGCTATCCAGACCACCGACAGGTCCCGCATGCCACAGCCGCTCTATCACGTGATGCATACTGCTCCGACGTGCTAACGTTCTGAGGTGAGTTACGGCGTGTTGCAAGTTTTGTGAGGTGCTTTCGTGATATTTAATGGATCGGATTACATTTTTTATTTTTCTCCGATATCCGATCCAGTAATTTAGGTCAGTATCGGACCGATACCGATACGTAATATCGGATCGGTCCATCTCTAGTCCTTGATACATCATAGCTGATTTATATGGCTAAATTACCTCCTCAACATGTCTTGAAATTTTCCAGAGGCCTGAACTAATCATTTGATTCAGGTGTGTTGACCCAGGGTTTCATCTAAAACAGGGGTGTCAAACTCAAATACACAGTGGGCCAAAATTCAAAACTGGAACAAGGTCGCGGGCTAACGTTAATATTTATTGAAAAAAAATCTCTTCTTATGGACTCAAACACATTTTGCTGAAAAACTGAATATAGAACAAGCAAAGCTTAATACTAAACAATATATATATTGGCTGTATAATACCAGTAGGCCAGCTCTAATAATAATTTGGTATGGCTTCGCGGGCCAAATGTAATTAGGCTGCGGGCCAAATTTGGACACCGGCCCTCGATGCCTTGAATTCGACATCCCTGGTCTAGCTGTTGATTTGAGGTGAAGTTGAGGACTTCAGACGTAGTCCTCCTCCTTTATTATTCCACACATTTTGTCCTGTGTACTGAAAGCAAACTAGCGCCTGAGCATGATGCTACCACCACCATGGTTGATAGTTGGTACAGTGGTCTCAGGTTCGAAAGCCTCACGTTTACTCCCCCAAACTTGTCTTGTCCCTGTGGTCAAACTGCTCAATCTTTGTCTCAGCTGATCATATAATTTTCTCCAGAAGGCTTTTGGCTTGTCCGTGTAGGGAGCTGCAAATTTCACTTCAGCTTGAAGATGTCGGTGTTGGACCAGGGGCTTCTTTCGTGGTTGGTATCTTCTCAGTCTATGGCGATGCAAAACTCACACACGGGATGCAAAGCTGCTCCAACAGCTTCCAGTTCATGGCAGGCTTGAGCGTCGGTGGTTCCAAAGTCATTCCTTAACATCCTAATTCATTTCCTCTCATCAAAGGGTGACAGTTTAGGTCTTCTTCTAGATCCTCTTTGGGGAAAAGTGGTAACAAATCAGAATAATTTCTACTTGTTTGATATTGGAATTAGCTGTTGTTTAGAAATGGCTCCATAAGACCACTCCATCTATAATTCTCCTTGTGTGTTTGGATATATTTGACTATGTATGCATAAATTTGACCCTGCTTGGATTCAAGAAGATCCCAAATGATTTTCCAACCCAGTTATTAATTTTTAAATCCATAAAGATTTGTACTGTACAGTAATTCTGTCTTTGAAAAAAGAACAGTTAGAAAAGTAATAAAGGCCCAAATTTACCATGACATTCATGTTTATGATAAGGGTGAGGAGTATAAAAAACATCATTACAAGTTACAATGTGTTAAGATAAATTTGTAAAATTGTGTAAATCATAACCCAGATGGGAGTTGTAAAAATATTATTGATTGATCATGCAAAAAAAATATATAGTCAAATCAACAAGACTTTCCTTTATATTGTGGGAACATGAAAGTGACAGATTTTTGGAAAACTGACAGTAAAATAATGGCTCTATTTATCTTTTCTTCTCTCTTTCCAGCTTACAGCATTTGAAAGTATGGTTAAAAGAATTACATAGCTTGTGCTCCCTACAGTATTTCATTTTCAATGCTTGTTTACTGGAAGAAAAAAAAATAGTGGAGAGTAATGCTTCTAAATGATCGAGAGCTGACATTGTTTTCCTCTGGGTCTTGCTCTCTCTTGCTTTCTTCACCCCTCCATCTTTCTGTCTCCTCGATTGCCCATATTTGCCGTTCTCTCTCCGGGCTGGACACTTTGTCCTCACGCTCCCTGTCTCCTTCTCCTCATGCCAGTCCTTCTCCTCCTCCTCCTCCTCTCTGCCTGGGCCCAGTGTGAGTGATAAATTATTCGTGGGCATGCTCGGAGGGCCCAGGGCTTCTCATTCCTGCACACAGAGGACTAGCATTGATCCAGCCTGTGGTTCAACTTAATTGGAAACCCAGTTATACCAGCTACAGACACACTTGCGCACAAAAACACAGCGCGCACACGCATGAACATGCACTCCCAGACACTCCACGTACAGTAAAGCCACATTCAGACACACATATGGACTGTTGTATGGTAGAGTATTACACCTGTGTGTAGATGCATGTTTGTTATACATGTTTAGTGTCAATGTTATTACACAAAACACACAAATGTGTCTCGTTTCTTCCCTTAATGCTTTGAAATGCGGCACAATTAACATTTTTAACTGTTTCACATCAGCTGTGTTTTACAGCAAAAATACTAAAAAACTCAAAATTTCATACAAGTGCGTATTGTATCTAAAATACAAGAATAAGTAGGTAAGCATACACACAGACACACGCACAAGCACACACTTTTTATAGCCACTAAGCCTGCATTCTAAGCAGCACTAAAGAGGAGTAACAGTCCACAGTGGAGCAATATGGAGGCCCAGGTTTATCGATTGGACTGAGACACTGACTATCATACAGCTAATAGATTACATCAGACACATCGAAGCGGCCCAGTCAATGAGGCCTGATCCTATTAACTGGGGATTTGTAAACAGTTGTGTGCTCACTGTGATGGCTGCTGTGCTGCTTTGTGAGCCTTGGCGAGGAGATGACGGCTGTTAGGGTTTGAGGGGCTGCTCGTATACAGCCGAACTCTGCCCCAGCAGACCAGCGATCACTCGGCTCCTCTATTCCGAATGTCGCAGTTTAGCTCACAGAAGACGACGCTGTCAGCAATTATAATTTCACACTAGTGAAAACAGCTTCGACAGAGTAAGATAATCCATGACAGGAAACACGAGTTCGTCCACGTATTTTCTTAGTTTGTTGTGTACGAGTTGTCATATGTTTGTCCTATGTGCAGCAGAAGTAATCCCAGCATTCTTTTCGAAACATTTCAGCTTAAAGGCTTAAAGTCAGAGCGGCATTTAAAAAGAAAAAAAAAGTTGGGATTAGTTCATTTCAGTAGAATCAGGTAAGTGCTGGTGTTGTGTGCATGCAGTCATTGTGACGGAGTTAAAGTTACAAATACAATCTTTAGGAAAGTATGTTAACTGGAGAGCTTTGGTATCTGCCTAGCAAACAACAGTCAATCAGTTCTCAGTCCCAAATCAGGACACTCTGTTGCTTGGTCAGGGTCAGCATCATGTTCTAACACAGCTGGTGTTTCCGAAGTGTAATATAAACTCTATAGTCAGACAGAGTTCAATAGGAGTCCCTCTATATCTGAAATGGACACCATGAGGCTCCAAGGAAAAAGTGCCCTGCTGGTGTTTTTACTGATGTGGAACATTTAACTGTGACAACAAAACTTGCAGATTGGAGATGTTTTCTTATAATAAGCAGTTAATGCTGTGAAAGAGAGCTTTGTTTTTTAAACTTAATAATGAAATGTGGTATCTTCACTCCCCAAATAGTGACTGAAAATTCAAGTTATAAACAAAAGTAAAATTTCAGTTTATAATCATGTCCCAGACAGGACGCCCGTCTTCTGGCTGATTTTCATGTAATCACCTGCTTTCTGTATGGTAAAATGGTAAACAGTGCCGTGCATGCTGGAAATAATGATAAAGGTACATCAAAAAGAATGGGATGCTATCATGGTACCTGTTGCATTAAAGTATGACCAGAAAGGCTTCTAGGCAGGAACAGTATGTGATGAGTCCAGAGATGAAACAGCATATTGCTGCTACCTTGACAGCTATTGTATTTCACCACCTAGTCCTTCACTATAAACATCTACTGCAGCCTGTTTTGCAAGCTAGCACGAGTAACAGTTTTATCTGTGCTTTTTTGATTTCGTATATGACATTTGTAGATAATAGCTGATCGCATTTCTGGTGGGGATGCACCAAAATGTACATTGGTAATAGCGCTGTTAAATGGCATCAAACCAGATATGACATTTACTCACTGCAGTAGCAGTCAGTCTGCAGTTAAATGCTTTTCTAAGCGCACTAAAAATACAAAATAGTAACAGCTTCAAAAAGAATCCCCCTTAGACTTTACCATGTTGCTGCTACTTGATGCATTTCAACTTTAGACAATGTTTTCCCACAAATGTTTTTGGTTAAACTCTACGTGTGAAACTGGCTGCATCCATCCATCCCTTTTCTCCCACTTATTCAGTTCAGTGTCACGAGGAGGCTGGAGCTGCTATAGGGTGATAGGGGACAACTTAGACAGGTTGCCAACACAGAGAGGCACCAATAATCACATTCACACCTATGGCCCGTTTAGAATCACCAGTTGAACCTAACACCACTAACTGTGGACTGTGGGATTAAGCCAGAGTACCCAGGAAGAATCTACACAGACTCTGGGAAAAAATGCAAACTCTACACATAAAGGCTGTGGATGGTGGATTTGAACCCAGGACCTTTTGCTAGGCAACAGTGCTACCCACTACTCCACTGTTCCACCATACAATAGGTGGTCAAAAATATAAATACATCTAGGATGTCATAAATAATTAGTGGATTTACTAGAGATGTTTGCAAAACTTAGTTTAGAAACCATAATTAACTTGTATTGTTCTACTTTAATAGTGCTTTGAACTTGTGGCAACTAAACTAAAAGCAGTGGAAAGAAAGAAACGCACATCTAGCATTCCTACAAAGAGCTCCTGCAGCGAAAAAAACCCAGCCACCTCTGTCTGAAATAAACCTCACAAGTTAACAGCTCAGTTCATCTTAAGTCCATTACAGCATAAGCAATAGTTCTGTTTAACCAGCACTATGGCGGATGCTGGTCGTGGGGTTTTCATATTAATTTCGTGGCCTAAACCTATTCACACGTCCCTTCAGGGGCTGTGCTGCAAAGAGGAGTGAAAACACTGCGAAAGAGAGAGAGAGCGGGAGAGAAAGAGAGGGAGATAGCAGCACTGCGCTCTCAGCCAACAGTGTGTTTTTAAGAGCAAAACGACTTTTCCAAAATAAATAGATCTGTGTCGCTGACTGCTAGGAGAGAGAAAAGCCCTCGGTTCAATAATTAATTCCCGAGTCGAGAGTTTTGGAGAGCCGCTGATTGGGCTGATTTTTTCTTTTTTTTATTCTGTTATGATACAAAGGAGGCCGTTTGAAGTAATTTGTCCCAGAGAGAGCAGCTTGGAATACCATACATGCTTTGATTTAGCAAAGCAAATTTAATTTTGTTTGCTTTATGCAAACCAGCCGGGGCCGCGGGGCTTTCTCTGATTCCACCAGAGGGGTGATGGTGGTGGTGGTGGTGCTGATGATAGAGGTGGGGGAGTGCACACATCGGAATCACGCTGCTGCCGCTAATATATAATACAGACCGCACACTCGCGCACAGACACACACGCATGCACGCGGTGAGCAGCAACAGTTCAAAAGTACAAAGCTTACACACCACCCCACGCACACACGTGCACAGTCCAATCCCTTTGAAATCAAAGCTTAAAATAATTGTTTGTGCGTTGTGTTTTGTTTCATTCTATCCGTCTATTATTAGTGTTACTGGTATTATTCCTATCATGTTGTTTTAGCTGCTTGTTCGTGCTGCTTGCCAGGGTTTTGTTTTATACTGCTAATGAAAGCTTCTCTCCCCGCTTTTGTTCTGCTTTATTTTTTTCAAATACGTGAATGGAATACATCTGTTTACATCTGCGCCTGATATTTCCCAAGATGTCTAACACCCAGCCGCACAATAATGAAGAGGCTACTTGTGGGTTTCTTCCCCCTTTTACTTTCCAAAGGCCTTTTTTTTTTTTTTTTTTTTTTTAAATCTCCACGTCTTAGTGCAGATTTCGCCGTTGACTGAGACGTTACACCTTAGCGCGGAGCCGGATGCATGCATGATGTGTTGCAGTTTTATCATTAATGATGGGAGAAATTAGCTGTGTAGTATACCTTTAATTACCTTCCTTCTATCCTTCTGTACTGGAGAAATGAGTGCCTGTGTACAGATGTTGAGGCACACAGCAGAAGCGTTTCTCCTCAGGAACAGGAAAAAAAAAGAAAAGGTGTTCAGAATGGGTAGCCAAGCGGTTTTCTTATGCTCCATTCAAGTCATTTTCTTAGGGAACAATAATGAGTGGATAAAGCAGAAAAACCCAATTTCCTTTATGCTTTTTATATCCTGAAAAAGCCCTCATTGACGACCCTTTGGTCTTTTGTTATAGAAAACTGAGCTAATATCCTCCAGCTCTCTGCACAGTTTAAAGGTCTTAATTGGATTCCATTAGTATATTGCTTGACATGACACTTGAGTCCGCTCCATTAGAATTCCCCTGCCCGGGATTAAAAAGAAGATTTTTTCTACATTCGACTCTCTTGGCTCTTTTGTTAAAGTCTCATATATTCTTTGTTGGATTCACAGTTTTTAGTGACACCATTATTAAAAATGTAAGCTTGACTTTAAGTAGGTGCTTTTATGTCTAGAGGACCTGCTATTAAAGGTATGGCAGCGTCTCATCGCGGCAGTTTATGTATCAATAAACCTTTGCATTAATACAGTGCAAGCTTTACATGTGGGCCTGATAAAGTGTGTTGTACACCCCATAAAACCGTCCTCCAGCTTTTTTCTGCACAAGACTGGAGCGCTGAGCTCCCTGCAGGTCTCTTTTCAGGGTATCACGCAGAGTTGAAGTGTTTCCTCTGTGGTTTCAGTCGGTGTAGAACACAGGCCAAAAGGAAAGATGCGTTTGATGATATTCTGTTTTATGTCTCTTGCCCTAGTCCTGAGCTGACGTGGAGGGATGTTCAGCATCTGATCGCCAAGACAGCAAAGATCCCCGACCCTAAAGAGCCTGGCTGGAACATCAATGCAGCAGGATACCATGTTCACCATAGGTACCGTAAAACATGCATGCAACACAAACATGTGGCGTTACCACTGGGATTAGTCCCAGCAGTCTGCCAGCATCTCGCCTACTTAGCTTACTTGTAAACTAATTCATGTATTAATCAGTCGCATTAATCATTAGGTCTATAGATTTTTATGAGTACATAGCTGAAACACTTATTTTTTCTTACCCCAAGGTTGTGCAGACAGCACAGACTTTATAAAATCATTTCTCCAGTCCAAGAAAAATTGCAAAAATATAACCCCCATGGGCGTCGTAAGGACCTTGAAATATTTGGTGGTGGGTGGGGATGGCTCTGCCCAGCCCTGAAATTTTTTAGATTTTCACCCAATAAATTTTTGAGCGTATATATGAGTACAATGAATGTAGTAAAGGTTCCTAAGATGGTTCCCTAGCATAAAGTGTAAAAAACAAAACAAGTGCAGTCTAACTTCCCTTTCATCTTCATTGTCATGTTTATTTCCAACAGTAAGAGGAGAACAGAAGAATTATAGCCGTGATGTAAATAAAGCAGTCATAGGCTTGACTGTACGTTGCCAATACTTCAAAATAAAATCGACCAATCCGGATCTCCCGAGCTTCTGTTTCTCTTGTGCAACAACGGCCCTGTTTGAGCTGTGACGAAAATGAACTGTGACAAACTGCGTTAACTCTGTGTGTTATCTATCTGATACCCTCCTCTTCTTCACCTCTCCAGGAGCTCTTTTTGGTGTCTCATCTCTCTGTGACACTCCTTATCTGCTCTGCTGTCTCCTCCTCTTCTCTTCGCCTCCTGATTAGATTATAAAATGTTTCTTAGTCAGTTTATTTTATATGTAGATAGACAAAAGGCAAATGTTGTCTTTTTCTTCTGTATAATCATATGGAAAAGGTTTCCCTTCATGATGTTTATATAATACAAAACCACTTCAGAACCTCTGAGCTCAATTGGCTAGCACAAGTGCTCTCTTGTTCATGAACCTCAGCTTGTAGATGACTCATCTGCTGCAACAGCAACAGGAGACAACGCCTCCCTCACCTCCTCTGACCTCACTTGCACCTCATTGCCTTATACCTCCTTTTTATGTTTTTTATTTTTAAAAAAGGGTTATTATAACTGTTGACATCAGCTGCCAACAATGACTCACTCAGCTCTCTCACTGTTTTCAGGTTGTTTGTCCCATTCTCGTGAACACAATATCTCGAATTTAGCATCAACAATAATTTGTATTCAATGATTAACTAATTACATTCTGCTTGCCAGCATCACTATAAATATTTCTGGCAATAGCCCATAATTACCAAACTTCAAATAAATATCCAATAGGAAGAACAGATGACATCATATATCCACTGAATGATTTAAATAGTTTTGTGCATCTCCTGTGGCAGATGAATTGTACAGTCGCTTTATCTGTAAATATTCTCACTCTCCAATATTTGCCTATGTAACAAATATTTTATTTAACTAAAATGTGAAAAGTCATCTGGCCAAATAATTTCATTAAATTCATTTCAAATCAATTCAGTTCTGTTTATATAGCACCAAATCCCAGTAACAGTTGCCTCAAGGCACTTTACATTGTAAGATGAAAACCCTACAGTAATACAGAGAAACCCCAAACAATCAGAAGGGCCCCTTTGAATAAGCACTTGGTGAAAGCAGGAAGGAAAATCTGCCTTTTAACAGGAAGAAACCTCAGGGAGGTTTTCAATTTGATACCATAAGTGCATCTCCTAAAAATGACCTTGACCTCAAGGTTAGAGGTCAAGTTTTCTGAAAATCTTCTGAACATGATAACTCCAAAGAGATGTCATCTGGGCTCTCCAAATTTATACCATTCGTACATCTACTAGGAGACTGAGGGGTAGCACTGGCAGTATCAGTATTTTGGAATTTGTAGTGTGAACGATTAGTGACGTAGTTTCAGTTACTAAAAGTTGATATCAAATTACTGCGGGCAACGTTGTATAATGAGAAGTTGTAGCTGCTGTCAAAGGTACTAAAAACGTCACAATTTCGACTTAAAAGTTTGTGCTGCTGTTGTGTAACAGTCATATTTGAAACTTTCTGACCTTTTTCTGCATATTTGTGAATTCAGAAATTCAGCAGTATTCCTTCATTTCTAAATACTTGTTTTTACTGCTGAAAAGCAAAGTAGTTCAAAATCATTATCTCCTACTGCCTGGGATTGAATAATTTTAATTAATTACAGTTATTACTGGTGACTTTTTGCCTCAATTGTAAATAACAGATAAAAAATGCAGATGAACCATCAGCTGCTGCTTTGTAGGATATATGTTGCTTGTGCCGATAATAAAGATAATCTTTCAATTACGTTACACCTGTGCTGTATGCTTCATGGCATCTTGTAGGCGTAAAATATAATACAGCAAGATAAAATATTTAGAGCATAAAGGAAGTTTTATGGGCAGATTTATAAAAAGTAGGATTCCATTAATTATACCTATGAACTATAATTTTTTCTTAACCATTGAAAACATCACTAAAACTTTGAAACTGCTATATTTAGAAGGGCACATCCTGCAAATTTGTCAGTCTCTATTTAGTCTGGGGCGTTATAGATACTTATGTTGGCCACTGAATCTATTGAGCTATATTAGAGAAATGAATTAATCTATTAAGTGGTTAGGCTCCGATGACCCATCGTGGCAGAACAGAACCCCAATGGTGATAGGGTTTAGGAAATGACTCCCCTGAAAGCTAGATGTTGGTGGTGGTGGCGGCTTGGATGGAGCTTTGAGATACTCGAGTAAGGCAGAAATGAGGAGGAGGTGGGTTGCACAGGTGATATTCTGAAAGGGAGAATGTTGGAAGAGCGCTGAGATTTAAAGCACATAGAGTGGAGGCTCATTGGCTCAATGAAGGTGGGCAAGAAGATGATTGGACTAGTGTAATGATGTCAGCATTGAGTTTGATAGTGTGGGAATGTGGAGGTGATGCAAAGAACAGTCTAACAGCTGAACATCTGGGAAAGCAGTCAGGTGAGTGATTACAGATCTTCTTTTAAGCTCCTTTTGATTCATTGAGTATTGATAGTCTTGTCAATAGTTTTACTAGCATGTCTTTTATGTTTGTGCTCTTTGGGGAATATACTTAACCAACCACTGGGGATTTTTTTTTTTGTACTGCAACAGCACAAGTGACCTCTTGGAAACACTGACAAGAAGGTTGAGTAGCAGCATCATGTCCAGCTTGTCAAGCTGGGCAAAAGATCCACACCAAAGGGGGAAAACAAACCTGATTTAAACCGATTAAACACCACTGGTGTAAAAACATCTCAACCTATTCTGAACCAAAGTAGTCACCCCTATGCAGTCCCCTGTTGGCTTCACTTGCAATGCCCGGGAGCAGTGTCCATCTTTTATGTACAGTTTATATCTGAGAGTTAACCTCTAGCAGTGACCTGATGTGTGACACTGCAAACAAGGCAGGCTGAAGCCTTCACTGTGGACTGGGAGCAATAACCACATATAGCCTCTGGCTTGATAAAAAAATATAAGTAAGAGAAAATCTCCAAACACATTAACACATATTAACATTTTATCTGTTTAACCTTAGTACTCAGGTGTTAACATAACAACCAGACTTCTACTACCTATCCACTGATGCTGTTTCCACATGCGCGCACACACACATACACACCACTTTTGTCTGTGCTCACACCTCCACACTCTCCTCATATATAAAGTGCTTCAACCACAAAAAGCAGCAGTCTGTTTTATGACAGTTGAGACAGGTGATCTTGTCCGGGGAGGAGTGTCATTGTAATCCTCTAATGTTATTATCACACCCACAGCGTGTCTGAGTGTCCGTACCTGCAGTGATTTACAGACACAGGCTGGAGGGACTGGAGCTTCTCTCTCTCTCTCTCAGTGTAGAACCAGAGCGAGCGAGCGAGAGAGAAACCCATGCTCTTCTAGACATCCCATAAACGGTTTTACAATGCTTTCACAGTGTCTGCCAGGCGATGACATACCGGTAATCAGTCATAGTGTTAGTGATGCTTTTCCCTCCTCACCGTCTCACTCACCTTAAACTTGCTTCTCTTCATCTTTGCTGTAACTAACACTCCTCGCCTCTCTTTGTAGTTTTTTTTCCTCAACATTCCTCTCCTCTCCTTTTCCCTTTTTGCTCGCTGTTATTCTCGCTCACTCCTTTCTTATTTCTCTCTTCCATCCCCTCTTTCGCAGCATGCCATGTCATAAAATAGATTGTAATTACTGTGTTGCTGTGAGAAGAATGGATTAATTAAAATATAATGATGCCGATCACACCAGCGGGCATCTGTTGAAATCTGCCCATTTAGGGGCTATGGCAGAGGACTTGTAATGCCCTGATCATACTGCAGCGGCCACACTAATTATAAAGAATGGTTTATTACATGCGTCAGGACGGGTGGACCAGGCAGTGCCACAAGCACAGGGTCACTTACCATCAATAAGGTTGTTGCAATACATTAAAGATTAGATGTGATATCTGTAACGAGAGGATCCAGGTTTAAGAAAATTAAAGACAGTCCTGAAGCGCGTCGCTGTATGAGGTTAGACAAGAGATGCTTTCATTAGTACTTGAGGTCCTGAGAAGAAGATGGCTTAAATAAAATCAAGAAGAAAATGATAAAGAGCAGAGTGTGTTTTCGTTATTAATAATATTATTACCATAAAATAGTCCAACTGTACAGAATTATGTTTCTAAAAGTAGGCTTTGGACAGACATAAAGTAGATCTGTTATACTAATTTCAACTTTAAATCTTTTTGGACTCAACTAGTGGAACTTGCATGATTCTTAGTGTAAATAATCCTTATTTATTCTTATGTATAATCTTTGTACTCGTCCTTGTTTCGTTTAGTTCATCCACTGTCTGAAACAAGCTTTGTCTCATTGGCTCACCTTCATAAATAGCAGGTCTGAAGAGCAGTTGTATGTATAAGGAGACCAAATTAAGGGTATCTGCTGTCACTGACACCATAGAGTGTAGAAAAAACTGTCTGAAACTGAGTGTTTAGAGCAATCTGAAGCCAGAGCTTATGGTTCACAGGGACTACATTCGAATCTGCTGGCCCAATTATTTAAAGCTTTGATCATATTTACAATGACCAGCCCCTAGACATGCATAGGACAGACATAAGAAAAAAGTATAGGGCCACTTTAGGAGTAAGCAACAATACTATGTTGTAGAAATTCAATTCACTGTTAGTTATATGGCACCAACTCAAAAAACAGTAGCCCCAAGGCACTTGATATTAAGATAAAGGTAAGGTAAGACCTTACCTTAAGGTATTATAAGGTAAGACCCAATCCCAACAGTTACACAGCTCCCTTTAGCAGAAGTGTCACTGAGTGGAAGGCTTTGGAACATGTGAAAAGGGCATAGATTTGGGAAAACTGTTTTCTTAAGTTTTCCTCCATGGCCATTCACACTACAACAAAATAACTAAGTAATAGATAAATAACTGTAATCTACTAATAGAAATTACATTTTTTTACACATCGCTTCCTTATAATTTAGTCCCAAAATGTTGTCCTGGCAAAAAATGAGTACTTAGCGACAGCGGGAAGGAAAAACTCACTTTTAACTGGAAGTCAGCAGAACCAGGCTCAGGTAGGGGCAGCCATCTGCCACGGCAAGTTTAGGGTTGAGGGGAAAGAGAAACTGAAACTGCACAGTATTCATGCAGATCCGCGTCTTTCAGCTGATGCCTGTTCCTCTAAAATCAAGAAATATTTTTCTTATTGTCCAAAAGTTTCATTTTGTTACCGAAATCAGCATGTTAGTCCTCTAAATAATGACTGACTTTGTCGTGCTGTCAGCGCCAATCTGTCGCAAACTCGAGTTTCTTGTGAAGATTCAAATAACAGCTTTGAAGTGCAGTTTTTAGCAAACATTAATCAAACAGCATCAATAGTTAGAGGCTGTACAGCAGAGGATTACTGATCCGTCAGAGCGAGACGGTGTTCGCAGGATGGACACAAAACGCAAACAACAGAGCAGAACATTATTTCTTCTTTCAAAAAGTTAGCTTTCGCTTTAATTGAGGAAAATCAGAGTTGCTGGATGTAACCTCTTTAAAAGTTTTGTTGGGAGCATGTGCGGATTGGGGACAGATGGCTGCAGAGAAAGCATCGACTGCATGGCTTTGTTAAAGCTGCAGGAAAAATAGCTTCCTTATAGATGTTGGGTGAGTTGGCATTGATGTGTGTGTGTTGGGGGATTTGGTGGGGCGTTGGGTGGGTGGAATGGGTCGCACGCATCCTAGAGTTCCCATCTGTTTGACCTCCATATAGACTGGGAGCTTTTGTAAAAAGCAACAAAAAAAACAACTCTGATGTTGGGGAGCGACCCACCACCCTCCGCCTCTCCACCCTCTGCTCCCACTGCCATGACGACAATAAACATGTCAGCCGCCACACGCCACAGCAATCTGCAATCAGATTTACTGTGCATGAAATATGGTGGTGCTTTTATTGGTCCAAAGACTTGTCACTCATAATTTATAGGTTGTTGCCGAGCCGGCTGTGATGTCAGCCGGCTCCCAGCACCCTCAGGAGAATCAGAAGAGAGAGTGGGGGGGGGTGTTGGGGGGAATAGAGATATAAAAGGACAAAAAAAACTGTGTATGAGTCTGAGAGGGGAGAGGGAAAGAAAGGTGATGGAAATGGGTGAAAAGACGAAAAAGGAATAACACGCATCCATCCTGTCTCTCTCCGTGCTGAGTTTATCAGACTGAGGGAGTGAATTTGTCAGGGTTTTTTTCTAGGAACTCTACAAATGGATCTCCCTCTTCTCTCCTTTCCTTTCCTCTCCTCTGGCGTTGCTCTGTAGTCTTTGAACATTGACACCTATTGATCACATGGTCTGCGAAGGGAAGAAAAAAAACACAGCAACAAATCTGCGTTTCACATCTCCACTCGAAGCCTCTCTAACCTAGAAATAGAAGGAGGAGAGTCTGCAGCAGAGGGATGATGTACGGAGAACAAGCAGAGCGTCCAGACGGGCTTAATTTCATTTAATCTCTTCTGATAGCATAGGTGCAACTACAGTAATTATCCTGTGGGAGATTGAGATAGAAAATAACAGTGGTGGAATAGATCAAAGAAACGCTGCCCCGGTTGCAAAAAAACCCAAAGTGAATATCAAGGAGAATGCATGAGTGGTGAAATGGTGTCTTTAAAAAAACGAGGGAAAAAACTGTGGCATTAAAAAATGAGATAAGATTCAATCCCTCTTTTGAAAAATGATACTCTGTTCATGGAGAACTATTAGAATGTTTACATTTGCGGCATTTTGTTCCATATCAAAATAATTAATTGCCTCCATTTTCAAATTAAAAGTACATTACAACACAATTAAGGATGCAAATGAGTCTGGGCCTGTCGCGAGGAGCCAGAAAAAGTGAAAGAGTGACTGCGTTGATGTATGAGGCCTCGCGTGCCTTTTTGTGTATTAGGTGTGTCGCAATGGATCATTGTGCAGGGCTGTGTGTGTTTGCGTAATCAAATACAGAAAGAATGTGTCGTTATTGACGAGGAAGACTCAGTGTTGAAATTCCATCAGCCCGGGGACATAAATCAGAGCTCTGCAGTAATAAACAACAGAGTAATTAGGTCACTCTTCCCTCAGCAACTGGAAGAGCTATTCTTTTTGTTTTTAAGGCCTCTGCCGTGGTTTTGAAAATCACCCAACATGAACAGTACGCACACTTTTACATGCATACACATACATATTTCTCTGTCTGTCCTCCCTTCTAAAGGCTCTGACCTCCAACGAGCCTGCTTCATGAAAGATTTCTACATCGTGGTCGGATCCAGGAACAGTAAAACATAATTTTGTCATAACCTTCCCTCTTCGGAGGGAAAACAGATATAAAAGTATATAGCCTGTGGTTTACTGCAAGTCCCCCTCACCCAACCTGGCTGCACGCAGGGGTTGATGGATGCTGGGCGTCGGCCGCCTTTTAATTGCTCGTAAATTTTTGATCCAGGGGAAAAAACGCGACATTCTCCTTGTCCCCCGGCGACATGGGTGACAGAGCTGCTCAGGAGGGAATAAAAGAACCTCGGCGAGCAACAGCGGGAGGATGGGAGGTAGAGGAAAAGGATACACACAGGCACAATGACACAGTTTCAGATATAAAGACACGCAGGTGCAGGAAGCATACTAAGTAGAAGGCCTTGTGAGCACACGAAGGACCTTTAAAAGCTATCGCTATGATGAATTTTTATACGGTAAAATCTTTTATACTGTCCACATCGACAAAAAGCAGTAACAGTTGTTTTCTGTTTATAAATGATGATGATACCAAATGCCATCCCTGGCTTCTAGAAATGATGTCTGTAGATATTTTTGATTAACATATCAAGTCATAAAGTCCCCACTGTCTAAAATATCCTGGTAGAATTCAGTAAACAAATGGACAACCACAGGTTTTGTGTAAATTCTTGTAAGCACACTGACAAGAAGAGAGCCAGTGAAAACTTGTAACTGCTGTGGTGTTAAATCATTTTGAGTGCAGATTTCAAAGGTGATCGCAGTATTGTAACACAAATGGGGTGAAGCCTGCAAGCTTAAAAGACAACTTGAGCTGTGCTGCATCATACACATGTAACATGCCTCATCCCCACCACGTGATAGACCAAACACACGCTCACAATTAAGTTGCAATTTCTTTTTTTTACCTCTGCTGTGTTTGTGTAAATAACACTTACATAGATAGCATTGTAATTTTTAAATAACAGGAAGTTTTATCAAAGAAAAACACTTGTTAGTCTTGTTCCATTACCTCTGTGGGAAAACATGACAGAAATTGTCCACGTCGAGCACTCACTGCGTCTTGTGGATCTATGAAAGGAAACAGGGCAAAGAACTGAGGTGTAGTAGCCTGCACAATGCACACGCAGATCTTTTTTCTTCTTTTACTGTGGAAGTGTCCTTTAAGCGCCTGCACGACGCTCACAGTAATGAAGACGAAATTGAAAAATGGGCTTTAAAATCCATTTCTGCAGACTTGCGACTGTTGCCAAGCCTAACAGATGCTCATCTGATCGATTTCCTACCCCGTTTGTCTTCTTCCCGAGATGAAAGTATAAGAAGATAAATACAGGTTTATCCCACCATTTGCTTGTTCATTGCGGTAAGGTCCGACAACCTGCCGGGGATTTTGATTATTTCCTTCTTCCATGTCAAACTCAGCCTAGCATCAGATCCTATCACAATTTTTTTTCCATTTTTTTTCTATCCTCTTTCCTTCCCTCCTCCTCACCCCTGCTGTTCGTGTTGTTCCAGTCTCATTTGGTGGTTCTCAGCTCACCAGGTTTGGCCTGTTGTGATCTCTTCCCTCTCTCCATCGATTTTGCCTCCTCTACCTACACCGCCACTCCCCCGGGGCTGGCCAAATCAAGACACACGGTGATAATCCAGAGGTCACAATCTGGACCCGAGTTCAGAGGTTGAAGGGTGCTGGTCAGGAGCCTGCTGAGCTCTGTGTGCGTGTGTGTGCATGTGTGTGTGTGTGTGTGTGTCTGATAGTAGGGATGAGAATGGCGATTAAGCTTCTAATCAGAATTATACTCAGACATATATAGATTGACATAAAAACCTGCAACATATTTGTTATCAAATATAATTTAACATTTTATTTAAATTCTGTTTCTTGATGATTTAAGTGAACTAAGATGTTACTTTGTCACCCTTAAAAACAGTGACAGTATCCACTGTTGTGCTATAAATACAGTGGTTTGGTTGGTTTGAATGTGCATTCTGAGCAACTCAATTTTTTTTAATAGAAAATGGAATTATGGCTGAGGTTCCAGAGTTTTCGTTTCTCCTTTATGATCGCTAAATTACAAGGTCTGATGACATAATTTGACTATTAATAGATGTCCTCATAGAAACATACAGAATCTGTAGGTAAGGGACGAGACTTTTGGTACAAGAAGAATTCAGGTTTCTGTTAGTAGTCCACTCGTAATCTAAACACGCTCACGTCATTAGCCATTCCAAACCCTTCTTCTTCTTCTCAAACACTGTGGCATGACTGACAGTTTAAAACACTCCAAATTCTTTCATCTTAAATGAAACGTTCAGTTTTCTCCAAAATGTTACAATAAAGTATAACATCCAGACATCCATGAAAAGGAGTATTTACAAAGTTGAACAGAGTTAGTTAACAGTTAGCTCGCTAGTTTGTTTGTCACAATAAAATTTTGAAGCCACCGTCTTTTCTCTGGTGACAGTTTTGCTTTTAATTAACATTTTCAAAATGTGTATTTGTAGAAAAAAAAAATTCCAGCAAGTCTTGGTCCTGATATACACCGGCTACAACAGCCAGAGTTTTGCCCATTGTCATCAAACATAGCCAGTGGGTTGCCAGATTTCATGGTAGTGATAAATAGACTTTTTCAGCATCTGGCTCTCCTCCCACTCCATGCACAGAGGTTTTTTTTTGTTTTTGTTACAGATACCTTGCTCATTTAATTAAGATTATAATATTTTCATATCCTCCTATTATAAATACAACCGGTCATTTTAAAAGCTATATTTAGTAGAGTGATGTAATTTTTACTGGCCGTACAGATATAGCTTTTGAACTGCTTTGCAACATCTTCTTTTCAAGTATGTAGTATATGAACACCACCTCCATTGGTAGACACAGATAGCCACAGGGTCTTCTTAGCGACAAAGCACCTTTTACAAAAACAAAAACTTAATCAGGAGAAAGTCTTATGTATAAAATCATCTCTGGCAAACGAAGAGTGAGAACATCTTAGCAAAAAAGGAAATATGCTGAGAATAAAGAAGAATGTTTAACAAAGATATCGACAATGCATGTCTTTTTGGAGCAAGAAAAGGTTTCATTTTAATAGAATGAAAATAGTTATCCAGATTCTCTGATATCGCTGTTACAGTTTTTCAGAGGCTAACCACCTTAGCTGCAGTCGTGCTGCCGGCTGACCGCCTCGCAGACCCACAGCTCTCTTCCACCGGCCACAAAGGGAAAGAGAGATGGGTGAGCCTGATCAACCCCAGTAGTGTCAACCCAATTACTCATTCTCTTAAAGGGCTATTAAAACATAATTGCCCAGCGATTTACATCCAAGTTAACGTGGCCCCGAGATAATTTATTATTTTCCATAAGCCCTATCTTTTGTGTGCCGACTGAAAGAGTGTGTGGGGGAGAAAGAGAGGGAGACTGTAATTTCCTGAGTCATGAAGAAAGGCATGTTGGCAGCCCAGTGTAATTGTTTAAACCCCACTCTCAGACACCTTCCAGTCACCCCCTTTTAATCCTCGTTATCGCTCTCATTAGCCTGGGGTCAGGGGTCAGCCAGCTCCCTCTAGAAACACAAACACGGCACTGGGAAGAGGAAGTCATGGATGGTGGGCTGGAGGAAGGACTCGGTGAATGGGATGGAGATTTTCACTTCAGTTCTGAGCATATTGTCTTTGCTTTATCCGTCTTTTTATTTGTATATTAGAGTTAATATTGTTTAACATTGTTTTAGGGTGTAAGAGAAATGCAACAGTTATGAAGGAGAGTTTAGATGCTGTACCAAAGCATGTAAATGCCATAGCAATTAGAAATGTAATTGAAATGTATGAAGTTATTAGAGAAGTTAAGCTTTCAGAAGGTCATTTTTGTTTTGTAAAAGCTGCATTTAATCTATATTCATTGCATCAAAATCCATTAATTTTGTGATCCAAACCTGAATGTGATCCAGTCGACTCCATTAGAATCAGGCTCAAGAATGGGAGAATATTATGTGTATTCAAAGTAGGGATTTAATTCCACGCAGACAGACCAACAGATGTTGTTTCCAGCTAGACAGACAGACTAGCTCGACTAGCATTGCAAGCTAACACATTAAGACTTCTGGTCTTGACACAAATATTGGAGATGAAAGACGATGAGTGTATTTACATAACTGTTTTCCCAGAAGCCACGTGCTGTCCTTTCCCCCTCCTACTCTGTTTTTATGACCAGGAGGAGTTATTCTTGTCTCGTAGTTGTAAACATTAGCACACGCTTTGACCATAGACAGTATTTAAGATGGACATAGCTTGGTCTGGAAAGCAAAGCCACTATTGACGTGTCTGGCTGCATTCATTGTAATGGCCCCCAAAGGGGGGCAAGGACCTGCGGTTACAAAAAGTCTTCCTATAAAAGTCTTGTGTAAACAATTACCTGACAAAAAAATTAGTTCGGTTTAGTAAATTCTGGTCATTCAGAAAGCAGCATTATCTGGGTATGCTCAGTCACGATTTGTTAGCCAGTGAGCTTGCTGTTTCCAAGTTACCTCAAGCTACCTACATTTGCAAAACGCCAAGATGGCAACAGCGCAAAACCTCTTCTCGAGAGTTTAGAATCAGACTTGATAAACCTGTGGGTGACATTATGCTAGCTTTGTGCATCTTATATAACTGTCTATGACTTTGATGCAAGGGAGCTGGAGCTCTGACATAATTACCAAAGCCCTTTGTTACTGGCTCAGTGAACCTTATAGGGCTGCCAGACTCTAGTCAGCTGTCACATATGGGAAGCAAAATGCAGCTCTGTTAAATTAAAAGCAAAAATGGTAATTTTCCCTAAACTAACAAAAAGTAGATTTAATGTGATATAAGAAAATCATGAGAAATGTGTAATTTGCTCTTGGAAGTTAGTTTTTAAAGTGTTTATGAAAGAAAGTAAAAACTACTAGACCAGTGTTAAGACTTTTGTTCTCTTCCGTACTTACACAATCAGATTTTAAAATGCAGAAATTTATCCAGGCATATGTTTTACACAGTCCTCCGAAAGATTGCAGGAACACTTTTTAATTAGAGTACAGCATCACATCAGTTAAACTTGTGGGACATTGATCTGGTCAGGCATGTACCACAGTGGGTTTAAAACCAGTTTGTTGTTTTGGTGTTAATGAATTTAACAACAGGTGCACTAGATGGGCAACAATGAGAAAACCCCCAAAACAGGAATAGTTTTACATGTTGAGGCCACTCTTACCTTATCTGACTGTTTTTTCACTAGTTTTGCATTTGGCTAGGGCCAGGGTCACTACTGGTACATGGACCCTGCAGAGATTGCACAGTTAGTCGAACTCCTCCAGGATGGCACATCAATACGTAGCAATAAACTAAAGCCCACGTCTACTTTATTAGGCTGTAGTGTAGAGTGACAGAACTGAACACAATGAGTAACCTTTCATTTTCAAGTGCATGCAATTTAAAGTTTCAGAGCTCTAATGTGCAGCTGTCATGTTTGGTAAATGGTAAATGTATTAACAGGTATATTTAGGCCCTTTTTTACTGCTTTGTGTGATTCTAATAATCAAATCTGCAGAATAATTTTCTGGAGCATTACTTGTGTTGCATTTTAGTGTTATATTTTTTAGGCTCTTTGTATATCTGTCGCTCAGTCCTCTGATAATGTCCCTGATTGGAGTAGGCGGTGCTCAATTGATCCATTTTGTGCAGAAGTTAAATGACGCATGAAATGTTCCTTTTCTTTCTGTGAATTGGCCCAGAGCCTGAGGCAGAAAGCTTGGTTAACAGAGAAATTTGATAGCCGCCATCTTGAAAACCATTTTAAATTTTGTCAAACCAGCTAATCCAAAGATAGCATGCCGGTTTTGAACTGGAACTTCACTTTGCTGATTGTTTTCTGTGTTGACACCTTGCTTGAGAACTGTGTGACAGCTTCAGTCGGGTGCTTTTAAAAAACATGTTTCTGTTATTTCGTTGGTTTGTGATCACTCGAAGCCAAGCGTCAGGAAGAAGTTGCTACAGTTCTTCTGTCTCTTGTTGTAGCCCAGACTCACTGTGTCTTTTAAAGGTCAGGGCACTGTGGACAGCTTCGTCTTGTTCCTCAGATGTTACTATGTGATGGATGAAGCACCTAAAACGTTTGCATGTACAATAATTCGCCTTCACCTCCTCACATTCTTTCTCCCCCATTGGTTTGAATACATAGTCTCACTCTAGTAATATATTCCCTGTGATAAATGAAGTTCAAGTTATAGTATGTTCTGAAATTAATTCTCAGGCAGCTGCTTAAGGTGTTAGAGAATATAATTTACACCTAGCAGCACAGTGTAACATGCTAATGTCACTCCCTATGCCATACAGTATGACAAGGTTTCAGCTCGATAGGTCATCAAAACATAATCCCACTATTATGCCTTTTGCTTTTACATCAGCTGTAAATTTATTTCCAGCATAGTTCTCAGAAACTGTCTCCCACTGTTGCTGTGATCCTGCTCACCTCCACTGAGCCGTCTGCAGGAATCACAACCTTGTTTCCTCCCCAGTGTCCCTTTCTAATTGAAGCTAATAAAGATCAATTAAAGTCATTAAGGGCTTTTCTTAAACGAGGCCTGGCTACTAAATGCATTAGCAGGCTCTCTGTCTTCCTCACTATATACTACATGTCTCTCTCTTCCCTAATTGTGTATGCACTGAGGTGTGTTAGGATCTGTGGAGGCCGAGGTATTTCCAGGGACACATCATTGAACAGTAATGCTAGCTTCTCTAAGAGCTGTCAACCACTGCACCTGAGGAGAGCATTGGGTTTGCATTATTTCTGCCACATAGATAATGCTGAGATTCGGTCTGCTTTATGTAATTATCAGAGTTTTACAGGGAAAGTATCATTTTAATGATTGTGATTGCCCATGGAACTTCATAGTACTCAAGAAATATGTTCCATATATTTTTAATTAACAGTTACTGGTTACCTGTCTGGCAAGTTTTACCATTTACTTTTGATTCCTGTACTCTTCTAATAGCAGTGCTTTATCCAGTGATTGACCCTCTATATCAGGATCCTAAAAAACACAAAACGCTACTTGAATCGTATACAAAAAGAGGCAACAGATGTCTACAAAATTAATGCAGCTCCTCCAGTCAATACAAAAGCCGTAGATAGATCCACAAAGACATGCACATTTCAGCCATTATACCTGCCCCCCCCCCCCCCCCCCCCCCCCATTAAATTCACACGTACATGTGGGTACAGTATGTTTGGTTACACTAAGACACTGAGATTCCTGTGTCTGTAAACTTCGGGTCAGAGCGATACTGCATTATCCAGCTACTGTAGCGCTCGAGCTCTATTCTTACCACAGATTCAACAGAAAACAAGTGATGTGACAGAGCGATAAGAGAGATGAAGAAGAAGGAGAATTGACCCATTCACAGGACAGCAGGGTGCCTGATGGTGCTACCGTGAGCTGACAGGACTGTCAACACACTTCACACAGAGGACTGTGTGTGTGTGTGTGTGTGTGTGTGTGTGTGCACGTGTGCATCTACATGCACGCGTGAGTGTTTGTATCTGAGAAAATACATGTGAGTTTCCCTGTGTGTGCTTGCATGTCCTCTGCGTGTGAGATTACAGTGTGTATGTAACTGAGAGCGCGTACAGTATGTGTGAGACCGTGCAGATTGTGCTCACATTACTGCAAGTGAGAGAGAGAGCTTATGTATCTGCTAGCATTTTAAGACTAAGCCTTAGCCGATACCGCATCTCGCTTCTGTGCGTGCTCAGTTTGAGGTGTGTGTGCGTGTTTGTGTGTCTTCATGTGCCTGTCCTGCAGCTTGAGTACAGTATAGCAGCCATTCTGGTACAGAGACAAGGCGGAAAGCTCCCGATCACTCAGCCTGGGCTCTGCCTCCCTCTCCATATGGCCACGGAAAGCCTCGGCTGCCTCCCCGGGCCTCTGCCACTGCGAAAAAGCAATTGTGTGTAATGTGTAGGAATTAAGTATCCCATCATTCAGCGCAGACATGCAATTAAAAGAGCTGCAGCCGTCACTCGCAGTAGACATTGTGTGAGTCATGTCACTATAACTCAGCGAGGCTGATGGCTGCCATTTTTTTGTTCTTAAGAGAGAGCGGAGTAAACACAGAGACACACACTTCCTGTCTCTTGTTTGCTGAACACAGATATTTGCATAGATATTCAGAAGCATAAATATTTCTTTTTTTTATGTCTGTCTAATGAAACAAAGTTAAGTAGTTATTGGTTTCCACAATCATTTTTCATGTCCAAACTGGCCTTCATTTCATCTCTTTCTTGAGAAGTCTGTGATCAGATGTATTCTCAGTCACATTTTGGTCGTATAGTTTAAGCAGCACCGTTTCAGTATGAATTCAACTTTTAGCTCCTGTTTTATGTGGGTTAAACAACTGTTTCTGTCACATTTACCTGAACAGCAAAGTGCAGCATTATAAGAATCTTTCAGGATGAGAGTTTATTCATGTTGTTAACCTCTTAAGCCCCAACGCCCCCTGATACAGGAGCAAAAGGCAGGAGATCAGTTAGGCTTGGGGCTTAAGAGGTTAAACAATATGAATTTCTGTGATTGCTGCTTTTTCACTTCACCTACGAGTGTTGCTAGATATAACAGAACTATGAATGCACATTTTGTACAATCTTACTGCTCTTGTCTTATGTGTCAATGTGCGCAAAGCAAGCACATTGCAAAGGCATGGGAGTCAGTGATCTGAGCTGCAGTCAGTAACTCACTTCATCCCCTTAAAGGCTGTGAATGACCTTTGTTTGGCATTAATAATGTTCAGTTGTATCTGTTATTCTTTACAGCCATTTCTTGGAGCACTTTGGGGAAAAATTTGGAAGATTGAGACTGCAGATTTGGTCCCTCGTGTCTAACGCTGCAATCAAATTCTAAAGAGTTCCCTTATGGGAAAAGAAGGAAAAATAGGGATGAGAATGCCATGTTCACGTATAAGATAATGCACTTTGAAAATCCAGTTTGAAAACAAACTTTGAAAATCCATCCACCCATTCTCTTCCTCTTATCCAGTTTAGGGTCGTAGGAGTGCTGAAGTCGATCCCAGCTGCCATACGGTGAAAGGTCACCAGTTCGTTGCAGGGCTAACACAGAAAGACAGACAGCCATTCGCACTCATTCACATCTATGGGTAATTTAGTACCACCAGTTATCCTAGCCCATTAACTGGGGTTGGATTGGGGGTTAGGTCAAACTTTAAAAACATACTTTAAAACATCTTCACAATAACAGGTGATAAACTTCTGACTAGCCGCGTTGGTAAGTTATATATTGCATTTGGGAATATAATGAAAGTGTTGCATTTTCCTATGTGCCCCGCATTGGAAGAGAAAAACACACATTTTAACTTTTATAATTTCACCAAGTAGCTCCACTGAGGTTAAGAGTCATTTTTGTCAAGTGGCCAAAAGAGAAACATTACAGATGCCGTAAAAAACATTTAATGACTGAACCCAAAACAATATACTAAATGAGCTCTTATTTGGACTGCGAAAGACCACATATGTGAAACAGAGTGAGCCTCCAAAGTCAAACTGCACCGCTCCACACTGAGCAGTTTTCCTTCAGCGTTCTAAAAAGCACGTTTTATTGCCACACCTACTCTGTGTACACACTGGTGTAGTGCTTGTCTCTGTAGTATTTCCTCTTGCTTGCTTCTATCTCTTCTGATAGCTCATAGCAGTCTGTTCACAGAGCTAAGCTTGAGTGGGCTACAGTGTAAATATCCCAGACCTATTATTACTCCAGCAAAATGTTCCTAGCCGTTGTCAAGCCACTAAGTACAAAATGGTGAATTGCAGACACGAAGAGAGATAATTGCCACTCACACTGTAAATTTGGCAAGCGTCTTCCCCGCGAGACCCGGATGAAATGGTGCTTCAACCCCCGAAACTGTCATTCTTAATGAAATGGTAATTACAAACCCAGCGGAACAGCTGAGGGGCCTGCCGAGGCCCACGGAGCCCAACTACCAGAATAAACCTGCTACAACAACCTGCAGAGAGGAGGGAGAGAGGCAGGGAGGAAGGAAGGAGGAGGATGCGGGAGGGGGGGTGGGAGAGGGGGGGCAGCAAGACTACATAAAGCAGCAGAGACGTTCAGGTAGGCACTACTGTAACACCAGGAATCTGAGATTTATTTCAATTGTGAAATGTAATACACACTCCAGGTTGGAGTGTGCAGTATGCTGGGACCCTCATCAATAATGCCGGCTGTGTGGAAGGCAGGAGGGGAGGTTGGTTAAAAGCGCCCACACAGCCTGGGTAATTGATTGCTTTGTAAGTGAACGTGTCTTTAACCTTTGGGAGGTCAGGCCCAGTCGGACACCATCAGTCCTGCCTGGGGTTGAACCGCTTCCAGCCGTTTGTCTTCCGCTGCTCCCCCGTCTCAGGGCCGATTTGTCAAGCATGAGATGTTTTGGGTGTTTAGATTACAGGCGAGATGGGAAAACAAAGGCAAAATGCCACCCCAAACAAAAGGCCTGAGCCTGGATCTCCCACTGATCTGCAGGCCGGGCAGGAGGCCAGCTACCTGGGGTGCTGAAACTGAAAATGGGGAGGGAGGTGGTGGAGGGGTGGCTTTGCTGAAACAGAGCCACAATGAAGCCCCCTGAAAAACAGCCACTGTGGAGCTTGAAACTGAGCCAGAATGGAGGCTGAACCGGAGCCAACGTGAGAATTGAATGGCAGCCAGGACGGTGACATGAGATAGAGCCGGAATAGCGCCTTGAGACGGAGCCAAAATGGCAGCCAGAAACTCTGGGAAATATGAGGGAGCTCGGGGCAGCTAACTGTTTTCTTCACGGTGATACCCCCTCATCACTGGAGATTTTAAAGTGTCCCTTTGCCACCCTCCCAGGTACTTAGGGCTGTCTGTCTGTCAGGCTGTTAGAGAGTGACTAAAGATGATTTATCTCCTAGATTATCAGGGCCAGTGGCAAAGCCATTGCTCATGTGCTGCCCCACAGGGACATAACAGAAACAGACAGCACCTTCTCGGACCAACATCCTGACACGTCTCCTTTTCTTATACGAATCTTATTCCAGCTGACCTGCGCTTTTTAGCACTTTTGGCAGGAGAAAGTCAAACTCCTAGCTTGTTAAGCGCGTGTGTGGATTAAGGCTGTGTATTTATTTTCAGCTGTGATATTTTAGCACTGTGAGGTAAAAGCAGCTTATTTTTGCGTGTTTGTGTCAGTGTGTTTTTGTAACATTTGAATAAGTGCGCTCGCATGCAAGAGCATGTGTGTGCATGTCTCAAAGCACAAGGAGCTGTGTGTGCCTGCCAGTTCCATCTGCTGTTCTATTACCATAGACGTGATGTACCTGCCACTTCCCTCCTCAGCTGAGGTGTGTGTGTGTGTGGTGTGTGTGTTTTATTCTCCCATCCTGTTGTTAGATCTGACAACCACTAACACAGGCTTGTGGTGGAAAAAAAAATAGGGGGAAAATACTCTCAAGTTCCAGATCCCACCCCGAGTCTGAGAGACAAACTGTCTATGGTTGTGGAAAAGCTGCGCTCCACTCTTGCCTTCCACTCCTCACCTCAACTCCTCTGCCAAGATTTAAATAACCAAAAATTCTATTTGACGTTGTTTCCCAATCTACTCAATGCAATATGGTGTTCCTGTGCTTCTACAGATGGTATTTACTATCAGAATAACGTGCTTCAACGTTTGCTCCACAGTGACGTTGTTCTTTGTGCTGCGAGCACTGCTTGAGTTTTGACATCTTCAGGCATACTCCTCCCTTCTCCTTGCGCAGTGGAAGCAGGTGAAAATGTGCCAGAGGTCTCTTTACTGTTTCCACAGCTTACATTCAGCACTTGTATCACCAGTTTGTATGGATAGCAGGTCTTTCTGTACCAATTTCATGAAAAAAGAAAAACACCTTTTTTTATCTGATTGTTCAAGGAGCTAATTATCCATACACCAGGAACTAAACTCCCTGTTGTGCACCCCACATTTAAATAAAATATTACTTACTTATCTTGTACTAGGCCTGCTGGGTCAGCCCCTTAGCTCATCCTTTCTCTCAAACAAGCTTTTCTAACTCCTCTTCCTAAAACACCACCCTTCTTCTGATTGGCTTCCATTTGCAAACACAAGGTTTAAACATCAGGTTGTGAGCATGAACATAATTAGGGTTATCGACTAAAGAGTAAAAAAAACTGTTTGAAACTGAGTGTTTTGCTCAAATGTGAAGTCTGAACTTTGACACTCACAGATATTGAACGGATTGGTTCAATATATATGATGTAAACATACATCTGATTGTTGGGGTTGTATTAATGTAGGGCCGTTGCCTTACAATATAAAGCAACTTGAGATGACTGCACTATATAAATAAAACTCAGTTGAAGAGAATGTAAAATATAAATCACAATAAATATAGAAAAGTACAATAGGTCCATGTTAGGAGGCAATTTTCCAAAATGCACCACATGAAGGTGGAAGGAAAATCCAAGTGATACACACTTCACTTTGATGGTTCCTGAGCTGTGAAAAGCTAAAAAGACACTGCATCTTAAAACAAGAACATTTGACTTCTAGTCAACAGGTAGGTTTCCTACCTGACATAAGATGATTTCTTTGACCCAAGGAAACATCCTGTGCTAAAAGCAAGGAGTGAACATCGGTTAATGTCTGCATGTCCTTTTAACATTCCTGTGAACCTGTAAAAAAATACGACAGAAAAAGTGGGACGTGGGAAGGAGAAGTGCCAAAATATTTGCATGCATTTCCCTAACTACATTTACTGTATCTCTGTAAATAAAAGCAATGCAATCTTGAGTCTGAACAAGACCAGTCTGATTTGTTCTTATTTGGTCTGTCTGCAGAATTGACCGGAGATCAATAGTCTCACAACTCTGTTAGGTCTGTAAATCCACATCCAGAGCGTGTTAGTGCAGCACACAGTTGAGAGTTCACATACCTGCATGTTTTGCAGTGTTTTTGTGATATGAGAGCCCCGCGCATGTACTTGTATGTTTGTGTGAGAAGGTGCATACACACCTAACGCATTGTGGCGAGCCATTTCCGTTTCGTCATGGTCATAGATCGTACGAGGGCAGTGGGTCTTTCTCTGGCTCCCTGGTGGGGTTGGAAAACTGGCCTCGCGTCTCTGCCCCAGCCAGATAGATTAATTAATTATCCAGAGCTGCTCTTTTTTTCATTGCTTAGCCAATTACTCTGTGACTGAGCCTGTGGTCTATATGTACGCCACTATTTAGAAGAGAGAGCGAGAGAACGTGTGTGCATGTGCAGGGTAATTAAAGAAATAGCTCATCCGCAGACTAACAGTCCCCACTATCACTTCATTTCGGAGTAGCTCTGCAATGATATTGTTTCCTATGAAGGAGAGTAGATCTATGTGTAGGTAATTGTTGGATAATTGAGAGGAAGTGCAGGTTCTTTATGTAGGTGGGAGCGTGGGTGGGCAGGAGAAACAAAGCCCTTGTGTTAATTTGAATTTGGCAGAATCAGAAAGAAGAAGACGGGCAGTCTGGCTAAGCCGCGGATCCCCGACCTGAAATTATGATTGGTTATTTAGACGTACAAGTTTTGTTCAATTGCATAAATGATCGTACTTCTCAAGTTTTTGCTTTAACGTCGTCTCTTTAAACTTTTTTTTAAAAACAAATTTCCACACATTTCTAAAGTGTCCCTGTATTTGTGAGCCTGAAGTGTTGGAATAATAACTCTACTTCTACGCAGAGACGCACAATGTTGATGGTAATTGTGTGTGTGTGTGTGTGTGTGGATGTGCATTTGATGGATGGGTCAGCAGATAAAATGGGCTGAATATGCCGAGCGTGTGTTTATGTATGTTTCTGCGTGCCCTGGGGGACAGGGGGAAGCGGAGCGCTGCACCTCCTGCAGGGGGTGCCGTGTCTCCCTGCAGGGGGGTGCAGCAGGCAAACAGAGGGGTGCCAGTACACCCCACCACCCAAACCCCTGCACGCGCACACACAAACACACGCAAACACAGACATATCACCCCACTCCACCCTACTGCGCTACAAGAGGGGGTGGGTGAAGGGACCCTGCACTCTTCTAAACCTCAACTGATGCATAATTCATGTACAAGTAGCAATTCTCATATTTTGCTGGTGGGGTGGGGGGAGGGTTCAGAAAAAATAAAGTTCCATTATAGTCCGCACACTCATCTTTAATCCACTTTTTTTCCAAGTGAAATTGTTTTGCTGTGGCTGTAGACTAATGGCCAGAACCAAGCTGAACTTCTTAGAACAAGTAGCATTAAAATATTTATAAAACTATGGATTAATGATCTTAGGTATTAACTACTGACCACAAATATGCTGTATCCTTCATTGTTAGGTTTGCACTAAAGTCAGCACTGTTTCCATATTGACTTCTTTGTTGTTTCTTTCCAAATTATGCATATTTGCTAGATGATTTTTATGATTTGTTCCATGTGCAACAGTAATGATATGTGCACCCAAACTGACCCATAACCCAAGCCTGTCATCAAATTATATTCTCTAATCCTGCATGTGGTGTACAGAATCTTTAAAGTCCACGTGGCTCCCGTGATGAAATCATGTAGCAGATGTCACCAACGTACAAAAACAGACTTTTTTAATCATTACATGTGCGTTTGCTCTGTCACGTTTTAGTGATGTGGCATCTAAATCTCCATTCCTTTGAAAAGACAAACAAAGGCTCCTGGTTCGGTGTTTGCTTTGTCCGGACTAAAAGAAAAACGCTTGGGACCCGGGTGGGAATCTTTTGCCAAGCTTGTAGTGCAGGGGCTACTCAATCTCTCTCTCTCGCACTCCGTCTTTCCTTCCACACAAGGGCAGAGACATCCAAAAGGACTGTACCTTGGTGCGCGTCCAACAAAAGCTCTCTGCCGAATTTCATCCTCTTTTGAATTTGTGTTTGAATAACACTCGAGCTACAAATCAAAATATGTTGGACACTGAGAGTGAGGTCATGGGGTATAGATCATCATGGCTTCCAGAGAAGTCTCCTTGTGTAAAAGACGGGAACGGGTGGCTGCTGCTTTGACTGATGGCTATAGAAAACTGAGAGGGCTGTTCGGGGCCCATTCTCCCGAGACTAAGTCCCATGCCCGTGCCAAACCCCTCATTTTCCTCCCCGCAATATATTTCATTAAACTTTTAACTCTTCACAAGGTAATTCACTTGGCATTTTGAGACTGTGCTGTTGAAGGCTGCTGAGTGTTTCTCTCTCTGTAATTTAACATCATGCAGATATTTGTCTAATACAGCACTAAAAGTATATTTCAAAATCTATTTTTTTTCTTTGTAAAAAAAAAAAGAAAAAACAAAAAAACCCAACACACATTCAGAACAGTTTAATGGATGAAACTGTGTAACATCCACACCAACAAAGCTGAGCTGCGCGGCACAGCATTTCATGATTACAGCCGTGCAGGTCCCAGTGGCGCAGATATAATTAAGACCTCTTCTTAATTACTTAATAAGCCTAATTAGTAACATTTCTGAGCAGCAGATTTGGCTGCAAGAGCGATGGAAATCAGAAGAATGTTAAGTCTATTTGTTATTTCATTTAAATCCTAATGTTAATGAAATTAGTGCATTATGATATAACTGAAACCAACCACGCTGGGATTGACCAAAGGGCTAATGCAGTTGTTTTATGCTCCTGATAAACATTCAATTAAGAGCAACAAAAGGAGGGCAAGAAAACCAAACCAAAAACAAAAAACCCACACAAAAGAAAATCTAGTTTTTCTTAGGTTTCTACAGTCACATCACTTTCACCAAGCGATCTTGTTTTCTCTCATCGATCATTTTTCATTAGTGGGTGCCCAGATGTGATGGAGAGGGTAACTAAGGCAAGTCCACCAATCATGTGTTGGAGCTGCTGCAGCATTCCTGGCCACTTAATTAGAAGTTGTTGGTACCACAGAAGGTGTCACCAACCTTTTCAGGCACTGAACAGATGGTGTCCCCCTTTTTTGAGGTCCTGCCAATGCCCACTCTGTGGCTCCTGGGAAAATGACCTAACTCACAGGCAGCTGCTTAGTGCGGCTTGAGTGATTCTTTACAGCCACTTCTATTGGGGGGGACTTAGCAGGACGTACCACTGCAAACAAGGGTTGAGACCGCCGTAGCTGGGTCCCCTGGTAGCTGCAGAAATCTGTTTTGGTTACAGGATAGAGGTTGTTAAAGCTGTGTTTTCAGCGCCATGTGCAAAAAGACGAAGGAAAGACCTTAACCCCCAAAGATCTCTATGTCTAAGTGCGAGTTGGGTTTGTGTGCACCTTCCTCTGCTTTTGGCAGATGGTGTGAATATCAACAGAGAAAGGACCTGGGAAACCCCACAGAACAAAAAGTGAAAAGGGTTCCTCGACAGTTACAAAGAGGCCCCATGGAGCGGTGTGTGTGTGTGTGTGTGTGTGTGTGTGTGTGTGTGTGTGTGTGTGTGTGTGTGTGTGTTGGGTTGGGGGGTGGGGGGTGGGGGGAGTGGCCTTCATGTTAATAGATAAAAAGAAGGAGGGAGTAAGAGATTGGAAGGGCATTTGCCATCGAGGAGTGAAAGTGGATAGAGAAAATGTGAGGACCGTGGGTTCCATATGTGAGGAGGCGGGGGGTCGGAGGGGGTTTAACATGCTTCGTGCTGCGTGGACAGAAGATCGGCTGTCATTCTGTAATCGGCTTGGCTCAGCCTCCTTCCGACCACGCAGGAGGTGGAGAAGGAACAAGTTGAAAATTGGATGACTGTGTTTTTCTGACTAATTACTTGATATGCTTTACACTATGTGGGTTTTATCCTAAAGACATTTGCAGGATTCCAAAAAAATGAAAGAAAATAAAAATCTCAATCACATGCAATCCTGATATCAAACTACTCACAAATTCGTTCCAGAAATCACAATGCTATTTAGAAGGTGCACGACTCTCTCCAGTCCTTGCTCTTGATGATGAGACGTCTGAAAAGGCTGGGGAGTCTACTTGAAAAGTGCCCCGGCTCAGTAGTGCTCTTTCACTGACATGGCAGGGGACATAAAATCTGTCATTTTCATCATGTTCTTTCGTGGGGGAACTTGTTTCCTGCAGCTTTCTCTATCAGATACACTGTATGCCGGTTTGGGTTTATGGCTGTGGAGCTGGGACAAGCCCGATCGATCTGTGGGAGCCATACGATTTAATAGGTGCACAACTCTTGCTAAGGGGCGCTGGGTAGGAGGGATACATTTAATCACTAAGAGGGAGCATGGTGGCAAGGCCTGGTCACCAACAGTTTGTTTTATGAGAAGTCAAGGTATCAATTTTCCTCCACACTGTGAAATATCTTGGGTAATCTATTTTTAGTGCTAGTGTTTCCGTTGTGTTTTCCCATTTCCAACTATTCCCCTATCTGGCTAATTTATTTTGGTAACTTTCGGAATTTCAAGTATTGACAGCTGCTCCTTGAAGTGCTCTATGGCTGCTGCTTAGATAGTGTTTGTGGCTTGTAAGCTCCTGTCTCAGAGCATTACAAACTGCTATGTAGTGTTGACATTTAATGTTTAACATGACATTTAATAAGCTGTCCAAAGTTCTTCACGAAACAACTGTCAGCAATCAGCAGTTATTTCAATGCCCCTGTGTGCATGACTAGAAAGAGAACTGTAACTTTAATTTCACTGGTCACACTGAAACTTAACAAGTTCATTATTAAATCTGAAAATTAAAAAAAAACATTTTGCCCAAAATAAGGTTTAAAAAAGCTAAAAGTCAGACTTACTACTTGGCGAGTCTGACATAACATGAGCACAGAAGCGAGTTTGGGGTGTTAACTTGGCCTCCAAATTCCCCAGATCACAATCCAATTCAGTAGAATGTGCTGGATAAACATTTCCAATCTAATGACGCCTTGCCTCACAACTTACAGGACTTAAAGGATCTGGCGCAGATACCAAAACACACCTTCAGGGGTCTAGGAGTCCATGCCTCGAGAGGTCAGGGCAGTAAAAGGGAGACCAACGCCAACCAACACAATATTAGGCAGATGATCATAATATTATGCCTGATTGGTTTATCTGTCCATTACCAAATAGTTGAAGCTGCTGCGAACCTCAAATGTGCATCAGTGCAACAGCTATCTTGTTGCTACTTAAATACTATGCATTTTCAATTCAATTCAATTTTTCTTATACAGCACCAACAACACAACAACAGTTGCCTCAAAGCCCTTTATATTGTAAGGGAGACCCTACAATAATGCATACGAGAATAACACAACAATCATATGACTTCTTGTGAGCAAGCATTTTGGCAACAGTGGGAAGGAAAAACTCTTTTTGCACCATTTTCAGCAAAAAGGTGTAGATTTCACATGTAGATTTTGTTTTCAATCAAACAGTCTATCTAAAATATTCAAGAGTAAATTACAAAGAGTTCAGAGACATTGTACTTTAGTTTTTGGTGCACTGACAACACAAAAAAACATTAAGCAATAACAGCAATCCATCTTTAAATATGTATTAGGGCAAATTCAGGGCCACAGCTCCTAGTCATCAGTTCAGTTTTGGTGACTTCTAAACACACATTGATCATTAAATAAAGACATTGTCATCTTCATTTATATACAATAAGCACATTTAGAACTCATTAGGATAAAGGGGGTAAGACGAGGAATCACTTCTCTGCACTGAGCTGTTGTCGGCTGTGTTTTGCTCAAGCTCTTCACAGCTTTCACAAAACCTCTGAATAACCTTGAACTTCTGTAGTGCACCTCAACCCCAAACAGCCGTCTGCTTAATGCTGTTATGCCGGGCCCTACATGCTAAAAGTCACTGGTGGTGATAGTGGCTGATTAGATTGTGTCCATTGATTGCACTGCGTGCTGTTAGGACGAGCATGATGCGGGCTGCAGATCCTGCGTCTCCTCCTCCGAAACACTGACAGTCTGAGACAGAGGAGATGGAGCCCCATGCAGGGCAGCAGATTGAGTTATTGATCAGCTCTCTCCTTTCTCCTGTCTCCGTCTCTCGCTCTGCTGCTCCGAGAGACCCCGTCATCAGGATAATGAATTTCACTTATTGCAGATTAACGTCATAAGGTCTGTATGGTAATAATGGCAGGAATTAGCTCTTTGTCACCCCCTCTGAATTTCCAAGAAGGAGGGGCGATGAAGGTTGTTATTGCTCCGTTACTCAGTCTGAGGAGCGCGATTTGAACAAAAGGGAACGGTGAGCGGAGAAGTGCATGAAAATGAAAGATTTGAGGGAGAATTAAAGAGAGACTTACGAAGACTGTGATTTCAGCATCACTGAGGCGGCTGCGAAGAGTTCTGATGCAAGAAATTTGTGTTTGATGAAGGAGGGTGAAGGAGAATTTAGAGAGGAAACCAAGACTGAATAGCAGGCTGCTCTGTGAAAAAGAGAGGCCAAAGAGGAAAGATGAGAGGGGAAGATTCAAAAGGGATGAGTAGTAAAGTGGAGAAGAGAGCATGATAAGCAGTGGTCATACAGTCACCAGGCAGCAACGCCGCTTAAGGGTCGGCCATTGTGTCTCCAGCACCAAGATTGGGGTAGTAACGAATGAATAATGAGGCTTGATTACAGTCCGTGAGATGGCACATTGTTCAGAATCAATCCTCCAGGCAATTACAGGCGCACAAACAGCAGCCCTCAGCCTCAGCACGGACAGAGCGGGAAGCGATTGTGTCAGAGGACAACATCATCTTCGTCAATGACTTGTTGCCTCCTCGTGTCGGAGCCATTAGCACTTACTCTGCTCCTGCAGCCACATTCAGCCACCCACATAAAAAGCCTCCAATTTCACGTTTGTGAGGATAAAAACGCAACACCATGCTCCTGCTCATCATATTCACAAATACACATAATGGACTGCTTCTTCCTTCCTTGTTGCAGGTACGGCTTTGGACTGTTGGATGCAGGGCTGATGGTGCAGCAGGCCGCACACTTCCACAGTGTTCCTTCACAGAAGAAGTGCACACAAGAAGTCACGCTTGATCCTGCCAGGTAAAATACAAAGATTTTTTTTCAAAAAAAACTTTATTGACTCTATCTGCTAAGGATTTTCAGATTAGCCCCCAAGAAACTGGTTTTGATATCAGCATCCATGATCTTTAACTCAACTTCATCTGTCCTGTCACTGCTTTATGCATACATATGAAAGTGAAATGAGCATGTGAGAAGAGGCTTTTGAGGCTTTCGACTTACAGAGGTAATGACTTTGTATTGGCTAGAATCTTTTATCCAGGGCAAGGAGTCAATGTGAACATCCAATCAGAAGCCTGTCGAGGAAGGGCTAATGAGATCAACACTCTTGAGCATGTCCAGGTGGGTAATTTTTTATTTTTTTGATTAAATACATGACATTTTACAACATTTTTTGGCATTAATTTGTTTTTGGTAAATGTAATTATTCACCTACTTGCAAAGAAATATTACTCTCCACTCACTGAGAAGTTTTCTCCAGATTAAGCATACACGGAAAACTGAAAACAGTGAATTAGTGAATTTCAGAGGAGCTAGCAGGTGGACTTCAGCAAAACAGAAGCAGGCTACTTGTCTCCTTTCCATTTTTTAAAGGCTTTATAAAGACTTTACCTTCTCCTTTGTCTTTGTGTGCATGATATGAGCCATAACATATCAATCTATAAAAAAATTACAGCAAGAAAGTGAACAGGCTTGTTTTCAAAAATGTTAAACTATAACAGAAAAATTCAAAGAAAGATTCCAAAAGTGAGTTTTTTTCAATAGCATAGGCATATACATTTACACTCCATGTTAGGTACGCCTTGCTAGTTTAGGGTTGGACTCTTTTTTTGCTCTCAGCACTACATTAATTCTTTATGGTACAGATTCAACAAGGTGCCGGAAATATTTCGCAGAGTTTTTGATCCATATTCACATGATAGCATCATACAGTTGCTGCAGATTTCTTGGCTGCACATCCTTGATGCAAATCTTCCGTTCCACTACGCGCCAAAGGTGCTCTATGGAATTGAGATCTGGTGACTGTAGAAATCATTTGAGTACATTGAACTTGTTTTCACATTCAAGAAACCAGTCTGAAAAGATATGAGCTTTGTGGCATGCTTTGTTACCCTGCTAAAGGCATGGACATAGTCAGCAACAATACTCAGGTAGACTTTGGTGTTTAAACAGTATTAAAGGGCCCAGAGTTTGCCAGGAAGATATCCCTCACACCAATACACCACCGTCAAGTCAAGTCAAGTCAAGTCAAGTGGTTTTATTGTCATTTCAATCATGTACATATAACAGACAATCAACACAGGACTACATAAAGTGCAAGTGTGCAAAAATTGCAAAAAACAGTGCAACACCAGACAGAACAGAACAATGCAGACACAACAGTGCAATAGAAAAGTGCAACAGTGACAGTGGGTTGTGCAAAAGACTGAGCATTGTGCAAAAAGTAACTTGATGTATTAATGTGTGTGTGTGTGTCTGCGTGACATTGTACAGATAGGTGCTTGAGGTAGTGAAGTGTGTGAAGGTATGTGTGTGTGTGTGTGTGTCAGTCCAGTCACTGAGTGTCACCAGAAGCCTGAACTGCTGATGCAAGGCAGGATGGATCTATGCTTTTCTGGTGTTTATGAAAAATTCCAACCATATCATCCGAGTGTTGGAGCAGAAATTAGGTCATTAATCAGGTGAAAACTGTAGCCTCAGTTTGCTGTTCTTAGCTGACAGGACCAGTGTGGTCTTCTTCTGAAGAAACGTGCATTCAGAGATGCTCTTCTGCATACCTTGGTTGTAACAAGTGGTTATTCGAGTTACTGTTGCCTTCCTATCAGCCTAACATAGTCGGGCCATTCTCCTCTGACCTCTGGCATCAACAAGGCATTTTTTTTCCCAGGGAACTGCTGCTCACTGGATCGTTTTTTTTTTCACACCATTGCTTTTAAACCCTAGAGATGATTGTGTGGGAAAATCACTGCATCGTCTGAAATACCCAGAACAGTCTTTCTTGCACCAACAACCATGCTACATTTAAAGTCACTTTAGTAACATTTCTTCCCCATTCTGATGCTCCATTTCAGCAAGTTGTCTACATGCTTAAATGCTTTGAGCTGCTGCCATATAACTGGCTGATTAGATACTTTCGTTAACATGCTACACATACAGGTGTACTAATAAAGTGACTGATGAAGATGCTTTTTAAAATATTTAAGTGTGATGTAAATCTGCTCCTATAGTCTTTCAATGTTCCTGTTGCCCTTGACAGGACAGAAATCAAGCACAAGTGCATTCAAAAGTTAACTTCTGCCTACAGTCAAGGGAGCTTGAAGATGCCATATAAATTGTTTTGGGGTTTCAGTGTCATGTGCTTTATCTGAGAATAGAGGAGATAAAAAAAAACCATCATACTGTGATGTGCAATGTGTTGGCAGTGTAATTTGCAGAAAATGGCAAAACTGAGTTTTCTTGAGCACAGGCACATACATGCAAATGTGTTTATGTTTGATTGTGTCAGCAGGCATACGTACTGTACGTGTCTGTGCGCGGCTCAGTTTGTGCGAGTATTCTGTGTTTGTGAATGTGTGTACTTGTGAAATGGCAAGGAGAGAGAAGGAGAGCGAGCGAGAGTGTGTCAGCATGCAAATTGAAAAGGCTTCATCTTTGCGGCTCTGCTCCCTGGCAGAAAGCGTGGGTCAGGCCATCGCTGCGAGGTGTGATTGATGGATGTGTTGCCGTGGTAACACGCCGTAAACAGGAGCAGGCTGTCAGTCTTTTTGCAGCTTGGCGGCTCTCTCTGCGATGTGCCATTGTCACACCAGATGTGCTGCTTGTGATGAACAGGGACAGGGAGGGTGTTTACTGGGTGCTACTGGTGGTGGCAGGGGATATGGGCTTATTTAAATCATTTAGCTAATATCCTGCACAATCGTGTTCCATTTATTATACTTTCTTCACCTGCTTCCCTTTGTCTTTGCCTGGCTATGGACATATTTTTGGCTTGTCCATCTATGTGCCACATTATCTCAGACAATACTTATTGGATTTAGATTTAGATTTAAGCAATACAGCACTCTCTGTTCTATTTTCATAATTAGTCAGCGGACCTTATCAGGGAGGGAAGTACATTGTTTGTTCCTTCATCACATGTCTTATCTAGGATGTCAAAGATTAAAACAGCAAATTGATTAAGAAGGCACATTCAAAGAAAGTGCTAGAAAAATGTGCCATTTTTGGAGGGAGTCAGATGAAAGCATGGATGCCAGTTGTCTCATATATATTAAGCTACAGTGTAGATATGGTTAAATCTGCATGACTAAAACTGGGGGAAAAAATGGAAACAACGGAAATGAGTTAATATTGACTTGGTGCAAGGTTAGCAGAATCTGTCAGCAAAAACTCGCCAATTGCTATGTTGTCTCTTTTTTGTTTAAACTGCACAAAAATATTTAAAACAGTATAAAACAGCAATCTGCAGTTTAATAGGACATTATAAATGGAACTATCTTTTACCCCAGCACAGTAATTTCCTCTCATCAATATGATGTTGTAAATCTTCTGGTAGAAACTCTCAGTTAACACAAAAAATACAAGTTTTTTACCCGAGCAGATTAAACAAACTGATATAAAAGCTGAATATGATACATGTAAAACAGTCAGGCTAATTAAGAGAATCAGATCGACAGTTTCCCTTTATGTTAAAGGGAGCTAAGTGGCTGCTAGAAGCTTTTTCATGTTTTAGCTCACCCAACAGTTGTATCGAGCTTATTATAGGAAGAAGATGAGAAAGTGAATATCCTATAATGTGGAACTATTCCTTCATGGAGCTTGCCATCTGTCTCTCAACAGGTGAGAGTGAGTATCAACGCAGCGTGCCGTGGTGACCTATCCATAAGCCTGGTGTCTCCTGGTGGCACAGTGTCGGTGCTGTTGGATACGAGGCCTTATGATGCCTCCACCGCTGGACTGAAGAACTGGACTCTCATGACTGTGCACTGCTGGGGTGAGCAGCCACGAGGCCGCTGGAGCCTCCAGGTGAGAAAGAAAAGCTGCTCCTATCAGTGTTTAACTGTTAGCCCTGGTTGCTATTTAGCAAATGATAGCAAGTAATGGTGCATTCCTGAATAAGTGTGCTGCAGTGGTGTTTTTAAGTGCAAATAAAAGTATTATACTGCATTGCTCACGATACCTGAATGATTCTGCCTTGCTAAGAATCAAAACAAATCCTGTTTTTCCTTGCTGTAACGTGCTAACTCTGGCATTCCAACATCCAAGTTTGAGGTATGAAGACAAGCCATTAAACATCACTACATCTGTTTTGTTATTGTCCCCATGACCACTAATGACAATTGATGTTAGCATTTAGCGAAGCTAACATTGTTAGTGGTTCTTAATAACATGTTCATGTGTTTTATACAGCATGTTAAAACATTTGGCTAGCTTTGAACTATAAAAAGTAGTAATTACACTAAAAGCCTTTTGTCTGTCTCTTAATAACTGATATGACTTGGAAACTAGTAAAGAAGTGACAAGAAAAAGTAGCCAAAATCTTTGTGACATAGTTTATATATTAATTTTGCTCTCCTGGAGGCCTTGTTTCGCATACCTTCCCTCATGATATAGAAATAATTTGCTCCGCTTCACATTGTCCTCTTCCAGTAGCTGTGTTGTATAGAAGTTTAAAAATAGCCCAGCCCGGCACAGCTCAGCTCAGCTTGGTTCAGTTAATTTTGCAATAGCAATGTGAATCATCCTCTACTTTCATCTCCAAGATTCAGCCAAGCATGGCAATCTTCATTTTCCTCCCCACACTCTTTCTTTTTTTTTCTCTCATAGATGTGCTGATGTTTGATATGGAGGAAGGAGCTAAAATGGAAGGGAAATTAAGACTGGAAGGTTAAGTAACCTTGGCCGGGTTTGACAGGCACAATACTGCCGACATCTGATTAGAATCCATACTCTCAGACAGTAGCGCGCTGAGGTCATTTACTGTATATATGTGTGGGTGGTAGCAGTTGGGGGGGGGGGACGACTCGCTATGTAGAAATGTGTGTGTGTCTGTATTTGTGTGTGTGCAAATAGGCGTCAGTCCTTGTAAACAGTTGGAGGTTTATAAAGAAAAAGGTGTGAAGATGAAAGACACCCCCCCTCCGTCCTCGTCACCTACCTCCTCCTGCAAATTCGCACACATGCAAACACACACACATACACACACTCTTTCTTTTCTCTGGCTCCATGTCTCTGTGTCTCTCCCACGTCCTCGTACAGATTTACTGTCCCCTCTGTGACCAATTACCAGGGCCCAGTGTGTCGCAGAGATGGAGAAGAAGCACCGTGAAGCCGAGCCACATAACGGTGCCGTTGCTCATTACCGGAGGGCCGAGACAAGTCGCCGCGATGCTCGCAACACGAATTAACGCTCGCATCTGACGTGCCGCATGCCTTAGCACGCCACTAATCAGCCCATACACACACCCACACACTGATTGGTTTCATGCTGGATGTCAGCTCTGCCGTAGATTGGAGAGCAACATGTACACACTCTCACAAATACGGGGTGCTTGAAAAGGAGACAGTGCGTTAGCATGGTGGGGTGGGGAGGGGGATACCAAGGACTTACATGGCTAAAGTTGAACAACAATGTCCAACTATATGAATCAAAATCTCTCTTTTCCGAAAGTGTATAGATATTGATTGCTAAATAACACAAATTGTCATTTTTAATGGTTTTTGACATTTGGCAGGCTGCTACAAAAAGCCTCTGACAAGCAGCTACGCCAATTAAATCTGACACTGATACATGGAGAGAACCAGAGGACATACAGGACTAAGAAAAAAGAGGAGTTTTAGAGAGAGGCAAGGGTAACCTATAACATGGAGCCCTGGGAAGGGACTTTACCTGGACTATGTTTTGGATCTGTGTTTAAAAACTCAAGGGCGGCAGAGAACGAGGGCTGAGGGACACGGGGTCTGTGGAGAAGTCCGTATTGATTCGTCATGATGACAATTGTCAAAGAGCGCTGTGGTTCTACTAGGAATAAAAGTGGGACTGAAGTGAAAAGGGAGCGAGTGTTATGGCTCGAGGCTCAGCTGACCTTCTAGCGTTGTGAAGGAGACGGGAATGCGGGGCTGGAAATACATACTCTCTCTCGCTCTTGTCATAACTGCTCTCCCTTGTGCTCACTCTACCGCCATCTGTGGTGCCTCAGCTCACCTCCCTGCTTTTACTGTTGACCAGAGACAGTATTGCACAATATGGAAATCCCACCGCCATCCTTAATGACAGCGTGCAGTTTACAATATGCACGCTGTCATTAAGGATGGCCCATAAGAAGATAAAATGGTAATTTCACCCAAATGTAGACATTTTTTCCTCTCTGTGGTGAATGTCGTCACCAGTGGTTTTAGTGTTATTTAACCAGATTCATCTCCACCGCAATCAGTGTCCCCACTTTCCTTGATAATCAACAGACCTCGATGTGGACTATGCACATTTTCTTTTTAACAATCTGAACACTTTAAGTTAAAATTTTGTTGAGGTTAAAGACTTTTAAGCTTCAAACTTCCTAGCAGGAGCTGTAAAAGGAGTGAGATTTATGTGAGCTGCAAAATACAAGTTAAACAAGGATAAATGTTTTCTAAATAACTAGTTTATTTATAGTCAGGGAGCTTCATATCTCAGGCCAGTTATGACTCGTATTGAAACAGAATCTGGAAGCATCATGTCTTGCTGTTAAAAGAGCATGTGTCACATGTATATGAATCGGGGGCTCATTAAGTTAAATTGTAGATGATGTCATCAATTTTTAGTTTGTGCTTATTCTAATATTGCTACACTAAATCAACGTTTGAAATGAACTCAATTATGATTAGGTTTATATCATCAATAGTCCCAGCCCTAGACGGACGAATGATATCTTAAAACCTGAGAATATTAAAAAAACCTAACTACACTGTGACTGACCATGAAAGGTATGAGGGAAGTATCCCTCTTTGTAATTTCACTGTACGAAGTCTTTTACTGTGTGCGTGTGTGGTACAGTAACAACTCTTCTAATTGGTAACTATGACTGACAGCAGTTTTTTTCTATTCCTTCTGCTGCCTGATACAATGAGTTTTCAAAGAATATTATAGAAGGGTGTCATTACTGTGCTCCACTTTCACTGAGACCTTATACACACAAACACACAAGCAGAAAAAAACACGGCAAAAATATAAACACACATACGTTGCTCTCCCACCCCACCTGCCATGCCCACAGGGTAGGTTTGTGTGTGTGTGTGTGTGTGTGTGTGTGTGTGTGTGTGTGTGTGTGTGTGTGTGTGTGTGTGTGTGTGTGTGTGTGTGTGTGTGTTTATAGCAGTGTGGCAGCAGTCTTTGAGCAGCGACATCTCTGATTCCCAGAGGACTTTGAGACTCGAGCTGACTGTGACTAGAGCGGCTGTAGGAATATAATAGCACTATTTAGCCTGCAGCACTGTGGTCACACACACACACACACGCTCAGACACACAAACAGCCACCCTTGCTGTCTGTGATAGACAGATCATATATTTACCATCTTCATCCCTTGTGCTCCTTCAGGAGTCTTTCCCCTCTTGTCTCCCCAACAGATTACACAAACCAAACACAGACACACACACACACATACACCGTGACTAAGTGATAATAGAAAAACCTGAAGATAAAGTATTAACTACGCAGTTTCTGCCACTGTCTTCCACCTTGAGTTGATGAATATGGTACAGTTTGTGTTGTTCATTCTCGCTGGGTAAATGATAAACCCTTCTGGGGTAAGATGGTGTTCGTTAAAAACACCAGACTGTTACGATAAGGTTGTTTTATTTGCTTCATCATCATATTTGGTATTAAATACAAGCGTGTGCTATTAGCTGCAGTGCTCTGATATTTACTTTTTAGACGTTGCATTTTGAAAAAGTATTACACTAACTGGATTTTATGTTTTTAGTCTAACTGTACAGGCCCGATGAATGTTGTGTCCTGTCTTCCTCCCCTCATCCTCAGGCTTGGCAGGTGGCCGCCTCTCTCTGAGCCTGGTTCTCCTGGAGGTTTCTTCCTGTTAAAAGGGAGTTTTTCTTTCCTACTGTCGCCAAGTACGTGCTCATAGGGGGTCATCTGATTGTTTCTCTGTATCATTGTAGGGTCTTTACCTTGCAATATAAAGCACCTTGAGGCGACTGTTGTTGTGATTTGGCGCTGTATAAATAAAATCGAACTGAATGTGGTTTGACTATAGTAACTAATTGGAAAGCTGGATTTAACTTGTCGAAGGAGAAAATGTGTATCTGGGGCTTTTATGAACTCTACACTGAAAAATAATTCAGAAATGAGAAAAACATACTCGCTGCAGTCTCATATTCTTAGAGGTGATGTTAGGTCCCATTTTTAAAAGGCAAATTTTTTTCGGACTTTAAAAAGTTATCCTACAATGTTATGTACTACCTGTACAGGGGAGAAGTACTGCTGACCTCTGGTAAAACCAGTGTAAGAACATCTTCTGTCGTTACTGTAACAGCAACGTACTTGCACACAGTATCAAGTTTGGCAGAAACACTGTCAAAGCCTGAAGTAGAAACACAATCACACGCAAACAAACATGCATTTTCATTCACACACACTCACTCACTTTGGCCCAAGGTGGATTTCTAGAGGTGCATATATTTACATATATTTGCATGTTTAATGAGTTTTGGGAGATCAAGCGATCCAAGCGGCCCTTTGTGGGTATTTCTTTCTTTCTTTCTTTCTTCCCTTCCCTTCGTTTTTTTTTTTTTTTTTAATTTGTGTGTGTGTGTGATTGTGGTAGGAAGGGGAGTAGTGGAGGGGGGTCTCCATGTAAATATCACCCACTGTGTGTTGGCACCCGTCGCAGATGGTCGGGGGCGAGGGCACCCTGTGGGCACAGGATACCTATTTCTGTTTATCTGTTTTGTGTGAGACTGGGAGGCACAGAGAGTGTGACTCTAGTTTGTGTGTGTGTCTGTGTGAATTCATTGCACTCTAGGTGTTTGTATGTGTGTGCTTTTGCAGCATATTATTCTGTATATTCGTGTGTCTCTTCTGTTGAGAAGCTGGCCGTGTGCGAGGGTGCAGTACATGCGCGTGTTTGCAATTCACTGAATATTTGTTTACTCTATGTGTGTGTGCGCAGTTTTATGTCTGTGTTGATGGAAGCAGTGTTTGTGTGTTTGTGCAGACATTTGCATGTAAGCTTGCTGCAGTGTGTGTGTGTCTGTGCATGTGTGTCTCCCAGCATGCAGCGTGGCTATGATGGCCCTGTTTTGGATGATTGATGTGTTGGAGGGAGCAGTGAGGAGCCCAGGTTGGGCCAGAGCCTCAGTCTGACACACTGCTGCTTCCCTGCTGCTTTACATATGTAGACGCAGCAAGACTCCTCCTCCCCTCCCATCTGACACTGCTTCACTCTCTAACACTGCCAACAATCGCAGGTTTCTTTTTTTGGAGGTTTTATTTTGAAGCTTCTGTTTATTCCATGAGAGTAGACTGAGCCCTGTGTGCCGTTGTCTAGCAACTTCCTGTTGCACATTTTACACCTGTTAGTACAACTGCAGACTGAACTGTTGGGTGGGAAACCTTATTATTTAATATTCTGTTATCTGTGAAAAGAAAATAACATTTAACAGACAATGCAGCAGTTTTGTTTTTTAAATTACAGATTTAATTTTTCTATTATATAAAATTATATGAAGTTAGACTTGATAAGTCTTTTAAAATGGGACCTCATTTCTCGCTTGATAGTTTTTATTCTTAGAGTCTACTACGGTAGCTTTGCATAAATCAAAGCTTAGAATAATCTTCATTGTTCTTGTACTGGGCACTGGCCCCTCAGTTTATACGTCTGTCAATTTAGCTTGTCAGTCTTCAAGCCAACTTTTTCTTGATTGGCTTCCCCTCCTAAAGTGAGTGAGTGAGTTAATATGTTAATGTACTTATTATGATCACATACTATTTTAACAGTAAATATACAGTGGTGGAAATAAACCATTTCTCGTTTTTATGCTAGTATCATTTTAATTGTGAGAGACAGAATATTAAACAGAAATCCAGAAAAAAAACACATTACATAAAAGTCATAAAGTGATTTGCATTACATTGAGTGCAATAAGTATTTGATCTCCTACAACCCATCTCCAATTCTGATTCCCACAGATTGACTGTGTGCCCATGTGATACACAGATTACATCAATCAGTTGCTTAATTTCAGATACTCCTGATTAGGGCTGTTCGATATAACGATGATATAAAAGCCATTTATCGTTTCATCGCTATCGTTTGTTTCGTGGTGTCGCAAAATAAACTGTTTATGGCAATATTTTTTCATCATTTTGATGGTCACTGTAGTGGCTATATTTATTTCTTAAAGTTCTCTCTTTCTCTTATATTCAATATAACCACACTACAGACCGACATGCGCCTGTTTTCATGCGTTGTCGTTAGCAACAACGACGATAAAACCATGGCGTGTCCGCTTGTTTATTTTCCACATACGCCTTTCACAATAAAGCTCAAGATCCTGTTGAGACTTTTCAAAATAAACGGAATCACGTGAAACAGTATGAAGAGTGTTTACGGATGAGAAGCAAAAAAGAGCCGTTATGTGCTAAAAAATAAACCTTAGATGCAAACGTTGGAACGGGCTTTCCCCCGCAGCACACCGTGTAATAAATACAACGAAAACTGCGGCCGTTACAACTTATGTAGAAAAATATATAGTTTCATGGATTGGGTCAAACACTCGACTCCGGGTACATGACGCCCAGCTGGAAACACTTCACGCAAGTCGAGCTGCCCGAGATTCACAGAATTTACAGAAAATGTTAAATTTTTGTGATTTATATCGTTATAAATAAGACGATAGATGTCTTATATCCTGATCTCAACTCATTACGTGAATAAAATGCTAGCCTGCCCACAGAATCAGCTTCTTCCACCACCATGGTCAAGACCTGGTCAAGACAAGATTGTACACCTGCAGAAGGCTGGAATGTGAAGTCCATCAGCAAGAAGTTTGGTGAGAAGGTAGCAACTGTTTTAGTTGCCACCTTCTGCTAAAGAAGAACCACATTAAGGTCATGGAGTGGTCTAGCCAGTCTCCAGACCTCAGTCCTATAGAAAATCTGTGGAGGGAGCTGAAGCTTGTGAAGCAGCAGCCAAGAAACCTAAAATATTTAGAGTTTCTGTAAAGAGGAGTGAAAAAATCCCTCCTGAGATGTGCAAACCTGGTGACTAACCACAAGAAACGTGTTACTAGTGTACTTGCCAACAAGGGTTTCTCCACCAAATACCAAGTCAAGTTTTTTGTGGGGGATCAACTACTTTTTTCATAATAATACTAATAAATAAAATAATACTATTTTCACTCAGTGACATGCAAATCAATTTATAACTTCAGATTTTTGGTTGATATCCTGTCTCTCTCTCCACTAAAATAAAACTAGCACAAAATTACAGACTGTTCATTTCTTTGGTAGTGAGCAAACTTACAAAATTAGCAGGCGATTAAATCGTTATTACAAGTATTTCCCCCACTGCATGAGAGAAAAAAGAGTGAAGGCATAATTGGTTCAGATTAAAGTGAATCTATATTTAAAAAATGTGGAAACACATCTCAGGAAAGTATTTTATATCATCACAAACTGACCATTTCTTGGCAGAATTAACAAAGCCATTTATTTAGAATTAACACCCATAGTAACAGTGACTAAACAAACATCTGCCACCTGCAAAACAATCAGTACGTATTTGTAAAAAGGTGTCAACTTTTAAGAAGGAGAGGATGGTGTAGAAATGGTTGGAGAAATGACACAGCAGTGATGCCTAATGTAGCTGCTAGCGAGCTTTGCTTTGATTCAGAAATTTAACACGGTGCAAAGTCACGTCCTTTCTCAGAGGAGCTGTACTTTTAAGAATTATGGACTTGTGGTGAAAGTATCTTCCAGGTGTATGATTGTATAAATGTGGAGTGGGGTGTCCTGGAAAGGAGTTGATACTTCCTCTGGGAAGAAGCACTGAAAACATCATAAAGTACAGTTTTCTTGTCTTTTCTTTGCATGTCTCCATTTAATTGTCTTTCTCAGTGATGCTCTCCGCTAAATGCATAATTTGTCCTCTGTTTTTGTTCTTTTCATCTCATTTTGTCTATCATCCTCCCACTCTCACCATCTCTCACTGTTCCTATGTTGTTTTTTTTCACAATTCCACTACCTGTGTATCAGCATCTCTTTCTGAACTCCTTCCTCATCATTCCCAGTCACCGGGTCTCGCTCCCATCACCCTGACACTCACCCGTTTCGATATCCTGCCATCTCTCGCCCATCACTAATCCCCCTCTCCAACTTCTTTTTGTCTCTGTAGTTTCACTCTCTCTCTCTGGCTTTTGAAATCCTTCCACTTTCCCCTCTGTTCCTCTACTTCTGCTAATCCTTTCATGTTCTTTGTCTCCCTTTTGTCTAAAAGTCAGTTTAACATCTTTCTATCCTCTATGCCCCGATTTTGTCTCCACATGTAGTTCTCACATTTTTTATAACATTGTAGTTAAATATCATTTTCATCACGCCTTCAGTGTAATAGCTGGATGACTGCTTCTTAATTTTTGCCTTATCTTCAGTTATAATGAAGATAAGGTGCACTTATAGTTGACACCAAATATGTGCTTTACAAAATGATTACAAAGTTATGGAACTCACAAGCATATTTTATGAATTCAGGAACATAACTTTATGTGTAAAACGAACTTCAGCTCAATTAGAAACAATCTGGAATTTGAAATATTTGACTCGTGAGGTTTCCCGGTGACAGCAGGGTTGCAGCTCTTCAGAGAGCCATGTCAACCTAGTAGAAAGTCCTGCTGGGAGGCGGGGAGGCGTGCAAGGCATATCGATCCACCTGTAGCATCCAGCTGTTTGTTTACCAACAACAAATCAATGCAGCACTCAGCTGGGGGCTGCCATGCCTGGCCTCCGATCTGCTCTGAGCACTCTCTCACACACACACACACACACACACACACACACACACACACACACACACACACACACAAACACTGCGTAGAATATACACACACACAGGCAGAGAGGCAGACTGGACAGTTGATGTAGCAGATTTATGGTATAAAGCCATCTTTGAACAATGCTTGACTAAAAGGGGATTTTGTGGGTTTTCATAACAGTCAGGTAATTTAGATATGTTTCTTTTAATTATCTGTGGGCTGAGCTACAGAAAAGATTTCGTTTTTCCATTTTTTATCCAAATACTGTCCTGATTTATGAATAAAATAATGATTTGATGTAATTGAAAGTGGAAGTCAGAGAACTGACATGACAGAGTGAAAAAGATAGTTTTCACCACCCTTTGTAGCCATAACTTGAAGTCATAGTTTTCCGTATGACTTTATCAGTCTCTCACATTGTTGTTGAAGACTTCACTCTTCTTTGCAGCATTGCTTCAGTTCATTGAATTTTGCAGGCATTCGTTTATGCACAGATCTGTTAAGGTCCTGCCAGGCATTTTAGTCGGGTTAAGGCTGGACTTTGACTGCGCCATTGCAACTCTGTTGCTGTTGTAGATTTGCCGGTGCACTTGTGATCCTTGTCCGGTTACTTGACCACATATGGGACAAGCTTTAGCTGTCAGACAGATGGCCTCATGATTAAATCTAGATCTAGGTCTGTATGGCAGTAGTCGACAGATGGTTGACCAAATGACTGCAAGGTATCCAGGTCCTGTGACTGAAAACGAGACCCAATCATCACACCTCCACCACCATGCTTGACAGTTGGACAAAACATCACATCAAACATCTCCATTTTGGTCTCGTCTGTCAAAAGGACATAGTTCCAAAAGTCTTGCGGTTTGTTCAGATTCAATTTTAAAAACTTAAGATGCGCTGCCATGTTTTGTTTTGCTTTTTAATAGAAAGAAGAAGCTCTTTCCTGGCAACCCTTTCAAACAGGCTATATTTGTTCAGCCTTTTTCTAATTGCAAGTCATGATTAGCATTTAACATGCTAAGTGAGCTCTGTAGAGTATGAGATGTAGCTTTTGGATCTTTTTGGACTTTCTCTGCGCATTGCACGGACTGATGCTGAGGTGAATTTCACTGACAGCTGTCTAGAATGTTTTCCACTAATGAATACTGTTTCTGTTTTTGGAATGGTGACTTCAGATTGTTAAAGAAAATGTTCTTATACCACTTGCCATATTGACAGGCAGCAACAGTTGCTTCTCTAAGATCACCGTTGAATGCTCTTGACCAGCTCTTGTAGGGATGAAGTTAATTTTTGCCTTGAAAATTACGGAATGATTCATCTTGTACCTTTGGAGATTACAGACCTCAACTTGCACTTTTGCTGCAACACGCTGCATTTGCTGCTGTGACAGTCAAAGGCTTTTCGTTGTAAATTAAAGGTCACAAGTCTTTTGTGTTGTTGTGTACAAGTTTTAAGTACTAAGTCATCAGATTGAGCTGTCACATGATCTCACCCCCACCCACCTCTAGCCAAAAACATCCCTCAAAACAGCTGAGCAGTTGGCATGTCGATACTCTTTGTGGTTGTTTAGAGTAAATGAATAACTTCTGTCCTTCACTTAAACTCTTAAACTCAATTAAAAAATAATAAATAAATAAACTAAAAACTGTGGATGTGAAATTCTGGGCTGAGACTGATGCTTACAGTAACAGTATTCCTTATTCCTTCTTTCCAGAAGATATCTTCATTATAAAAAACACATTACTGAATATCCATCCACATTATACACTCAAGGTTGCCATCGAGTTTATTTTTGTATTGTTGTATGAAGACTTTATGATTTTGTAATCTACACTTTGGTTTTAACACATAAGCTCTTCCTGCCTTAAAAATGTGGGTTGATTAAACAAAGTAAGAAGCGTTAGTTCACAGTTTTTATGCTTTAATAAATGTAAAAGTAACGGACAGAGACTCTGGGGAGTTTTATCTCTGTAACAATGCATGCTGGGAAGTCTGCTACTATGTTTATTCTCTTTCTTAACCTCTTGAGACCAGAGCTTCTGTTGGGACGCATGTGCAAAATCCGATGTAAGCATCTGGGATTAATTCAGCTGATATGAACTAAAGTTAGATATTTAAATTATGCCAGAATGGATCGGTGTATTCCACTAAATTCCTGCATGATAATTTACGATCAAAATCCATTTCATGTTTATGTATACCATTACTTCATCACCTTTTTATAAGAGAAGTCTGGCGCTTTCCTAAAAAAAACTTTTTCCATCATGAAAAGGTTCATCCAATAGCTTACTGTAAGATAAATTCTCAGTTTAACGATTACATGCTTTATTCACATACTGCCAGATCTTCTCATTCTTTGCCTTTGGTTTTAGTATTGCTGTGTTTGGACATTTTCACATAAAATATTGATTGACTTGTTGATCGATTGATCGGTTTTTTGGTGAAATGGTGTCTTTGTCATGGTGATTGTTTCCAGGTGACTGACCGCAAGGGCACAGTGAGGAGCTGCGCGAGGCCAAGTGAAGAGGAGGCAGCCGGAGCTCTACACAGCGTTACACTCATCCTCTATGGCACCTACCACCCACACAGGACCACGCACGGTATGTGAAAACGGCAACCGGTACACTCTGAGGTGGGCACGGAGGCTGAGTTACTGTAGAGGTGTGACATGTGTGCTGGACGTACTGCAAACGATGCACAGAGTTAATATAAAAAACAGGACAAGGAAAAAATAATACACGAGCTAATTAAACAATAGAAATCTGAAAATAGATATAACATGTGCTATCCTTATTATTCCAAGTTTCCTACAACCATCCACTCCCACCACCACCTGCCATCCCTGCTCGTGTGGCTGAGGCACCGCAGTCAGAGGAAGTCAGTGGACTGACCACAGGGACTATGATGTATAATTACAGCGTGACCCCTGGCTGCCCCTTCTCAATCCCACCCGTTCCTCCACAGTGTGTGTCAGCTTCCCTGTTGCACACAACTTACACACACACACACACACACACACACACACACACACACACAGACTTTCTTGTTGATCTCTGTCAACAGGGGTTCACACTGGTCATGGAGGTCCTGGAATATCACTTTTTACTGATAGTCAGGCAAAGTCAGGGACCTTAACCAAAGTGCTGTCAAAGTTTAGATTTATTTTAGATTTATTTTTTTCCTCGCATTACATCCCTGTTTCAGCCCAAATTAGGAAGAAGGTGTGTTTTTAGGACATAAAAGTACTCAAGCTCAGTTATGGAAAAGTCATGGAATTTCACCCGAGGGCCGCAGTGGGTATCTCCTCTCTTTTTCTGTGTGTGTGTGTCTTGCTCCGTTGCTCACTCGTCTCTTTCTGTCAAGATGCTGATCTCTCTGTTGAGAAATCAATGGCTCCCCCCCTCTTCCCTCCTCCCTCTCTCTTCAGCCATCCATGTATCCCTCCCCATGCTCCTGGATCTAACCCAAGTTCAAGCTGTTAGTCAATCTGCTGTCCACACACACACACTTCATTCACAGGTTCTTACAGTGTTGCTATTCCTCAGTCGTATCCCCAGTGACATCATTCTGTAGTGGGCCAGTTAGCCACACTGTGCCCTGAGCATCACCCTCAGTCATGACTTTGGATGATTCTAATTTCCAGACTAGCTTGTATTACGCTGTGTGCAGAATAGATTAGAGTGCGTTTTCATATTTTTTATAAATAGCTTTCCAAATCTGTCTGCTAAATATGAAGTTTGTCATAGAAACAGTAAACTTAAACTTAGTAAGATATGAATTTGTATGTTTCAGACTTGATTGTACTTAATATGTGTACTTTTTAAAGTAATTAATGAGTTCCCTGTAGAAAGTGATATGTTACACTATTACATCATCACAATACTGACTGCAAAGTTGATGAAAACGAGCTGCACAAGAAAATTATCATTGAAACAGCACTTCAACTGTAGATTTGTCCCAAAAATGTCTCTCCTCTGCGTGATCCTATAAGCCTGTTGATCTCTGCTTTTTGTTACCTTTTAAAAATGAATCTTTGGCAGATGGCATCAGCATCACCCTGGGTCATGTGGTCTTTAGCTGCTATGTTTGTGTTAGTGTATAACAGACTTCTGCAGATTTTGAATGCCTTTAAGTCAGCGTCACTACTCCCTAGGCTTGTTTCTTTTTACAGGGAGGGATTTGCTCTTGTTCTGCCACAGAAGAATTATTTAGGTTGCATGCTGATGATGGGTGAAACCATGGCTCACATTTGGCATTCTCACTCATCCTGAACATGTATGGATGGAGTTTGAAGACACAAAATTTCTCTGATTTCTTGGAAAGATAAAATAACAAATCTTTATGCCACTCACAGAAAAAGAATATCAGAAGCAAGGCCCAATAGCAAACAGGACCATTGTGGAAAGGTTATTTCACTCTTAGTTAATGATGATGATAATTATAGCAACTTACTGATGATTTTGAGATCCCTGGTGTCATAAAGAATGTGCAAGAAGTGATTAAGATGAACAGATTTGGGTCACAAATGATTTCTGTTACTTACTTACAGCGCGTACCCTTAAATATACCGAGCTACATTTGCTAGACAGAAGCTGTGCTATTTATAGTGGTGGCAGTACTGTAATGGACATGTTGGGAAGTGCTGTTGCTGTTCATCACATATTTAGTGAATAAGCATTTCACTTAAATTGTTCTCTGCCGTCGTCCTCCGTGTCTGTTTGATGCTGGTTAGCCTGCGGATGCCTCCAGATGAGCTTCACATTAATGATGTGTAGAATGAAGCCAGTCTGGTCAGTCTTTGTGATGCGGCTATGTCTCTGCTGGCGTTTGTGAGGGGAAACCGCCTCTGTATGTGCGCCTGTGCCTCTGTGTGTGTTTGTTTGGTGGCTGTGCAGCAAGTGAAGGTAAATTGCTGTGATTATGTGGCAGTAATTGAACAGGGATGGTGTGCTTAATTGAGTTGTTGTTTCTTGATGTTTCTCTGTAGTAGCAGGAACCACCGAGCTGACAGGTGCCTCGTCTCGTCTCGCCTCGCCGGGATGAGGGCTTTTTTTTTCCTTCCATACTATAGGCTTTGTTGTGTCTTCTTTAAAAAATATGTGTGTGTGCATTTGTGTGTTTGTGTTTAAATGTTCAAGCAGGTAGAAGAAATTATGGGGTTTGTGAGATGGTTCTGTGAGCTTCTACAGGTTATTTACATAATATTTGTACAGATTTATGGCTTTAAATGTATGCCTCTGTATATGAGTCTGTGCATGCGTGTCTTTCATGTATGGGCTCTATGGAAGAGGGATGGTGTGCATGCATCCTTGTTTCTTTGCATGTGCTGATTCTGTGTGTGCATGTAGCTCTATCTGATCTGCCTCCTGGGCTCTGTGGCCCAAATCAAATGGTAGGAAACATCAATTTCACCATTCCGTTTTCCTCCTCCCCCTTCCTCTCCTCCTATCTCCTTGTATAATTTCTCCTCTCTTCTTCCCTTCCTCCCCCCTCTTCAGCCTCTCCTTCTCTCCTCCCCTTTTCGATGTCTTTCTCTCTGCGGAAGTGTGATTACGTTGCTCCTCTGAGCACCAGTGATCTGAGGGTTCAGCATGTTTATATGTGTGCGCGTGTGCGTGTGTGCACGCGTGCTTGTTGACTGCTTGGTGATCTGAGCAGCCCGGCGCTGGGTATTGTGCAGCGCAATTCACGGACGATGTCTCCAGATGAATGCCTCCATTCACAATTACAGCCTCTCCATTAGCTGCAGCCCTCACCGCCTTGTTGTTGTCTTTTCTTCCTTCGCTGCAAAAGGGGAAAAAAAAAAGAAAAAGCAATTAAAGCAGGACAAAAACAAGCTAGAAGAACACAAGTGATGTACCTGGAAGAGAAAAAAAACAGCAAAGGCAGGGGGAGTTGGGAGTGTTTGAGAGGTGGGGGGCTGATTCTTCAGTCGGGATTCACACTACACACTATCTCTGTTTTATTCTCAAGGAAAGCTTGTGGATTTATTTGAACATTTGTGCATGAACTCAGTCCCCTCAACTACAAATACTCTGTCAGATATATATTTTTCATTTTGCTGTTTGTGCTGTAAGTGACTCTGTCCTGCAGTTTCATCCTTACAGGGATCTTTTAATACACAGAAAGCTGAGAAGCATCCTCTAAGTTGAGGACAGACTAGTGCTTTTTATGTGTGTGTGCCTCTATTACTACAATATTATACTCTGTAATATGATAGAATACATGCTTCCTGCTTTTTTTCTTTCTTTTTTTAATTCTGCAAAATGATTCTTACACATTCTTTGATATTATTAATGCAAGGAACAGATGGATATGTTGTGTCACTGCGCTTACTTATTCTAACTAAAGAGGATGATGTCAGTGAGATAAATGGAAAGGCTGGATTGCATCTTCATGCAGGGAATCCCTTTTGAAGGGTAGACAGTTTGAGTCTGACACTGAAATGGCAGAGTCTGCCGCTAACAATGAAAACTCCTGCATGACTCTCTTGGCTCACAGTGAGCCCTTGGTGGGGTGAAGGCAGTGAGTCTGTGTTGCAGTATCTCACCGAAAACAAAAAAGTACTGTAAATTTTCTTGTTGAGTAACAGAAGTATAAATTCAAAAATCTGGTTTTAAATCAGCTGCTGCTGATTTTAATATCAATCTAAATAAGGGCTCTTTGGAAGAACAAGAACTCCTCCTGCAAGTAAAACCCTGCATATAAAAATATTGCACAACAATGGATGAAAATAACAGTTTGTAAACTGTAACAAAACAGGATTGACTCGATAAAATCTTCTGATGTATGTGCAAAATGAAATTGCAAGGCAAATATCACCCAATATCATTTATTTTAGCAAAACTGCCTGAATAACATTTTTCTGCTACTAAGCTCAGAAATGGTAAATGGACTGGTTCTTATATAGCGCTTTTCTACTCTATCTGAGCACTCAAAGCGCTTTATACAACTTTTTCATTCACCCAATCACAATTTTCTAGGTTTTCAGTGCTACCTAACTAGCATTCATACACATTCACACTCCGATGAATGCATCCTTGGGCAAGATATTTGGCATGCAGACTGGAGCACTTAGTAGGTGACCCGCTCTACTACCTGAGCTAGAGCCACTCCAGCACACTTTATGTATTTACAGACCACAGAACCGTTCCTGTCTTATTTTAAAAATGAAATAGAAACATATTTGGCATGTACTGTAGATAGAAACATAGGTAGTGAGGCATACAGCAATCTAATTGTGCTTCTATTTTTAACTTCAGAGGGACCCCTGCAGAGTGTTGTGTCCATGGGGTTGAATCACCCTATCCCTCATGGGTGGTTGTTCCAGAGGGACCAGTCCCCTCCTATGGACCTGCTGCAGTGGATCTACCAAATGGAGAGGGAGAAGAAGGTGCGAGCTGCTGATATCGCCATGTCACTAAGAGGAAAGGTACAGTATGGCGCACAGAGCTGGAACACAGACTCTCCACACATCACAGGCACCATGATTTACTGTTCCAATAAATCACTTGCGTCGCCTAATTTCCTATGGATTTCAATTTCCCCCTGGACATATCTGCATTGATCAACTTCAGGTATAAGGATGTGCCAGGCGTCGCTCACTGTGACACTGAAGAATGGCTCACAGATCTCTGTCAAGGGTGTTTCTGTGTGTGTGTGTGTGTGTGTGTGTGTGTGTGTGTGTGTGTGTGTGTGTGCGTGTGTGCGTGTGCGCGCGCGCGTGCGTGCGTGCGTGCGTGCGTGTGTGTGTGGATAGGGGGTAGAGCCGTGGGATTTGTGCACATGCAGCATTTCTATTGAGCGCCGTCGTCGTCACTGTCGAGGCTTTAGGATACAAATCCTTGAGTGTGAGTAATAACATCTGAAAATGTCAGAATCATACAGGCAGAGATAAGGATCAGACAGTTGAATCGGGACTCCAGATATTGTTATTCCCATCATATCTGCTCGTAGTCTAGGCCTGATTATGAGGAACAATTAAATATCATTCTGGCTTCTCCAACAGTTGTTACTGCAGAAAAAACACCAGGGTATAACGCTCCTTAGAAAATTAGACGACATTTTGCGGTCTACTTAATCATTGCTCCAGCCCCAGCGTTTGAGCTGAAACAAATTCACAAGCCCCTGTCACTGTCCTTTATGCTGCATTATCAGGCCAATTACAGCCTTGACAGAAGTGTGCCGCCGGACGACAGGTAGCTGTTTGCATGCACACATTGCTGCCCGACGTGTCCTTGCAGGGGTACACGGTCCCCGGGCCTGTAGATGAGTTTTGAGCCGGTGTTAGGAGGCAACGGCAAGGCCTGACAACGTCTTTACCCCGAGTTCCTCCCCTAGAGGCAGATCTGAATGGATTGCAGAGGCAAGGAGGAGAAATAAATTGGAGAAAAGGATAAATCGATGCTTGGCGGAGAGGCAAACAGACCTTCCAACCCCCGGCCCAGAGACACACACACATGCACGCACACACACACGCACACTCGTACCACAGCGTGGCTTTTTTTCCTTGGGCTGTATTGGATTGGTATGCAGAGCTGAGGAGAGAGACGCTCAGAAAAAGACTTGGCCTACAAATGATGTCCTTTGTTTGATCCATTAGGTTGGGGGGGGGGATTGGTTGGTTGGGGGTGGATGGGGAGGGTCGTCCCACGGAGACGGTGGAAGGGCTGGGAAACAAACGTCTCTGTCTGTGAGCCTCTCCCTCTCTCTACTCACCAGCATCTTCTCATCTCAGAGAAGAGAGAAAGATCAGCTCGAGGAAAAGCTGGTTGTCGTCTGTCTGCGGTGATGTGTTGGAGGGCAGAAAGGATGCAGTGTAGGTGTGTGCGCCTATTCGCTTGAATATGCTAAATTTACCAATCTGAAGCTTTTCATCTGGAGGTTGTTTTTATTCTTTTTTTTGTGGTCGTGGATTTTTCTATTTGTTCATCGTAGTTGTCGTCCTTGCTCTTGGATAACAGTAACACTGTGTTCACCACCATCATTTCTGATCTGAACTGGGAACTCTGTGACACAATTACAAAACAAACAGTCTGACAGATATCTTTGGGTTTTCATTTTAATATGTATTTTTTTTTTTTTTTTAAATAAAGCAATCAAGGTTGATGCCAAAAATTTTTTTGTTAATTGAACAATGAATGATGTTAATACACAGCAAACAACATAAACCCGAAGTTGCTGTTGCTGTTGAATCGTATTACCTCTGCCAACAGGTAATGTGATCGGTTGAGTTGGTCTGTTTTCACGCAAAGTTATTGCAATTTTATTTTTTTGTTTGGTGTTGTCAAGAAAATATCACAATCTGGTCTCTGTTCTAAGTTCTTACTTTGGAATGGGTTTTAGCCTTAGCTGAGGTTTGCAGCATCACACTGCGCTTGTTTGATAAGTTATCAAGGCATATAAATACTGCAAGACTGTAATATAACATGGCAGTGCAGAGAGAAACACTCTGATGTAAGAAACAGCATCATGAGTTTGGACTGGGTGCTTCATTTGTTTTCACCCATGTTAGCAGCATAGCGGTATGAGCTGAAAGGTCAGTAGGGCTGGGAGTCAGTCCACTGCTTTGATCCAGACCCCAAAAATATATGCGATCAACTACAGGACGGATTGATGATGATTATGTGCCGAAATGTTTGTATTCTGTCTGTTTTTCTATAGCATTATCATCAAGCCAATAATTTAAGGTGGCAGGTTCACAAACAATAACCTACAGTAGAAAATTAGCCATATTCCTGTTAGCCTCATTTGTGCTTAGCAAATGTTAACGAATTAGCATGCTAACAGCGACAAACTTAAAAAGCAGGTGTTCTCCTTTCTGAAACCCATGTAAGTTGCAGCAAGTTTCCATCAAGCCTTCATATTTAATATTATGAATGGATCTGCGTGTATGAGAGGCTCTTTGATGCCCACTACTTAGAGCATCAGGCCAACATAACTCTAAAAACCGATTCATAAGATGCTCTCAAATCCAAACTTCAACCTCCTTCCAGTTATTTATGCATCCATTTTGCTCCATCACCCCTACTCTGGTCTGTACTCTACGCTATTTCTGACTCTTTTTGGGAGGCATGCATTTTTCTGAGCTCTCCACCAAGCAACGGCACACAACGCCATTTATTTTAGCTTGGGAGTTCTCTTTTCACTCCGTGTCTTTTTATAGTTTTGTCGTTCATACTGTACTCCCCGCTGTGCTTCTATTTTCATGAATGCTGTGAGAAATAATTGAAAGCACCGTGTATGGTGCCGTCTGTTGCAGCGCTCCCACTTCCTCATGCCTTGTAAATACTGTATCACTAAAACCCCCGCTGTAAGCTGCCGGCTCGGGATTCCTCACAACTCTGAGACGTCAACACTCACTGAAAACTTGAGCCAAGATCAAATCGTAACCAGAGCCTGAACGTTGCTCCTGTGGACAGAGCCAGCGTTTGATTGATTTCAAATTCAGCTGTTTGTCCTTGCCTTTTTTCTTGCAAAAACAGAGTTGAATTGGATTCCTCTGAACAGCTCGTGGCCCATTTCCTCTGTGTGTTTTCTCAGCTTTTTGACTTCCATAAGGAGGGGGAAAAGGATGTCAAAGGAGTCGCGACTCCTGCTGCAAGTGGTGGTGGTGAGAAGTGCAGCAGATGGAAGCCCACAAGGAGCCTTAACAAGAATAAATAACGTACCATAGCTACTAAAAATAAAATATTGCTTATTAGAAATTAGAGTTTCTCTACTGGTTTTGCACATGAATGCAGCTTGCTAGTGTAGCCGAGTGCTGCTCAGCCTGTAAAGACATTGGTGTCACGGTGAGGAATAACTTTAAGAAGCTGAAAAATATGGTTCATTACCAGGTTGGAAGAAATCTGCATTATGGGAAATGCAGGAATCAGTGTATTTTCGCTTCCCTCACACAACAGAGCCATATTTTGTACATATTTTGTTTGTCTTTAACATGAAACATCTGTTTCATTAACCAGATGGGAAAAACTCGAGGAGACAGACCGGTTAAGTCGAGCCTGACATCTAGTCTGGCTTTCAAGGTAAGCTGCAACCCCCACCAGTCCTAAAACACAGGTTATTTTTATAGTTTGGGTTTTTTGTGCTTTTTCTGTTAGGGGGGGTGAAGACTGAGGAGTGGAATAGATGAAGGGAAAATGATTTGATTTAATGAATTCAAGGAATGTGAGTTTGCACGCTAGACACATGGCACTCTGCCCATTTGGCCACCAGAATGCTTTATTTTTTTTTTTCATAATAGATATGTGGTTGGTCTTTTTGTTTTTGTTTTTGTTTGTTTTTTAACAGCTGAAACAATTATTTAATTGAATTGGCAACTATTGTGATATTCAGTTAATTAATTAAAGAGATTTTTCCCTATTGAAATGTAACCCACTCAGGTACAGCGTTTTCGATTGTAGGAGAATTTTCATATTATAAAATTACCCAATAAGTGAACTGAAGAGCAAAATCAGACCCTAGACTGCTATCTTATGACTATTTACACTGTCCCACAGATACTTGACACACATGTTGCCCAGAAAACAAGACCTACTGTTGAGAGGGAGCCTCCTGAAACCGAGACCTTCGGGGACGACGCGGATGAGGAGCGCAGGTCCTTGCCCTCACAGAAGATCCAGGATGTCGGCACAATCAAGCGTTTTAGATCCAACAGATGACGGATCTGTGAGCAGAAAGGCGTGAGAGGGGGCGGGGCAGAGGGAAGGGAGTTAAAAACACAACCATGAACCATAGTTTCGTAAAGACTGTAGTTTTCCACAGTGCAGAAAAGCCAGTTAATCATGAATCAAGTCAGCGTACTGTATTTTGACTTTGTGGCCTCGGTATCAGCAAAGATGACTTATTGTAGGTCTGCTTTGAAACCCACTTTCTCGCCTACACAAACCCCAAAACCCTGTTTCTGAAAAACAAATAGCTCCAGCAGCGCTCGTCTCCGCCCCCCAACCCCCGATCCCACTCCTGGTTTGCCTTCGGAAGTAGCAAAGGTTAGTGGAAGATATGTTTGTCTTTTTCCACTTCAATGAAGGGTGAATTCAGCTCTGTGCAATAAGAAATGGATTACCCCGTTCATTAAAGGGGGCTGCGTCACTCCTCATTGAGTTGGACAAATAACAAATTAATTCCTAGCCGCCTAATTTCTCTCTGTTCTCCACTGAATTCCCAATAACGTCGAATTACTGATCACAGCCATGTGAGCTCTCTCAACTTTCTATCAATTCATTAAAATTTTTGCCACAGTGGAGATACTGCTGAGGAGGATCTCTTCCTTTTTTCTTTTTTCTTTTTTTCCCATGCATGCTTCCTTTAACACCACAAGCTGTATACAAACAGAAAGCAAGTGAAGTGTTAATATTAGGAGATTAAAAAGACCAGGAAGCGTTACAGAGAAAGTTACTTTCACCCCGGGCGGTAAACTTTTTTTTTTCTTTGCCAGTCTAGTGCAGGTCTGTTGGTGGAGGTGTTTTGTAAAGTAGCAGTAGTGTATTGACAGGGCAGTATTGATGTTTCAATTAGAGCAGCGTTACATAGTGCTCCAGCATGGTAACACGGTGCGTCTTCTGCCATCTGCTCTGCCTCCACGTCTGACGAACGAGGCACGTGGGGCTAATCGAGCCGCACATGAGCGATGGGGCTGCGAGATCTTCCGCGCACACACTCGCGCGCGCACACACACACTTATCCTGTACACACGTCCTTATGCAGAAAAATAAGGGGGGAAGGACGATGGAGAGCTCCTCAGCCCTGCTGTTTAAACAGCCTTCAGAAAGCCTGTGATTCCTCGCTTCACATGTGCCACAGGAGAAGCCAGCAGGTTATTTCCCCGACAAGAAAACGGGCAAGAGCGCCAGATGCACAAGTTAAAAATCTTCAAAAAAAAAAAGAAGCTCATCTGATAGAAAGAACAAAAAATAAATAAATAAAAGAGAGAGAGAGATCAGCTTCTGCCAGGTTTTCTCGTGCTGGGACAGCCTGAAATAACAGTGTGTATTATGCCTGGCATTATTGCCTGCCAAACCACACGAATCAAAGACCTCATTGTGTGGATTACCTCGTTAATCTGTTGATGCCATTGACTAGTATTGCAGGTGCTAATGTGCCAGGTTTTTTTTCCTCCTCTTTCCTCCTCTCTTCTCTTATTGGGGAGGTGTAGCGTTAGGTTTGTAATCTGTTTTAAATGCTTTCTGGGGAATGAGACGCACTGAAAGCCAGCCAAGAGAGCTCTGCTATCATGGAGCGCTTTCTCTTAATACAGCACACAGAGGGGGACAGACTGACTGAGGCTGCGGCGCCTGTGCCAACGGGGACGAGCTAGCGAGCTACACGCCCCACGCCACTTGTTGAAATATATGACTGCATGAATAATGAAAGAGGAAGAGGGAAGTGGTATTGCTAGAGCAGTCCCACAATGACATCCATCACAGGAATGCCTCATTGCTCCTCTTCTTCTGTTTCCTCCTGCAAAAAGAAAAAAAAAAGGAGCTCCAACTTGTGTCTCTTTGGAGAAGCTAACGGGAGCTGAGCTCAGTTGCCTGCCCGAGCTGATAGACTTTAGAGGTGAAACCAGAAAGAGAGGAAGATAAAGAGGCAGAGAGAGAGAAAGACAGAGGGAAAGGGGACAGAAAGAGAGGTAATCCTTGCTTTTTTTTCAGCTCCCCGGGGTGGTCTCTTCATCCAAGGCCTCAAAGAGGGACAGAATACACATCCCTGCTACAATGAAGGGGACCCACAGGGGATGTTGCTATCAGTGTGTGTGTGTGGTGGGGGTGCAGCTTTAAGCAGGCCTTTGAGTGGCCTAATTGCATTGGAATACAGCAGTCTGAGAGCTGGCTCAGATCACGGCGGGCTGCTGGAGGGGTGAGCGCCCGCACCTCGACAGCCACACTCAGCAAAAGAGCCCCGGCACAAAGCACACAATTAATGCTGTCCCTCTCGTTAACTCTCTCCCCACTTTTTGTCCTCTCCTACTTTTCTCTCATTCTCCTCCTCCTCACCCCCATACCTTCGTCTCTCGCTCTCCTCTCCCTCTCTCGCTCCTCCCTCCCGCCTCAGTATGTCGTCACTCACCCACTGTATTAATCCTCCCATACAGCCTGTCAGTCTCCCTCGTCTTTGATGCACACAACAATTACAGTAAGGATGAAAGGCGTGGGTCGGCTCTCGTTATGCAAGATTCGAAACGGGCCTTGGCGAGAATTATTGACATCCGAACAGCTAATCTGAAATAAAACTCTGTTATTACTTCGAAGGAAGTGATCTGTGCTCGCTGCATATATTTCTGGCTGTATATACTCAGGATTAGGGGATCTTATTTTATTGCATAAATTAAAAATAAGGCATGTACTTTATTTGTATTTAAATGAGCCCACACTGATTGTATTCTTCTGATCTGAAGGTTTTGTATCAGTTCTGCTATCAGCTAAAGTCAAGGCAGCTGATAAATGCAAAGTAAACAGATTTCCATTTCATCACGATTGTTCCCCAAAGATGACACCACGGTAGAGCAATAATGCTCCAGCGGGGACTGTTTGTATCTTTGCGGCATTAAACACAAAGCTGTTACAATCTAAATGTGCTTCATTGGATTTTATCTTTTACAAAGAAAGCCTGGATATCATACAGGAATCTAGAGGTGTATTATATTAGAGATAACCGTGATATTTAAAAAAAAAAAAGATATATCAATATTGTGCTAGTAATTCATAGGTGGTAATGCTGCAAATAATTGTTTTTTTGTTGTGTGTGCTTTAGTACAGTTATGTAAACATTTGTCCACTGGTATTTTGAGTTTGTTTCATTTAAACTATGAAAAGTCATAGATTATTTTCAATGATAACATTATTTACATTACTTTAAAAATATATTTTCTACAGATGTTACAGTATTGTTTCTATATTTTATTATAAATCATCAAACTAAATTCTAGTATTTTCTGATATTGATTAGACTTTTAAATACAAGGTAAAAAAAACGAATCAGATTTTCAAATATGAATATCTAGTGACTGTTTACGGCTTCTAAGGTAACCATATGAATCTTTTTGGATTTTGGACTGTCGGCTGGACAAAAATAAATGTTTATGACGGGAATTAAATTAATTTAATTTAGCAAGTTGTTCCACACATAAAGTTCAGCAGCTTCACTGAAGGTTTATTTTAGACTGAAATTTCACTGGAAAAAAAATTAAACAAAACAAGTTAACCTACTGGACACAAGATAACGCATCTGCATCACCAAGAAGCCTGTTTTCAGTGAATGGAGGCTTTCAAATCACATCACACCAAAACTGCATACTGAGTTGTGATTGGCTTTCAAAATGATGATGTCATGAATTGTTTTTTTATACTGTGCATGCATATGCAAGGCAGGTTTAAGGTGAGCACAGCCAAACCTAACCATACCTGTCAGCACATGGGTGTGAAAACCTTCCTACTGCACACACACACACACGCACACACACACACACACACACACACACACACACACACACACACCCACCCCACTGTGTTCTGGGCTGTTTGTGTTCTGGAAACTGATAAGTAAGTTTCATTAGTTAAGACTGTGAAAATAATCATGATTACAAATTTCTTTCTGAAAGGTCTGACACGTTAAGGTGCTGTATCCTCTCTCTGCAGTGGGCGGTGGACATACTTTTCATTACACGGGTTAATATAATCGTTCTTTGGCGTTCACAGACAGCGAAGAGTGATTGGGCCTCGCCTTCCTCTCTCCCTCAGTTTGGACCCCAATGTCCTCGTCTTTAAATAGGACTCAGCGGACTGAGATCGTGGAACAATCAGTGATTTAAAAAACATATCATACTCAACCAGCCCCTCCTTTGATTTTCTTCATTACACGAGCCGTGTCTTAATAAAATCAAATTATTTCCGCTCACAGGACGCTTTCTGGTGAGAAATTGGCAGAGGGATGTGAGCTGATGTATGGGGAGACAGTCGCCTAATTAGAGCGTTAGAAATTGAATCTTTACAGCACACGGGTCATATAATTATCCTACTGTTAATTTAACGCTTACATTCTCTACTGTTCATTTTTATTCCCTTAAATGCAGTTTGGCAGCGACCTCACTGCGTCTCGGTGCATGAGAGGAAAGGCAGCGTGGCCCCTAACGCTGGCCCCTCTGTGTTATTGAATAACTACGGACCCTGCAGTCCAAATAACAAGGCTCGCATCATTTATGCATTGTTAAGCCACGTAATTGAAACGAGCCATAGTTTGCATATTACGCCATTAAAATAATGTGCTTTGCGTTTCTCCCAACACGACTATTTAAGCCTGTGTGGCGATGTGGTAATTCCTTGAATTACAGCCTAATTACCACAATGTTCTTTTGATTTGGCCGATTTCAATGTTACACCACAATAATGTTCAATATTACCAGAATGAATTACTGAGCCGTGCCTGGAAACTTTTTCCTGGTATGACTTAAATCCTGGCCTCTTCATGTGCTGTCGGTGCAGCTGGATTCACTCCTATGAAAGATTATTAGCCTCTGAAATGAGATCCATTAAAGGCCCAATCAGTAATACTTAATTGAAGAGCCCGAGTGATACATGGAATACGAGGATTTTGCGTGTGTTTTTGCTCTTCATCATCACTCGCTTTATGCTGCTGCGTATTACTGATGTAAACAGACCATCAGAAAGCATTGTAGCAGTTGTCCACTGTTTATCTCCGCAATGAATCAGGGCTGATGGCAGTTTTCTTTCTTTTTGAAAGTTTGCTGACAAAACATGTATTTACTATACAGCTAACAGTCTCAAATGTATTCTAAGTTGGTTACGTTACTTGTCTTTTGTTCATATTTTGTGGCATAAAAGATCAGAAATGAGAATTTTGGCCACTTAAGCGACATCAAAGCGCAAAGAAAAAGTTGTAGTACAACTTAAATCAGCATATGAATTGAAACTGCAATTCAGGTCATAGAGAAGCGACATTTTGCAATTAGCACTTGCTCTTTGTTGGATGGCCCTGCATTGTTCCCAGACCTTTGTCTATATACACGACATGTGTTCCTGTGTGAACTTTTTGAATAAATTAACATCACTAATAATGATTTGTGAGCGTGAATATTCACCATTTGTGTTTTCGTTGCACGACTAGAATTTTTTTTTTTTTTTTTTTTTTTTGGGAGGGGGGGGTGAAAAGTATTTCTTTGATAATTGCTTTTTTATTGCCTCTTAATTTTACTGCAGGTCCAAAGTTATTAAATAAAATGTTTAATTACAGTTTGAGTCATTTGCATACTTTGAAAGTTATAAATTGTGGATATTGAAGAACTGCCTGCGTTGATTTATAGGTTTAATTTGTGGCCAGTATGTATGACTTTATTTCTGGTGGACTGAATTGTTGTAGGCCATAGACTAACCAAAGGTACTGTTAATTGCACACATGCAGCAGGAATCATTAATGTCTTCTAACATGCAGAATTACTGCCTCAGAAGTTAGAAAGTTAAACATGTGCCTCTGCCAGTGAAAAATGTCCAAGATGTGTTTGTCATTTTTTCACAGTTTGCTTTCTCTCAGCGGAGTGTGAGGAGCAGCTTTGAGGACAGACATAATCTCTCTCATCTTTTTTTTTTTTTTTTTTTTTGCTTTTTCTAGCCCTTTCTCCCTCTCAGGGCCCTGTGCTCTTTACTCCTCCCTCCTTTATCCCTGCAAAAGCTTTGTCCCCGCAGTAGAGAGCCTCTCTAAATAGAGGCCTTTAGATAGTCCGGGAACAGGGGTGGGGGAGAGCTGCAGCGATGCAACTGCTGTTGTTTCATTTACCTCTCCCTATGGCAACCAGCAGCAGTTGGCCAGGAATGTCCCCTCTCTGGACAAAGTCCTGGTCCCCGAAGCTGACACTGGAGGGTTGGGGGGGGGGACAGCTGAGACAGGATGGAAACCTGCCCTCCCTGCTCTGGACTAGAGGCCTGAGTTTGGACTTAATCCTCCTCTTCACTTCTTTCTAGTTTCACTTTAGTGGATGACGAGCAACCAGAGAAGGTGTTCACACAATATTAACTCTGTAATCGTTCTATATAAGACCTGAAAATAATTTTGAAATCTCTTTTAGTGAAGTGAATAAGCCTTCAGTACAGTTGCACCATGCTCTAATGGCCCCATATACAGGTTCTTTACAGTGTTGTAAACAGCCATTTAGTCCCTCATAATATCCTTTAAACTGCATGTAATAAGGGCACACTGGATAGAGTTTTATGTCTCTCTTTTTTTTAATCACTAAACTTTGCAAGTCCTCCATGCTATATATGTATAGAGAGAGAAAGCCATAACTTCAACTGGGAGGGGGCTTCCTTCTTTTTATCAGCATGTAGCCTCTCCCACCAAGACAGACTTGTAAAACTCACTTTACAGCCTAGTTGGACACAAAAGTTGATCTGTTTACTTTATGGGCTGTTAAAAGTTTTAAAGTCAAGACAGCTGACCGACATCTACATTTACAAGCCTTCGGTGAAGGGAAAAAATATACTAGTTTACACTTTTACAGGAAAGCGTCAGTGTTTGAGGAAGTGCAGCTTGAATAGCCGATGCTTTTAAAGATCCCAGTCCCCATTACCAGCTGCAAAAATCACCTGAGACTGATGCCAGCTAATGGCACACACCTCAGTTTAAGCAGAGCGCAATGTTTTTACCTGAAGACTTTAAATACATTTCAGTCTGCATGGCAGCAAATGTTCAAAAGTTTGTTAACATTTTGTTACTGTCTTTTTTTAAATAAAATCAAATTGTTTAAAACATGCCTGAGCTCCTTTCTCTATCAAATATTTCACTTTAGAAGCTTCTTGTGTGACAGATTTGTTACATTTAGTTTCATTCCAATATATGTCATTATAAAAAGTCATTATAAAAAAATGATTGGCTCATCTAAGATATATATTCATCCTCGAGGAGAGACAGCGCAATATGATGCATTTTTCCTGCTTACAGTACACAGACAACTCTGCACGAACAGCAGCAGACATATGAATATGCATGCATTACAACGACAAGCAGAAATGTTGCACTAAAACAAAGATGTCAGACGGAACTAAGCTTTACTGCAAATGTAGACTACACAAAACGCCGTCTAGTCCTTGATGGCACTGAGGGGGGAAAAAGTTATGCGCAAATCAGAAGGGTTCGCACTTTTTCCAGTATTTAATGCCATAAATGTGCATAAAAATCTGAAGTCCACCTAAATTAGGGATTGAATGGTTAAATACAGAAGAGCTCCGGGTCTCCTGGAACTAGACTCCCTGCAGTCTCAGTCTGGATAGAACGAGATTATCAAAGTAAATGAACTGGATCTTACAGCTGCGCTGCTGATCCCGGTGCTCCGTCTCCCCATGCTGCACTCCGGCTCTCCGCTTCCACGGGAGCCTCGGCTCGCACCTCTCCAACAAAGACAGTAGTGTTTGTTGAGACTTCCACGCGGCCAATCGCCGCGCCGTTGCCCCTGGTAACCCCGTCCATCATCCTCCCGTACCCAATGAGCGGCGGGGGGCGGGGCGGAGTCCAGGTGCGCTTCGGCGTCCACTTGGCAGAGCGCCTGGGAGCCGCCTGTGGGCAGGAGAGGTTCTGTCAAATGCGAGGTTCCTTTAATAAGAGCGACCAGTCCGGCTCCGAGAGTCATGGCGACCGCAGCGTCTAACCACTACAACATTCTCACCTCCAGCGCATCCATCGTGCACTCGGAGCCCGGCAGCATGCAGCAAGCCACGGCGTACCGGGACGCGCAGAGCCTGTTGCAGAGCGACTACCCGCTGCAGAGCAACAGCCACACGCTCAGCCACGCACACCAGTGGATAACGGCGCTGTCCCACGGAGAGGGAGCCCCGTGGTCCTCGAGCCCGCTCGGCGCGGAGCAGGACATTAAACCCGCGGTGCAGGGCGCCCGGGACGAGATGCACAATTCCAGCAGCAACCTGCAGCACCAGTCACGGCCGCCCCACCTGGTGCACCAGACGCACGGGAACCACCACGACGCCCGCGCGTGGAGAACCACCACGGCGGCGCACATACAGAGCATGGCGACGACAAACGGCCAAAGCCTTATTTACTCTCAGCCGGGCTTCACCGTCAACGGGCTCATCCCGGGCAGCGGGCAGGGGATGCACCACCACAACCTAAGAGACAGTCACGAAGACCACCACAGCCCGCACCTCAGCGAACACGGCCACCCTCCGTCCCAGCATCAGCACCAGCACCGGCCGCAGAGCCACCACGACCACTCGGATGAGGATACGCCGACCTCGGACGACTTGGAGCAGTTCGCCAAGCAGTTCAAACAGCGCAGGATCAAGCTGGGATTCACGCAAGCGGACGTGGGACTCGCCCTGGGGACCCTGTACGGAAATGTGTTTTCGCAAACCACCATATGCAGGTTTGAGGCCCTGCAGCTCAGCTTCAAAAACATGTGCAAGCTGAAGCCTTTATTGAACAAGTGGCTGGAGGAGGCGGACTCCACCTCGGGCAGCCCGACCAGCCTGGACAAAATCGCGGCGCAGGGGAGGAAAAGAAAAAAACGGACTTCAATCGAGGTAAGCGTAAAAGGAGCTTTGGAGAGCCATTTTTTGAAGTGCCCTAAACCGGCAGCGTCGGAAATAATCAGCCTGGCGGACAGTCTGCACCTGGAGAAAGAAGTGGTGAGGGTTTGGTTTTGTAACAGGAGACAGAAGGAAAAACGCATGACCCCTCCGGGAGGAGCGCTGCCGGGGAGCGAGGATGTGTACGGGGACACGCCGCCGCACCACGGGGTCCAGACCCCGGTCCAATGAACTCTGCCGGACCGGCTCCTCCAGGACTTGTTTACCGTTTTAATTTATCCCACCCCCCAAGGTTATATATAAATCACTGGACTATGAAACGATATAGTGGGTGTTTTATGTATAATAGATTGCAGTGATTACTGACACAATATCTGCAGTGAATATCTGAGAAATGGAAAACGAGTGACGGGAGGACAGGACATTTTTTGTCCTCCCCTCTCGCAGAGCTGAAGGAACATAAGCCCGTGTTATGTTCTCCGAGGATACATGCCCAGCACTGTGACTCCAGACGACGCAGTTTCAAGGTGTAGCCCCTATTGTGTACTGAAATTATACTTGACGAAAAAAGGAGGGGAGGGGAAGAATGGTTTTAGAAGAAAAGCTTCCATTTTCCAGTTTTTTTTCTTCTTCTATTTTTTTTAATATATATCAATTCCAACCTTTTTGGGGCTGTGCGTAAAAGGGAAATCAAAGACGTTTTTTTAATCTTTTATTTTATTTTCGTTTCTTTTTCTTTCTTTTTTTTTAGTTTTGTGGCTCTAAATTGTGCGTCCAGCCGTGATGGGTGTGTGGGTAGTGCAGTGGGAGGTCAAAGGAGCTGCGTTAATGGAGTAAAGTGGAGGCCGGTATAGGCTTCAGCCCCAGTGCAGTGGAGTCCAGCTGAGGGTGAGCATCGCCTGAGTCCCATCTGTCAGCCAGACCGCTTTTAATTATTCTGTGTGGACTGAGGTCACCATTTAGTTAAGAACACATTATTATTATTATTATTATTATTATTATTATTATTATTATTATTATTATTATTATTATTATTATTATTAGTGCACGTGCAGCTCACTGGTTAAACTCTTCAGTATAAATGGCCTGAGCGCAGAGATGTGGTAAATAAAAAGTGTGTGACCTCTATCGTGAGTCAGCCAGCAGTCTAAACAACAAAGTCCGTGTTTTCCACACAACAAGCGTTAAATATTATTATTTCCCCCCTCAGAGCGTCTCCCAGCTCCAGGATTGGGGCTCCGTGGCGATTGATTGGATTATATGGCACCTTTTTCTTTTTTTCTCTTTTTTTTCTTCTCCCCACAACAGGATGGGCTCCACACACACACAGATCTCGACACAAGCAACTCTCACAGAACAGTTTGGATCCGCTTTTGTAAATATTGTATAACTTTAAAAAGTCATCCCTCTTTTTTCTCGCTTTTTCTTCACTGGGGCACTTTTTCCCATTTTCTTTCATTTTTTTGTCCCCCTCCCCCCAAAAAACAAAAAAACAAAACAAAAAACAAAACAAAAATCACACACGAGCAGGTTGAGCTTCAGAGTCCATAGCCTAAACCCACCGCCTTGCACTTGTGTACCTTTTTTAAATGGTTCGGACTTTTTTTCTTTTTGTTTCTTTCTCTCTTTTTTTGGTAACGCGTTAATTTTGACGTCTAAAAATGTCTGCTATTTTTGTTTGTTTTTTAAATTCCTCTGAACTTTTATTTTGCATTATTATTATTTTTATTTATTTATTTTTTTTTGGCTTAATTCGCCTAGTAAGAGTTTGCTTTCGCCATTTTGCGCCCGCTCTGAAATAAAAACAGTGCTTTAAGAGTGAATCCACATAAATATAGCAGAGAAATGTCCACAAATAAACGATCTAAGGGGAGGATTACAAAACAAAATTAATGTGCGAATAATTTGTCCTCAAAACATATTTTAGTGGCGTTCCAAAAATTGCAGCATATGATCAAAATTATTATTATTTTACAATAACCATCCAGCCTTTTTGTTCGTCTGTTTTGCCTTTTTTATGTAACGGGGGGAAATTGCGCGTAGACATTTTATTTAATGTTATTTTTTTTAGTTTTGTTAATGAGATTGTAATTTATTCTGGGTGGCTTTTACAGAAGAGACAAAGGGTGAGATATATAAGAAATGAAGAGCCGAGAAGGCTTTTGTTTTGTAGGGGACGGGGTGACAGAAAGAGAGACCTATTTTTCTTTCTTTTTTTGTAATAGCGGGATTGCCACAGCCTGGACCGTCACAGCTAAATGTATATACATGTTTTTCTCCGTGCAGTAGCTCGCCTTTTTGTTTTATGCAAAGAGAGAAATCCAGGGACTTTTTTCCCCTCTCATGTGGAAACTGCTTTTCTTTTCTCCTCCTCTTCCTTCTCTGTGTTTCATTTGCAGAAAAAATAATAATAATATCATTAACAAGCAGAAACCATCATGGCATTGAAATCTTTCTTCCAGTAGCTTTAAAACCAATCGATCCAAGTCACAATTCACTGGAAATACAAGTTGTGGGATGTAGACCTGTAGCAATCCAACGCTGTTCTTCTTGCTGTTTTTGTTTAATTGCTTGTTTGTTTGTTTTGTTTTTTGTTTGTTTGGTTTTTTTTTTGGGGGGGGGGGGGGGGGGGGGGGGGATAGGCTATGTCATATTCACTGGATGAACTTGGGGTAGATATGACGCAGAGGTGAGGAATGCCTGCAGGTGTTTCATCACTTGACACATGAACAACGGACTTGCACATTTTTAAATAACGGGGTTGATATTAAACAGCTTTTTTCCAACGTCGAGGCTAAATGTATTTATTTTATTTACACACACACACACACACACACACACACACACACACACACACACACACACACACACACACACATGTATACACATATATATATTTCCGTGAAACCCAGCAAATCAGGGAGCTGCTGCACTGAGTTGCCTGACAGCTGTGCTGTTAAAAAATATGCTTCTTGCTTTGAGCCCATTCGTTTGAGTGGAATTAATGGCCGAGAGAAAATCAGGGTTGATGAATGGAAGATTGTGAGCCGATGATGTGTTGTTTCTGCCCCGAGGCTGCTTTTAAATGAACTGGCTTTGGCTGGGAAAACCACAGCTTCCATCTAGGGTTAAATTAGGGCTTCCCAAAGTGGAGTCCGAGGACTAAAAAGTGGTCATTTTGGAGGGCTGAATCACGGTCCAATGCGGTAATCTTTTTCTTTTACTAATATGTGGACTTTTTCTTTTATCACGCAGGATTACACACAAAGATTGTGAGCAGATGTAGATGTTTTTATTTAGTTTTCCCCCCTTCTTTTGCTCCTCTTCTCCTCCCTTGAATGACGCTGTCTAGTTTATTTCTTAAGATAATTAATTAATCTAAGAAGACAAAAATGTATCTTATGAAGTCAGCTTTCAACCCTAAGCACAACTTTAGGCTGTCGTGATTAAATGAGGGTTAAAAGACTGGCAATTGAACGCATCGCGACGATGCTTTCCTGATTTCAGATAAAACCTGAACGCTTTAAATTTGTCCCGATGTGCTAACATAAAAAATACTAAGAAAAAACCCCCTCTTCTTCTGTTTCTTCTCTTCTGGTGACCGTGAGTTTGACACTGGTGACCCTGATGGCATTTCCCCCTTTCCCTTGAGTGAGTTATTTCCCCACAGTAAGCATTGGTGTGATGTTTGTGTGCACGTGTGTGAAAATCTAGCCTAGCTGATTATTATTACTATTTTTTCAAGCTTGGATCTGACAGCCAAATGCAAAAGTTCCTGCTTAAAAATGTGCGTGATTGCGCGCGGGCCTTGTGCCTGTCAGAATAATATTAATTAGAATCGGATCCGTTTCCTGTTCTGATGTCTGCAGCCTCACGAGCATGGATGAAGTGCTTCTTTTCTCTCTCAGAATTAAGAAGCAAACAGAGAGGTGGATTGGCAATCAGTAGCTAATAAGGTATTGATAGTGTTTATCAATAAAGCTGCTCATAAAGAACTAAAAACCAATCGTGTGCTTTAAACAGAAAAATAAAAAATATGCAGATATCCTCTGATTCAAGGTGGGTGTCATTCTAATCAACGCTAATGTGCTTAACTTAACCTATACGAGACGATGATGATGTAATACCAGCTTGCCAGAGAGCGCGTCTTCACGCGTTGTTTTGATGTGGGAAGAAACACCATCATCACCACCCCCACTCACCGTTTGACCTGCCATTTGGACGCCTGGTATGAAATGACCCCGGCATTTAAAGCCCCCTCTGCAACTCTCTGATCTCTGAAGTAGACTTTTGTGAAGCTCTGTAATAAAAATAAATAAATAAAATAAATAACATTTTAAAAAAGGAAAAAAGTGCGCCCTCGCGCCCTTCATCCGCTCTCTAGCAGATGCAATTAATAGCGCGTCGCGTTAATTACACCTTCCTTTTTATTTAGGTGACTTGAAATTTCCCATTAGGCTCACAGGCAAGGAGGGAAAGCTGCTGTGCTGATGCTGTGGCGCTGACTGAACCGAGCAGAGGAAGAGAAGCGGGAGGGTTGGGGTGGGGGGGGGGACACATGGTCGATGCTCTAGCGCCATCTTGCGACACCAGCAGGAGCCTCGGGAGGAGGTCGGGTCAAGTTTTCCTTTCACGACAGAAACGTGGAATAGAAGGCTTCTCTGTTCTTTGGGGATATTATGTTGGGATACTGTTTTTTTTAAGTTCATATTCTTATGCCAATTAATGCAAGGTAAAAAAAAAATAAAAAATAAAAAAAAGATTTCACTAAGCTGACAGATGAAAGTCAGGTTCATTGTTCATCCCTTTAACTGTCCGACCAGATGGAGGACATTACTTTTCATTCATAAAAACAAAACAAAAATGGGAAAAAATTCAATGTGCAGAAATGTTAAAAGTTGAAAAGATGTTACAGTTTATTAATTCCATAAAATCAGGCTTTAATGTTAGCGTCCCCATGAAAGGAGGGAGTTTGTCCAACTACAATTCATAATTACAATTCAATCTAAATAAAAGTGCAGTGGAGCAGTTTTCCACTGGTTATATCTTTGCCATTCACAGCTGGCCAGTCTCTGTGTGGGGTTGACCAAAGTGCAAGTGATTCTTCAAGCCTCCACCAAGCTCCACATCCCTGCCCAGATTCGTGCTCACTGTGGGCCCTCCGCGTTAAAACTACAAGCTGATTGTGAAAGACTCTTTTACACAAGTATGAGTCAGGTTGTCATGTCTCACCTCCATTAGATAAGCCTCGTCTGTATGTAAACTTACCTCGACAGCATTGGAGGGTTTTGTTCTCTTCTAGTGACAGAACCAGTGTCTCCAGCGGTGGGCAATGAAGTAGGGGTGTACAGTGTGAGATTTAAGGAGCATCGCTGACTCAGCACGCTCAGCCCTGCCACTAGATGAGCATGTGCAATTAGTGGTTTTACTAACTTGCTAACAGGGGGGCTGTTAGGTGTAAGTGTGATTCGACAAATGTGGATACATATCAAAAAAGTGATACACAATCTCACTCAGATCACAGAAATCTAGTTTAACACTGTGTGTGTAACTACGCAATGTTTCAGTGTGAATTTCAGGGGTCTAATTGATTTTGAACGCGAAGGTTTTAGCCATCCATCCCCTCCACAGTGATCTTCACTTAATGCGTTTGTACGAAGCATCAAACATCAGGGTCCATCTCTGAGTCCTGTGAGGACCAATCAGCCCAACAATCGCTCACTTATCTGTCAGTCTCTCTTTACTCACACCTCCTCCACGCACACACAGAAACACACACAGATAACAGTGATACAAGCTCACGAGCTGAACATAATTCCACCATTTGACATTGTTGTTGTTTCGGTTTCACTCAGATGCATCGCAGCTAATTACACTTTGCACACTTAAGCACACAAACGCGCGTGTGCGTTCATTTGTAAACGAGTTATTGTTTAATTATAACTTCACATGAACTTTGCTGATCAACGGGGCGAGTCGTGTCTCCCCTTCAGCGCATAATTATTCGGGCTATAATTGCTCGGCCTGTTTGTGAAACATGCTCATCCTTCAGCACGGCCATCGCACACATCCTGTGCCAGACCCACGCTGTGAAGGCCCGGTGTAAGAACAGGAAGCTTTAGGTGGACAAATAAAGCTTTTATATCGGCTGTAAATGTATCATTGGCCACATAAAAAAATTTTAACAGTGCCATTATATTTGTATAATCACAGAATTATTTCCAAAAAACCAAAAATTACCAGGGTCAATATTATTAGTCCCCTTTTTACTGAGCCATAGCACAAACCACTGCTGTGCAATGATGTGCTTCACCTCTGTATTGCTCTATGCAGTAAAAGCAATTTAAAACTGAGGGTTATCTTCCAATTTACACACAATATAAAAACTTCAGTGGAGAAAACATCATGCCAAATACAAAAGACATCTGTTTAGACTTGAGAAAAAGAATTGTGGATGCTCACAAAGCGGGAGATGGATATACAAAGTTATCACAAAGCCGCCAAGTGTCAAGAACTGGACTGAGATGTATCATCAAGGAATTCAAAGAGAGCCACACAGTACAGAACAAGCCTGGCAGAAACAGGAAGCGAAAAAACTTCAAAGACTCTGTAAAGCAAACTAGTGAGAGATGTGTCTGAAGAACCCAGAACAACTGCCAAGACATGAATGAATTACTTAGCAAAGTCAGGACTGTTGACGTAAAGAAGACTATCACTAGAATTCTGCTTATAAGTGGACTGTGACGTGGACAAGAGAAAGAAGACACATTCAAGCCAGACTGAAGTACGCCAAGGACAACCTGGAGAAAGATTATGCTTACTGGAACTGTGTCCTTTGGTCAGATGAGATGAAACTAGAGCTCTCTGGACACAGACACGCTGATTATGTTTGGAGACAGAAGGAAAAGACATACAATTCAAAGAACATTGCTCACAGTGAAACATGGTGGTGGGAGTGTTATGCTGTAGGGATGCTTCAATACACCTGGAACTGGGAATCTCATCAAGGTGGAAGGAACCATGAAGAAGCATATGTGAAGATTTTGAAAAAGAAAACCTCATGCAGGCAGCAGCAAAACTGGTTCTCGATGGATGTCTTGACAATGAGCCAAGACATACATCGCTCCTGCAGAACTACCTCCAGAGGACCAAAGTAAACGTTACTGGCTGGCCTTGGATCTTTTACTTAAAGCTTGTTCCTCTGCTGCCACAATTAGTGCCTCTGCGCTGTCTTTTAGTCCAGCCACTGGTAGTATTTAGACATTTATATTATATTATATTATACTGTAACCTATCCCCACAAACTGCATGTCTTTGGACGGTGGGAGGAAGCCGGAGTACCCGGAGGGAACCCACGCAAACACGGGGAGAACATGCAGTTTGTGGGGATAGGTTAATTGGTTAATCCAAATTGCCCATAGGTGTGAATGCGGGAGTGAATATGAGCGCGAATGGTTGTCTGTCCCTGTGTGTTAGCCCTGCGACAGACTGGCGACCTGTCCAGGGTGTACCCCGCCTCTCGCCCTATGACAGCTGGGATAGGCTCCAGCGCTCCCCGTGACCCTGAAAAGGATAAGCGGAAGCGAATGGATGGATGGATATTATATTATTATTTTATTTAATAAAGACAGATACTCACACAGGAAAAGTCTAAAATTAAAGTGGATTACAGTTGTAGTTCAAAGCTGAAAATATTGAAAGAGTAAGACTAAACTGTCTACTCTCTAAATTCACACACACTTTGACTTCTTTCTCTGTTTATTGAGAGGAAAACAAAAAAAAAAAAGCCGTGACTAAGGCCAGCATTTGCAGGCAACCCTCTGTTTTAATAATGTAGATGTCACTTTAATACATTTCTAATCATCTGTGCCACCAGGTCAAAGTTGGTGTGAAATCTGCAGGATGGCTGTTTGGTTCAAAACAAGAAAAACTGTGTTGTTCATTTCGAACGAGGAGACCCGAGATAATGCTGACGGGTCACACTATGATTAGAGGGATAAGAAGGGAAAAAAAAAAACACTTCAGGCTCCTAAAAATTCTTCAAAGGAAACAATCTCAGCAAGGAAAGTCTCTCCTTGTAACTCACGTCCAACACTGAGGCCATAGCCTGCAATGAGAGGCCAGATTTTTTTTTTTTAAGTCCTAGAAAATCAATTTTCTGAAAGGAGACCAAAAAAAAAAAAAAAAAAAAAGAGGGACTTGATGTAACAGGATAGAGTGAGTTCATTTTGAGAAACAAGCACCGCATCTCTTCAGCCAGCATCAGATCGGATCTCTGAAGAGTCACTGTGTGGTGGCACTTTGTTTACAATAATTAGGGCGAGGTATCACAGTTTGGCAACATGTACAAATAAAAACAGTTATCCTCGTGGATGCACAGACGGCTAAAGAAACAGTGTACCCCTGTAGCTTCAAAACACCACCCTGTTGAGTTTAGTGCTTGGAATAGATTTAAGAAACTGAGTGCTGACATTCAATATCCTTAAAAACATAACAAAAGTAATAAGCTTCAGACACAACGGTGAGGACTGCCAGGGATGTCTTCATTATTAGAGTCCAAGGAGGGAAACTAGAGAAGCAGCACCAAGCCACATAATGATGGGTATCACGGTGAGGTCTCCCTCAGGCAGGTCTGAGGCCTGTCGAATCCCAGCCTGAGGAGGGCTCAGAGGAGGTAGACCACAGAGAAGACTGTTTCTGCTGTCAGCTTTGTCCAGGTATGCTCTTGTGTCACTCACACCATCTGGAGATAAGGGGGGGGGGGGGAAGAAAAAGGAACGGAGAGACCTTGTGACACCACTCCCTACCCCCCTCCCATTTACTTTTTAAACGCTGGATTTATTATTCAGGAACAATATTTCCATCCATATATTCCCCTTGCAGATTCGTCAAGCTATGTCTGTAGGCACTTGAAAGACAAATAAAAAGCTGAACTAATTGCTGTGGAACCCCCCCTGGATATATCAGGCTCGTAGAGGAGCGTGACAGCAAGAAATCAAGCTGTAGTGCAGAGCGGAAAGCCTCCATGAATCACGTTTGCATCCACGCTCGCGCGCAAGCACGCACGGCGACGTTAGTGGCTGAGGAATAATCATTGGGGAGGCAGTCCAAATTAATACTTCAGCCGAGGCCGCCTCGTTCTCCGTCATTAGGGCACATTACAGGGCCACAATATACATCATTAAACTAGGCATAAACAATTCATTAAAAGGCCGTTAAGAAGACAAGCTAATGTCACTTCTCCCTGTGGTATTAATAGACTGTAAAATGGCAGAGGGTTAAGGCAAAAAGGATCATTCCGCAACGACTATCCAGTCACTCATCCTGACTAATGGCTCTGCTAGTTGTTGTGGATTCAGTAGACGAGCCTACTCCCCCCCCCACGCCTCCAACCCCAAATCACACTTAGACGACTCTCTTCTTAAGAAGCCCCAACATGATACAGCGGAGCAATTTCCATTTGTTTCGGCGGCAGTGGCGTGCTGTTCAATGAAGCTGAAGAATAAGAGAAAATAGAATATGAGCGAGTTAATGCCTTCGCAGCCACTTTGTTCTACAGTCAGACTGCTTACATCTCTGCTCCTACAGGATCAAAAATGAGCCACACACACTCAGTCATCAGCCTTCGGTTTATTTAAAACCTGGTGAAATTGAAGCACCGCATTTCATCGCGACAGAGACACACACAATCTCTTTACACAACAGTGGCTTTCACGCTGCAGCGGAGGGAGCGCCGCTGCAGGTCCTCCCAGTTCATGGCACAAAGGTTGATCACATATCCAGAGTGGGAGAAGAGAGACTGCATATTCATTAGAGGAAGAAAAAAAGAAGCATAGGGCCACCTCAGAAAAATACACCAAACTGCATCACTGGTCAAACAGTGATGATCTGAGAGTGGTGCTCACTTTTTAAATACTTTGCAAATTAATGCTGTTGCAGATAGTTGCTGTACAAAGTATAACAGTGACAGTGTTTTTATTGTGGTGCAGTAGTTATTACTGACATAATTACATAATTACATGATAGCAGGTCTTCGAAATGAGCGCTTTACCTGGATAAATAACAATTTAAAAAAAAAACAACATCAAAATGTATTAAAAATTTGGGTGGGCTGGGCAAAACTGATGCATTAGTGAAAGGCCTGGTGTGCCATACTGTTACCACACCTGTTTATAACAAAACTGGAAATAAACCAAGTATTAATTTCCCACTCTTATGCAGCAATTTAACCATACCCACACCAATAACAAGACTGGAAGATCGATATGTGATTGACTTCTGCGCAGCCAGGACCGCTCTGGGTTTAGCCTAGCTCAGCACAGAGACTGGAAGCAGGAACAGAGTGGAAGTCATTTTTAAGGTGTTTAGAAAGGTAATGACTGTAGCTGCAGAACGCAAATGTCGCTGCCATATTTATTTCTTAAAGCTTAAACAACTGGCAGATGGGAAAATATGTACATTCTCTAACATCGATCACTGAGCAAATCTGAATTTCAGTCTTTTTTACGTTTCTGGAGTATTTTGGGTTACCGGGGGGCAGGTTGCTGATTGGTCTGTAGGCCCGCGTGATTTGAGGTTTAGTGGACTAGCATTGCACAAACTAAGGTAAACTAAACTAAGGCAAAGACGTGCATTCACTCTTACTGCTAAGTCAGACTAAAGGCATGTTTTCAGTCTTTATGCTGAGCCAGGCTAAAAACACATTTCCACTTCATGTTAGGCTAGGGTAAAGACATACTTTCAGTCTTAGTGCTAAGCTAGGCAAAATACCAAAAAACCCAAGAAACAGTTCCCCAAATTGTATATTACCATTTAAACATCCACCAATAATGAGTATAAATAACATTTTCATTGCCGAGGGAAATATAAATAAACCATTTTTTGCATATATAGCTCTATATTTTGCAATAATTAACATGGCTGATATAAGGTATATGGCACAGAAACTGGTCAAATATAGGTGTGAGACTGATGACGACCAGATTAATGTGTTATTACTTTGGTTGAAGGGCATTAAAAAAAAAGAAAAAAAAAAAGCGAAGCACTTCACCACAATCTAAACCACTTGGACACAACATTCAAACAGGAGCATAAGGCACAAATATTGACTAGTAGCATGTGCTTCAACTAAAAATTCAAGTTTGTTTCAAACACAAAAATGCTCTTCAAGCACTTCTCCCACACTGCAGCCTTGGCTTCATATATTACAAAAAATAAATAATCAGCAGCAGTACATTTTTCATACAATTACTGCAACATTCAACACTCAATAAGCTCTGATTAACATCTCTGTTACGCCAGCGCAAACTGACGATTTGTGTCACGTGTGTGTTTGTTGTGAGCAACACCAAAGCCCGGTAACCTTAAAGCTAACTCAAGTCTGGTGTTACTTTCTGTAAAGATGTCCTTTGTGCTGGTTTCTGGAGTAAAACATGTTTTTAAAAAAAGTGACATTTAATGAACATGAGATTATATATAGCCCCTGAGTTTGAGGACAAATACTGAGGTCACATATCGTACTTACACTCGTTACACGTTAACATTACGTCCTCGGCTTAATTTACAGCACTCCTTCTCAGCGGTGGAATTTGATCGGAGTGGGTTATGTAGTCGGCTGCAGTCAGACAGCAGTGACAGAACTCAACAGGAACGACAACAGAAACAGCACTAACATTATGACACTGCAGAGGGCCTATCTTGCACTTTCAAAGAAGGTGTTCTGCATTTGCAGCTAATTTTAATGCCTGGGCCCAGCTCTCCAAGTTTCATGAAACTCAGCTTGTGTAAACTTGCTGACAGAAAAACAGCACTGAAAACACTCCCCCACCTGAGCTCTCACCTCGGCGGAGGAGCCAGTGACTTTCAAACTTGGGGAAACAAAACTTTAGCCTAAAGGCCCCAATTTGCCTACGCTGAAATGTTTACACAACCTATGAGGTCTGAACAAAACCAATTAGCAAGCACCCCGATTATTAACACTTTCTATTTCATTTAGTCCACTGAATTGTCTGATGTACTGTATACAGCCAAACACATTCAACTGCTTCAGCTGCAGATGACTTTCTCTACAGTATTCCAACAAAGGCCTCTAGTTAATAACTACCCCTGTATTTCTTACTTGTTAACACTCGGACTTAATATAGAATATTACTACATTCATCTGAAGTGTCTGATATGTGGTGACACATTAACAGCTGCCCAGGTAATACAGTTGGAAATTCTTTCATATTATCCTAGTAAAAATATTAACTGCTGGACCAAAAGCGCCTAACTGAGAGTTGGAGAGGAAAAGATTTTTAGATTTGTTTCATGTCATCTTAAATAAGATCTTCATTACTTCTCTGCGCTTTTATTTCAAAAGAGTCAGTGTGCATATCTTTTGAATTTGATGCCTTTAGGTGTTTTCTGTACTCCTGCAATTTTAGAGCATGTGGAAATGAAAACAATTTTTTTCCCCATTGATGGAAACATGCCATTGCTAAATCTCTAGTGCATGGACATTTAATGATGATCCTGCAGTTTGTAGCAACACATATTAACTTGTGATAGTCTCATTAAAGTAAAAAAATAAAAGAATAACACTAACCACAGTGCATTGCATCTAGTGCAGCTGTTTTCACCTTTAAAGCCCCTTTGAACACAACACCATCCACTATGATTCAATGAAAGTGAGTGAATGGTGATAAACACCACCGGAAAGACCTTCATGTACAAACCAGCCTGTTCATATTCCACAATCAAACAAGGCACTGACCAAGGCCCTGATATGTAGCTAATATTATTATGTGAAGTCCAGTAACAGGTAAGAATGCTTTGTGTTCCATTTGTTTTCCTAAAAAGATGCTTAAAAGAAGTTTTCTCTCAAATGTTGCTTTTTTCATGTGTGATTTCTAGTGGTAAGGCATATTTCCTTGCCGTTTGTTATCTGGCAATACATACTGTAAGTGCTGATTCATATTGTGGGAACATGTGGCAGCTTCACTGCAACAACCCTGATTTAAAAAACAAACAAACAAAACCCCCACCCAAAAATACAAGTGTCTTATGTTGTATAATCCTGCTCCTACAAATCTGTAGTCATTTAGGTTCACTAAATCAGTAAAGCCAGTAAAATCCTCCTCACCCAGTCCCACCGCTTTTTATACTGACCGCTAAAAGAAGATCTCGTCCGTGATACAAGCAGAGGCAGGTCTGCAATCTCCTCCTGCATCTGACCTGCCTCTGAATCACTCTGGGGCAGTATGGGCTGACCAGTACCTCCCTCCACTTGCTACATCTCAGTAGTGGGAAATGAGCCAATGCTGGGGTCACTGAGTGAAGCTTTTCTTGATGGCCACATTGGGGAAGAGGCCAGAGAGCTCCTGGACGATGCGCATGTCTATCTGTGAGCAGAAGGAGACGTCCAGGAGGACAAGCTGAGGACACGACTGGAGGAGTTTCTTCAGTGAGGCGGCGCTCACTGACCGTGTACCTGTCCGGCAGACGTATCACAACAGGGACACGCAGAAGGTGAAAAACACTTCACAAAAAACGCATAAAAAATAAAACAAAACACAGAGCTGTGAAATAAAAACAATGATATTTTTATGTCTGGCTACTTCTTAAAAAGGAAACTGCGTGTGTATTTTCTTTGTAAATGAAGTAAAGTTCCTCTCTGCCTGTTCACACAGATCATAGAGTCCAGACCAAAATCATTTGCACACCTTCCAGCGAGTCAACCACTGAAGCACATCTGAAATAACTAAAGAACTGACACATCAGCATAGCCTGACTAACACTGAAGCTACTGTGCTGTCAAAAACACCAACTTATGCAACTGGAACTAGAGTGTTACTGCTATGGTGTGCTGCTGTAACTTTGCTTACTGAGCACTACTGTATAGCAATATTAAGCTGATTATTTGAGTTTGTGTTCGAGGTTAACTTGAAGGTTTTTTTCACCCCTCAAATGCTACACTGGGAATGGGCCTGCTGTGAATATGATAAGTGAACGATGAGCTAAATCAAAAATGCAGTTGCCCAACTGACAAAGTCTCTTATAAAAAGTTAAGTTGTGGCTATGCTGCTCTGATGGGGAGCTTTATACACCAACGTGATGAAACATAAGTCATGACCGAATAACCACGAACTTGACACTCATTAACAAATGATTAATAAGGCAAACGTTTGTTTCCACATATGTGTGAGGGAGAGCTTACCCAGAATGTCGAGATGCCTCAGACAGGGGCAGCTGGCTGCCAGCTCCTCTATGTCTGAGTCGCAGACGGTGCGGTTGGCAGTGAGGAAGAGCTTGCGCAGGCGTGGAAGGCTGCGGGCGAGGTGTTGGAAACATCCCGTACTGCTCTGCAGCGTGGGACACCAGCCCAGGTCCAGTTCCTCCAACATCCTGAGCAACAACAGAGCCAACAAGTAAACTGGGGTGACGCAAGGACAAATTTGGATATTCACAGAGAAACCATGCAGTGTCTCTAATGTGTAAGTGTTTTAACAAAAACAAAGCAATCGCAGAGGAAACTAACACCATTTCAGGTCCTGGACAATTTTACAACCAAAGATGTTATATGAGAAGAATCCTGAACTGAAAGCTATGAAAACTCCCCACCAAGCAAAAAGATGGTGGCAGGAGCAGAGAGGGGGGAGGAGCTTCCTGAAATCTTATTTTGGGGCAAAATTAGCACTTAAAAAAAAAAAAGAAGCTGTTATGAATGGTTATTTTGCACATGCCTGGAGTCCGCAGGTGTTATAAACAACAGTAGCTTCAAGTGACTACCTGCACCCTGAGACGAGCTCAGTCAGGCCTCGATCGGTCAGGTTTCTGCAACGCCACAGGTCCAGAGAGCACAGCGAGCGACAGCGAGTGGCCAGCATACTGGCTACAACATCATAGTCTTCGATCTGTAAGTGAGACAGGAGCATTTACTCTCTATACAATATGCAGCATTTGCAGCTCACAAGCAAGTTCCCAGAGGGACATTTGGACGATTCAGACCCGCTTTAATGTGCAAAACCACCCTCGTCGTATGCTGCAGTCGATTCAGATGTTATGATTTGTACACGTCGGTGTGAGCGATGTACGGGCAGAGGTGCTGTGATCTGTGCTCATCTACAACACTGTCACAGTCCCAGGCTTTTAAAAATGTGCCTTTAGGATAACGTAAAGGAAGATGATGCTGTCAGGATGAGTCAGTCAATAGTCTATCTAATATATTCTGAACAAACTTTTGAAATGCTGCGATAATAAAAAGCTGATTAGCGGCATCACCCGGCTTGTGGCTCGTAACCTCGCTTCCTCGAGAGAGCAAAAGAACAAAGCACTAACGCGGAATACTTTCACCGTAAAAAACAAAATAGTCTTTCAGGAACTGATTTATGTTTGCGAGGCTGTTATTGTTCTTTGGTGTCAGGTAATGCTGGCCATATTTCATTGTTTCATCCAAAGATGAAAGCAAAGAAATGCAATTTAACAACTAAAAACAGCCCGAGCAGATAACTCAGCTACAAAAATGACAGCAAGAACATTTCTCAGAGTTAGCAGTGATGGATATTTAAACTCTGGCAGAGAGAGTCGCTGCCTTTATGCATTTCTCTTGCCAAATGTTGCATAACTTTATTTCTGATGGTGACAGTTATGTCTTGAGAAAGACCACAAGAGGATTTTCTCATGTATTATATCAATATTTCCATCAAAGTCATTCAACTTTTTTTAGGGAGTTAAACACACACAGATGCCCCATCATTATCATCATGATACACTAAACATTTATTAAAATGCCTCATTAATAATTCTAAAAGATGTTAATAATAAAACGTATTGTACTTTAATATCATCATACATATCTGTCCACAACAGTTGCTGTATACCATTCCCCTCATATTCAATGAGCCATCATTAAAGGAGTAACAGGAGAATGACACCGCTCTCACAGAAGTCTACAACTACCAACCAATTATCTTATCTTAGCACAGACTGCACAAAGATTAGCCAGTGACCCCATGCCAACCACCGGCTGTTAGTGAAAAATGTGTATTCCCAGACTGGTTTTCAAGTGGTTGTTGGCATTTGCTGTCACTGGGTGAAATTGGTACTAAAGAGGTACACGGTGCTGCACTGAAAACTTCTTTGGCCCCCAGCAAGTTGCCATGGTTGACTGTAGTTTGCACGGAAGAAGCTTAATGTCACTGCTGTCTAAACATGGAGCAGTAGTGAAACTTGGTTTTGGTCTTAAGACGCACGTTTTTCCAGATCTCATTAGCGTTCTATGATTAGCGTTTGCAAATGGGTGTCTTCCATGCAAACACTAAGGTGAGCAATCGCAAAGAGTGCATGGTCAGCACCCTCTTTGCATCTGAATTCACTTGGCAACAGCCAGAAACCTCCAGTAATCACTCACTAACCAGTCAGGGTATACATATTTATCACTAGCCACTAGAGTATCCTAAATGGTGGCCAAATGGTGTCTAGGCCTGTGTGACTACAGCATTATGCAACAGTCACACTAAGAAAAACGGTGGTTGAGGTATGACCAAAATGATTGTGACCTTGTGCAATGACCTTGCAATCCTGTCACAGACAGGGACCAGGTCTTGACCACTCCCAGTCAGTTGCCATCTTCAAAGAGACTTTGGCGTGGGAAGATGGTGATAAGAGTGATTTGCCTATCAGTCTGTCAGCTGTGCTGTCAGCTTACTACTGAACTGGGTCAAGTTGGCAATTACATGCAATCATTTTGTGTTAATACAGTGATTAACTTGTGACAAACTGTCAACAATTGCAAATGTGTTGCAGTGTACATACTCAGAAATCAATATTAACTACTTACAGAGTCGAGCGAGAACCTCAGAAATTCAACAGAAGCAATTCCTCCAAAAATAGAGACCTTGCTGCTTCAGGACAGCGATTTAACTGCAATGTGATATACTGTAGGTGCTTAGCAAACCTTGACTTTATGTAGGAATATAACCAGAACGCACACAATTGGCCACCAGCTGACTGGCTCACACGCTGACTGCATTTTCAAACTGTTTGTGTTCATAAATTAAACATCATTTACTTGAAACCTTCACTAATCAGAGTGATTCCAGTGAGTTTGAATCAGGCCACCATTGTTTGCAGACAGGATGCCTTCCATCAGACAACCTGTGCGATCGCACAAGTGGGTACTGCAACTACTTGTAATCAGTTTTTAATGCAAAAAAACATTAAATTCAATTATATAAGCACAGATTTTTCCCAGTTACGATAAGATTGCTGTCCTACTTTTACTCCAGTGTGACTAAGCCATTTGCCAGGGATCACAGGGCTCTCTTTCATCTTCCTATCTGGCATCTTTTAGACAAGCTTCCAAAATGAAAGGTAATAGTTAAGATTGTAGCTTTCTTTGAAACTTCATATGTGTGCACATTCTCACCCTCACACAGCTCCCCAGGTTGAGGTGTCTTAGCTCTATGCAGAAAGTCAGAATGCTTAAGATGGCTGTTTGCTGTGGAGGAAAGGAGAGACGGAGACAGAGGTGCACAGGTGAAAACCAGGTAGGTAGAAGGAGCAAAAGAGATTTAAAACACCGGTAGCATCTTACCTGAGTGTAAATCTATATATAAGATAATTTAAAACAACATAGGTTTTAGTAGCGGTAACAAATCCAGTCATGTCACCTAAAGTTCCCGTTTAAGTAACTTCCTGTCTGTTACCTGGCACACCCAGCACTTTCAGGATTAAAAGGTTTTTAATAAAGCACAGGAAACAATTTTTCCACCTCCTTGTGGAGTGAAAAAAGTGAAAACGGAGGCCTCTCGAGCAGCACTACAACTAGTATATGGAGATATCAGAATTCAGTGCTGCAACTGCCAACACATGCACCTCAGCGGTAGGAGAATGTGTCAGACATGAAAGTGAAAGCCTCTTGTCTGCGTGTGCGCGCGTGTGCTCGACTCGGTGTAAGGCATTTTTATAAGTGCCTCTCTCCTGTAAGCTAGCCATTTAATTAGAGCAGTGACAAGGTAATGACAGCTGAGATGTCAGGGCCTCAAACAGACACACGGCTCGCTCTGTCTGTCCGGGTGTAAACAACCTGCAGCACGCTGCCTGGCTCCACCGCAGAAACTCTACACTGTCTGTTGCCCACAACGTCACTCTGAAACATGACAAACACTAGAGAAACGCTGAGGTGCACCACCAAAACAAGGCACAGTGATATTACACATCAGACATGCCTGAGCTTGAATACATGCGATGTATATTCAACACCCTGTAGAATCAGAGTTTACTCAGTTCATCTTAAATCTTTCTTAAGGAGAAATCATTAGTTTTTACATTAAATGCACATTTTTGGGAAGTTTTGTTCAAACCTATACTATATGCATGTTTCAAGTGAAACAAAGGAGGTCATCAGATGATTAACTAAACACGAAAAAAATAAGATTAAAACATCTTTAAAACAAAATGATGATCTTTTTTTTTTTATATTAGTTCAGTTACACAGGTGGACCTCAGACTTTATAAATGAGGAAAATGTGGTTTTAATTGCTTACAGATCCCCTATCACAGAAAAGTCATAAGTCATCAGTATGTTAATGCTGTAAAACCTGAGTTTCTGAAAGGGGGGAGGAGGCCAGTGGAGGCTGTTGGTAACAGTTCATGTGGCCTAGCAATGAAAGAGGTTATGACATGAGCTAAATCGGTTTGCACCAAGGCTTAGTGTAAGATAAAGGATTCGTTTGAACTGTGAATCATGCAAAACTACTCTAATACAGTCCAAGAATAAAAGTACAGAGTTGGCGATGAGCAGGTCCCCTTTAAGAAGATAAAAGCTGCCTCTGGCTGCTCTTTTATCTCAAGGGGTCGGCACAGTGGGCAGCTCCTCATGTTTGATTTGCCAGACGCCCTTTCTGATGCAAACCCAAAAGGCATTTTCTGCTTTATTAGATACAATTGATCAAATTCTGTTGCTTGAATATCAGGAAAAGTGACTAAATTCTCTGACCTTTCCACCGTGTGGAATCTACCTCTTGAAAATCTCTGACATTCTATATATTCAAAATACGAAAGATAATTCATTTTTTAAAAATCTTTTTGTAATTTTTTTATAACAACTCAGCATCAATGGTGAATAAAACATTTTATACATTTAGAAAAAGGAGCAGTCTGCAAATTATAAACAGCCAGGGTATCGGATATATCATTAACCAAACAACAATTTGACCTGCTCTATATTTAAACAAGACAGATCGAAGTCCACGCGAATCACTCTGATTAGTTTCGCAGAGACACTGTTTGCAGCGCATACCTCTATCTTTGTTCGGTAAAGCACCAGCCTGCGGAGGCGTGTAAGTTTTGAGATGTGCGTGAAGGCCTGTGGGGGGAGACGATCACAGGAGGACAGGTTGAGCTCCTGGAGTCCAGGACAAGTCTGGGAGATGACCTCGAGACAGGCTTCGTTCAGGAAGTGGCAGCATGACATTTCCAGGCAGACCAGGCTGGGACCACAGGCCTTCATGAAACTAAGGCGGGAGATTGAGAGAAATGAGTGACAAGAGGCCAAAAACAAAAACGAACAAAAAAGCCATCAATTCCCCAGTAGTCCTTCATCCTCTTCTTAATTTATTTTTCAATCAGTTACAGAAGAATGTGTAAACTGATTTTCTTTGTTTCAGTATGCTCCTCCTTGAAAAAGTGCTTTTACTTCTATTGCTACTTTCCAAGGTCATTTCCCTGTTTGCTGCCATTCGTGGCCCGCTGATAGTCTGACCTGCTGAAGCCCGTCAGGGTAAGGGCTCCACGGTTGCCGGTCCAGGACAGGTTGAGCCTCTGGAGGAGGGTGCAGCGGCTCTGCAGGTGTCCCAGGGAGGCGTCACTCAGCCGGGCCCAGTAAGGCTGCAGACTCAGCTGGGTGTACTGTAGCGGGTCACAGCAGTGCTGGTGCAGCAGCTTACAGCTCTGGGCCAGACGGCAGAGGTCTGGCAGGGTCAGGTGGCTCAGTATCAGCTGGATGAGCTGTGGACGGGAGTCGGGGGAGAGGGGTTAAGATAGGAGACGAGGAGAGGAGAGGAGAGGAGAAATGGTAAGATACGAGGAGGGTGAGAGACAAGACATGTTTGGTCTTGTAAGAAAACATAAGCAGAAAATAACACATAATAGAGAACATTAAAGAATAGTGGAACCTAGCAGAGAAGAGAAAATAGTTCAGTGTAGAGTGGAGAATGTTAATTGCGTCCCCTCTGTCAGGCAGATCTAAATAGTGGTTATCTGGGAGACACAGCACCGATAGCAGGATCAGCGGTGAGCCGGCTTGTTTTGCACCGCATTCGTGTGTCTCTCAAAGAGAAAGAATGGTTGTGCGTGTGTGTGTGTCACAGTGGATTAACAATACACTGTGTTCAAGCTGGTATCAGCTGACAGATAATAGCTATATTGTGTTTCTGAAACAAACACACAGCGGTTGTGAAGACTGCTGTTAATGGCAGTGGTTTGGATAGGAGATAAGAGAACAACTATCAAGAGTACTGCTGGTGTTTTGAAGCTCGCCTCAGACAACATGATACATCTGTATGGCATGAAAATGACTGTCTGTGAGTGCGAGATCAAGAAAGTGCCAGAATGGTTCAACCCGCAGTGTTCGTGTGTGACACGTTTTTTTTTATTTTTTACAACAACAACAAAAAAGTGCACGTGTGCACACATGCTGAGCACATATAATAAGGAAAAAACTTGATGTGCATAAGGAAAGCTTTAAAACACTTCAAATAATCAGCGTTGCAAATGTTTTGTGTGCAGAGAAATGACTGCAGCACCTTCAACCTATATGTAAGACTAGTGCATGTGACTGGAACATCTTCGAAAAAGAAATTTTAGATATTGCAACTTTCAGGCAGTAATTGTAGAAGTAATGAGGGCGGCAGCTGAGGAGTCAGGTTGGATCTCTGTGCTTGTCAAAATAGGAAGAGTGTGATAGGGAATGGTTAAACCTAATATTTATTAAAGAGGTACTGATCGAAAATACTCCTGTCTGTACCACTAAGCAAACAAGATCACATCTGAAAAATAAAATTTAAAAATGCAGTTTTATTTCATTGTGCGTATCTAAACTTTCAACCCAGGCTTGGATGACGCAAGCCTTCTGATTTGTTATTAAGGACTGTAATCACCTCATATGGCAGTTTGTCAAAGTAGCCATTTCCTGTCCTCTGGTGCTTGCCATCTCCTTGCCTGAAAGGACCTCCCACATCAGACAGCTCCTCTTCGCTGTCGCTCAGGTCACTGATGTCGATGATGGGCATTTTATAGAGAGCCAGCATAGGCCTCTCTTTTACCCCACGCAGGATAACAGCATCCAGTTCGGTGTAATAGTCCAGCAAAGAGCTGTTCACCTCTAGACGCAACAGGTTGGTTGGGAAGCCGATATGCTTTATTTTAGGGGAAAACTGGCGAGCCTGTGGAGTCAGCACCTTGGTGGGCTCACCAGACCACAACACCTCCCACCTGGACAACACAAAACATGTGCAAATATAAAAATAACATTCTTTAACCTATATAATGCTATTAAGACTACTTTGCACTACTCTAGGTACTCGTTGAAAGCAGCAGGAAAATACAGTCCTAACAATGTTCTTAAGCCTGTGTGTGGCATTGTGCACAACAGTGTTTGCCTCTTTATCTTAACATATTTCTAATAAGCAGAGACAGACGGATTTGCCCATATATGTTGTCGGATATGCCCCCATATGAAAACTGTCTTTATTACAGTAAAAAAAAATTTTTTAAAGCTGTGCGGTGTAACTTGTAAATTATGTTTTTACATAGCTTAGCAAGCAGAGCAGTTTTCCCTCTGTTGTTTGCAGTACTATCAGTACTTTATGCAACACATGTTCACAGGTTGTGAAACACATTGGAAAGTTACTAAATAACAACCCCATCATTGTCTGTTTTCAATATAAATCAAACATACAAATCAGGCATTTATAGTATTCTAAAGACTAATGATATAGTGATATCAAAACTTTACACTCTCTAAAAATCTGTATCAGGTCCAAAACTCCAGTGTTGATAAGATAAGATAAGATAGAACTTTATTAATCCCTCGGGTGGGTTCCTCTGGGAAATACAGAGACAAATATAAATAAAATATACAAAGGGGATAAATAGAATAAATAGGAATAAAAATAGAAATACAAGTGAATTGCACATTTCAAGTATTGAGGTCTATTGCACCATTGACTATTTACAAAAAGTATTGCACAAGGTATTGTACAGTGAGGTGAAGAGGCACTACAGCTTAGTTGTTCCCCCCTCCTCCTTTGTCCTCCTGATCATGCACTCTTAAATAGTGGGACTACTTTGAATGGCTTTTAGCAGCTGACCACATCCATATTCCATCAGAATTGTATACCCTGACTTCTGTCTCACTTCTTTTTTTGCTGGCTCCCTGTGTGTCTCAGTGGACATACAAATAATCCTTACAAGCCAGAGGTTGAGGCTTCAGAGTAAAAGCTGATACTCTGCTCTCTATGGTGTCAATGACAATGTACCCCATTTAGTAATCTTTGCTCTACACGTTTTTAAAAAAAATGTTTTCAATGAAAGGGGCAGCCAATCAGAGGAAAGCAGGCTTGTGGGGGAGGGGATTCTATGACTTGTTTCGGACAGTAATGAACTGAGACACTGCACCAAGAGCAGGACCAAGGCAACATAAGGCAACACCTAACACGAGGCAGTAAACACCAAGCTAAAGCTGTAAAAAGTGAATAAAGATCCAGGCAAATCTTAAGACTTTATACAATTTTATCAGTTTAGTTTTTTCTAATCAAGGTAGCCTAAATCATTTATCTGCATGCAAACATGGCTAAATATGATTCAGTGCTCTCCTATACATAATACTGCGTCTTCAAGTCGGAACTAAGAAATTAAAAAAAGCTCAGTCTCTGCATATATGCAGCTCCACTGTGCAGTGTGACTCCCTTGACAATTAGCAGTTAGTGCTATAGCAGGTAGATTGTTGAAGAAATCATCTAATCATCTAATCTTCGTGATAAAGAATTGTAATAAGCTAATCCCATTGCATCCTCTGCCAGGTTTCTGGTAGTTTTCTGGTGGAAATTCTGGCCAAGCAGTACTTTACTCCATGAAATGCCAACTGGATTTTATCCAAACACTGAAGCCTTGTTATGTAATCGAAAACTGTGCAATTTACTGGTATTGTAAAGTTTTAGAAATGGCATAGTGTGAAGGAACTATTGTTACCTGACATCAGTAGGCGGATTCTGGGTGAAAGGATTATGAGAGCAGGCCAGGATCTGGACGATGGCTCCAGGGTAATAGGTCTCAAACACCTCCACTGCTGTCGGGTAGACGGGCTCCTCAAAGCCTAGCTCAATGTAATCCTTACTGTAGAAGCCTTTAGGAGTGCGACGAAAAGGCAGCGGAGCACTGGCACACTGTTCCCACCACGTCCCATAAGTTCTGAATACAGCTGTCTGGGTGAAGTCCCCTGAGCTGGGGTAGACGTTAGGCACCCCTGCCAGGTTCCACATGGTGTAAGACATGCTATTCTCACTGCCATAGTGGGAGCTGAAGTCCAAAACCTCTTTGGCGTACTGCTCCACCTCCACACTGACTGGCAGTACCGCTCTCTGGCCAGATTCCACAGCCCGTCGACTGGTCAGAGCCTCGCCTCGAGTTCCACTCCTGGAGCGCCGCCGCAGACAGATATAGTAAAACATGCTCAACAGGGTTAACATAGGGAACTCTGGGACTGATGGGGGCAGTGGGGAGAAACGGAGTAGGAGGATAACCCTCCACCTACGGGTAGAACATTATCTCAAGCGCTGGGGATGAACAAAGCGCAGGCTAGAAGGCTGGCTGCATGCATGACCTGTGGGTTAGGCAGAGACAAACAAGAGTGAGAAGAGCAAAACAGCAGGTCTAAGACACCACAGAGGGACCAATTTCTGCTTGGTCCCGATATAAACTTGATCATTTTGGATATCTGAATCCTAAATTTAAATGAAAATAGCAAGAAGCAAAAATACATTTTTGGCTGAATATAAATTGAAGGATTGTAAAACCAAAACAAAACAAAAAAACGTTCCATGTGGAGAAAGCGCTACTTTATGTTGTGCATGATTATACTAATAAATAATCAATACATTCAATACATTTCTTTGGGGTTGTCATAAAAAAAGACCTGCTTTCAACATAAGGTTTTTACATAACAGGACAAAAGATAAAATCATCCACCCTGTAGCAGGTCTTAAAATCAGATAAATGCAAGGTCAGGAGAACAACATCACATGACATATGACGCATCCCTACTCATTTAACAAAAATTAAGCCAAAAATACAGAAGCAGTGTGTGAAAGACTAAGCACATGCCTGGTTTCAGCAGCTTTTAGAGCCCTAATCATCACCCATCCACCGCCATGCATTACTGGCAAATATCTCCATATTAGCTCGTCTGTTTAAAGGACACTGTTCTAGAAGTCTTGTGCTTTGTTCAGATGTAACTTTGCAAATCTAAGCTGAGCTGCCATGTGTTGTTTTTTTTTTTAGAAAGAAGAGATTTTCTCCTGAAATCCTTCTAAACAAGCCATACTTCTTCCAATTGTACCATCAAGCACAGTCTGACCTTGGGATGCATCTGCTGGGAGATACACTCCAGGGAAAATTGGCAACGGTCTTCAATGTTTTTGCACTTTTTTTTCCCCCACTTAGAATGATAGACTTCAAATTGTTTGGAAATGGTCTTTTAACCCTTCCCAGATTGATGGACAGCAACAGTTGTTTCTCCAAGCTCACTGCTGATGTATTTCCTCTCTAGCATTGTGTTAACACATACCTGGCTTGTCCATACCAGTAACCTCCCAGAGCTTCTGCTTTTTCATTTGTTAAACAAATAATGATGTTGTGCAATATGTAAAATGTTGTTGGTTATCTGAGGTTATATTTGTTTAAAAGGTAAGACTTACTAAGAACCATGTTTTGCAATTTGTGCTGATATAAAAAATTACGTTAATTAAAAGACAGGCAGCTTCTTCTTACCATGACTATACATGTATACTTACTTTTACATTTTGATGCTTTCTTGTAGACAAATGATTCATTTTTACACATTGACAAATTACAGCAAGAAGCTGGATCTAATTTCTAGCGATTTCTTCACTATTTTAACCACTTTGACACTTTCTGAGAAGAAGACTTGCTTATTTAATGAATACTTATTCTGCAAACAAACCAAGCACTTCTGCAGCTGCCAATCTTCGAAAGGTATAGCCTTGTACCGCTGCTTGCGTGTGGCATTTCTTCATAACTACATGCGGTAGTTTGTGGTTAAATGAAACACGGCAAGACATTTATCAAACCAAAATGCAAACTGTAGAGGTTAAATCCATGTTAACGCTTGACACCATCAGAAATCGCTAGCACTGACTACAATATTCAGGTTTCAAGACATCCTGGTACTTAATGGTGCCTGGTAGCCACAAATCAAGAGTGGCTACATGATACCAGAAACTTCTGGGTCTGGTGCCTGACACTCCTGCCTCACAGGTTTTCAGTATCACAGATTGACCCAGCTGTAGGCTGCAGTGAGCAGTACACGTTTGCCAGGGACATCCTGTGCTTATGTGTAAACAAACAAGTAGCCCTACAAGCAATAACAGGACACGAGTCCCCACCAACCCTATATCAACCGCCTTTAACATTAAAAAACAATTACATTAAAGCCAGTGATGTTTAGACAACAACCACGTTTTGATAAAACTAAAATATTAGCTTTAACTGTACACATGAAATACTAATAATACTGTAAAAAAATACTACAGTTCTGACAATAATGTGGCCTTATTAATACTGTACGGGAAGAGAAAAGGAAGTGTAGCGTTTTCTGTCTTGCCAATGTAACCTTTGATATTTCATTGTGCATTTGAAGCTAGCTAAACTAGCCCTCCAACCTTGCTACCTTTGAAGGCATTTCGACATTACATTAGGTAAACGAATTCTGACATACGTAAGCGTACTTTAAGCCAGCTGCCAGGAAGAAACTGTCTTTTCCCAAGTCCTTGTTCAATAAACTGAGCAGTCTCCCACAGCTAGTGCTGTCAGTGTTAGCTAACGATAAATAGTTAGTGTTAGGTAGGCAGCTAGCTAGCAGACACAGGCTGAGCTGTCAAAACATGAACTGTTAGCTTCCGTAATGGTTGCTGTGCAAAAACCGAGCGATCAAAGAGGACAAAATTTACAGTGAACGTAGATCAATGAATCCACTGACGAGGAAAAACTCTCTTCCTTCCATAGCCGTTCACAAAGATTTCAACAATCAAACATTCTTGACGTTTACCTTGTGTTGCCTTCAAGTAACAGTCGGCCAATGCATTAACTCAGAGAGCGCACAGCACAGTCAGCGACATAATCTGGGTAACCCTTCATCTTTGTGTGTTTTAAGTATTAGAGAAGTATCAGTATTATTACTACCACTACACGAGTTATTTCTACAAAACACGATGCACTGGGGCGAGGCTCCAGGGGGAAAGTAATGCAATTTGGAAGACTGCTGCTTTTTTCTCTTTATCATTGCACCAGTGCGGCACTAAATAATTGACTGTGTTCAAATGTCGTGAACAAATGCGAAACATGGCCAATTTTGACTGTTTTTGTCAAAACGTGTGATTAAACAGGACGCGGAAACCTAAAAAAAATAGAAGTTACGTATGAACTTTAAATGTCACACTTTAAATGTACAACAAATTATCAACATCCGGTCGGCTTCTTTTAAAGCAAAGGATTATGGGAAAAGTAGTTCTTTGGTTTAAAACAGACACTCAAAACATTCACCCCAGTTTCATGGTTTTTAATACATTTATAGATAATCCAGCGTAATGTGTATTAAAACATACCATTAAAAGAATGGAGGAGTATAATAAGATTTCATTCTGTTTCAAGGCCATTCACAAACAACATAGATGTACACTATATACACACACCCAAAAATAAAAGGTAGAGTTCGGTCAGCAATGGTGAAAATAATTCTTCAGCTTATTAAACCTTGGAGATAAAAAAAATTAAAACAACTGAAAAAGTTTTTTTTTTTAAATAAAACACACACCAAAGGAGAACCAGTCATGTAAACAAAGAAAGATATGAGGTATAAGGTAAGAGCTAATTAAACAACAAGGACCAAGATAAAAATGTATTCAACCTTTTAGACATATTTCAGCGTCCTAAAATACTAACGTAATGTAAGAAAACAGTCAAAGAGGGAGTACAGCCTTTCGCTCAAACACAAGAAAACACAAGCAAACGTGAATAATAACTCTTTCTCGTTGAAGGACCCATTTATTGGCAGGTGTTTGAGCAAAGGGGGTCAGAGGAGTTTAGGGAACACTGCTTGTTGCTCTGCTGCATCCAGAATATTGTTCCGCCATTGGGGCGTGTGGCAGTGGTGGCAAGGGGTTCAGTACTGGGAATGAGGTCACCCTGTACTGTCCTATTGACAGCAGGAAGTGGTGCAGCACCACAGCAAAGAATGCGATGTCTCTGCGCGCTGACTCTTCTCCTGGTCCCGTCAGGATGTGATTCAAGCCTCTTTGGACAGTGATGTTTCCAAGAAGTTCATTACTCTTGGCAGTATTAGTGCTTAGAGAGTAATGGAGCAGATTGATTTCTGATTTGCTCCATTAGAGCAGAAATGAGCTTAGTCATTTCTGCTCTGATGGAGCATGTGAAAATAGCAGTGGAGAGCTGGTCTGCTTTAGCTAGGACTACTTAGAAAGCCATTTTACTGAACTGCTTGGGGAGAAGTGCTTAAAGGTGGCAACCAGGAACCTTCATCATCACTATCATCACCACCAAAAATCTCCTGCTGGTGCTTTCTCTTTCTCCTGGAGCACTCTTGATCCTGCCGGGTGGTCTTGTAATTTAAAAGCACTTGAAAGCACCCGTGAAACTTTTAAAAATAAATAAATTAAAGGTACGGGAAAACATTTCTATAAACCTTTAAACATTTTGCCAATTTTCTCACATCTTCTCTTGGTTTTGTAATGCCACTTTATTTTTTAACAAGTAGCTGGTAATGTAGACATGGTGTACTCAAAAGGAAACAAAAAATAAAAAGCTAGCATGCCCACTGCATTTTCAAGAGTCGTAACTCTAATGAATGTACGCTACAATTTGTACAAATACTGAATATTATCTTTTGGGGCTGCCAGTCAAACTGAATGTTTTTCACATGCTAAAAGTCTCTTGTCTACAAAAGAGAAGTCTGTCCTCCACCATCTCCTCATCACCTAAACTCTTCAACGATAACAGACAGCAAACTTCAGCTGCACAGTTTGTTATGCAACAAAATCCATCAAGTGATCACAAAAAAAGAAAGAAAACTCGGTGTTTGCTGCTTGCTGTAGCATCCTCATGGCAGTAAGTTTTTGGACTGCTTCAAGTGAAGTGTCCAGGAAGGACAAGTGATTTTCAAAAAAGAAAAAAAAGATGGTGCATGAGATGATGAAAGCGTCATGTCGAAGAAAAAGATGAAAATGTTTTCGCATTGCTTGGCAAACACTCCAAAGGCTATAAATACAAAGAAGAGTGAAGTCACAGTGGTGCTCTACAAAGGTTAAAGCAATTTGTGCTGAGCTATTGGTGGTTTAAGAAGTGTTTAATTTTTCCTGGGCACAAAAGCACACAGATCACACGTTTCATAAATCTGAAACTCAGCCATCTTCTTCAACTCGTGAAGCCCTCCTGCTGTAGATCGTTTGCTGGTTTTAAAACCAGCGGAGTAATAGACAAACAGTGATGTTGAGGGAAAAAAGCAAAAAACAAAACATATTCGCAGTTTGAAGACTCTTGATGGAAATCTGTAATAGACATCGAGGCTGAAATTATTGCTTCGTTATTGCATTAATATTAACTATGGGGAAATACATTACATAAAACCTAAAATAAATGTAGGTGCAACATTTTATGTTTGGTTTATGTAAGCGGACAGACACTTAAAAAAATCATGTAACTTCAACCAGAACCAAAGGCCACAGGCACAAGACCCAAAACTGCTAAAAAAAACCCCTCTAAAATTAGTTGCTTCTGATGTTCTTTCCTTCCCTATCTTCTATCTTATCCTATGCATTGCTTTGAAGAGTTACTTTCCTCCTGTATATTTGCTTCCTTTGATTTCACTCATTGGTTTCACCTGTGGTCTTTCTGCAAGTGCCTTGCTTTACTGCAAATTTTTCTATCAATCCAATAACAAGGGTCAGTATTGCAGATTCCAATACCAATACTTATACTATAGAGGCAGCTTATACAGGAGACAGCAGCATGATTTATGAGCTGAGTCAACATCAATTTGTAAATTATGAACACATTTTAATGACCACTAAATCACTGTGATTTTTACTTTGCACAATAATTAGTTGATAAAACAAATCACATCTTTCAGCTTTTCATGTATTTGGAAACTGGGTCTTTTGGAGAGCTGGAATGCAGCAGAGATGCAGTGTTCATCTCTAAAGCACTTTGGGTCAGCTTCTGTTGTTTAAATGTGCTATAGGCTATAAATAAAAAAGACACGGCAGTCACACAAAGGTTCAGTTGTTTATTATAGTGCAGGTTTAAGGCACATTTTTTCACTTCCAAAATAAAGTATACTAAAACAACCTCACACAATTCAGTGGGTTACAAACTGAGCTTAGGTGATAATGACAAAGTATCGATCCTATCGTGCTTGTACCAGTTTTGGTATCGATATTATCAATATTTGGATCGATCCACCCACCTCTACATTCTATCCTGTGTGTACATGGTCTGCCTGTGTCTGTAAATGGCCTGTATTTATATAGACGTAGTGTCTCCACGTCTGTAGTGGGATCATCTCTTTGCTCTTCATTTGGCTACCTCTCAGTTCTTGTGCTGCTTTTGGGAACTCTCTTTTGGACTTTGGGTACAATGTTTTTTGGGTCACCCCCAAAAAACATTTTAATTTATTGTCTCTGCTTGTCCCTGCTTCCTGCATTTGGTTGCTCTCTTGTACATTGCTACATTGATATTGCACATAAGAGAACATGTATTAATCATATTGAGACCATGACAGAATTCAGTGTTTGGCATCACCTCTCATAAAACTTTAGTGATATTCCAAAATACACGCACACTCTCCACCATGTATCCCCAGATAATTAAGAGCCTAATAGATCTTGCGTATGATGGCGGTCGCACTTTGGCTGGCATTTTGCATCGTTGAATGACTTGTCCAGTTGCTCAGTCTCTGCAGCACACCGAGGCTCTATTGTCAAAACCAAAAGACCAGAGTGCCTTGACACACCCGCAGGCGACCAATCATGAGTCCAGCTCTCATTAGCAGGCATCCATTGTGGGTGACAAGTGGAGATAATTACCTTTGACCACAAGAGCTCTCTTGTTCTCTCCCTCTGTCATAGAGACTCTGTCATAGAGTGTTATAGAGACTTTACAGATAAAAATATACCCCATCCTGCTAAATCTGTCACTTTTTTGTAAAAATAGGAGACTTGTCTATGGCTTGCAAGAAAGGTCCTTTGATTGTGATACTAATAGTTCTTGACCGTGATGAACAATTTCACTTTGACATCACTGCATTATATCTGCTGATGCTTGAACATGTTACTACAAGATCAGATTAACTTTCACAGCATGACATGTTTCTTAGCAAATCCTGTACTGGGTTTTCATCACTTTATCTTGATTGATCTCTGTCTAAAAGAAGACTGTAACACAGAAGCACATCAGAGACAAGGATGCAAACCCCCCCCCCACTCACCCACACACACACACACACACACACACACACACACACACACACACACACACACACACACATATAAAGACTACCCAGCCAGATTTAGAGTTAACAAGAAAGGATGATGTGAATAGGGGGCTACTGGGCATGCTCTGTGATTGACAGGCCAAGCTGCTGTCAGCTCCTCCAGGCAAGCATCAGCGAGCAGCAGTCCTGCTACTGTCAGAGCTCTGTTCTGGTCCACTGTGCCACACATACATATGCACATGGCCGAGCACCCACAAATGCAAATCAGGTTGGACACACACACACACACACACACACACACACACACACACACACACACACACACACACACACACACACACACACACACACACACACACACACACAATCTATTATTTTCCCTTGTGTCACTCACACGCACATCCATGCACTGATACACTTTCTGTCCCTCTGCTGTGCCCCAGCTGTCAAAAGCCAGTTAAATAACGAGAGTGCTGCTCTCCTGCCTCTTTGCATAGAAGAAGAGAAGCTGGTTATTGCTTGTATGGAACAGAGTATGTGTGTGTTTCTTCCCAGCTGCAGTGTGGTCACCCCACATGGGGAACTGTCTCATGAGGCTGTAAGAGTAACCGAGCATGCCTGCTCATCCCTGTTTAGATTGGATACAGGGAGAAGCGGCCTTGCACTGTGGCTAACCTCTTATTTTTAATTCACTTCCCTGGAATGAAATGTAATATTGTGCACTCTGGGACTAATCCTAGAGTAAGGCAGTCGTAGAAGTTTGATTTATAAACGGATCACAAGTTACAGCATCATTTGCATCAGAAAGATCTGTTTTTGTGCCATGAGCTCTAGATGGCTGGACATGTATCACTTGTATATATTTAATCGACAGGTCAACATGTTTCAGGCATTACAGCCGGGAAAATGGTGTGGCTGAAGGACTGTGGAAACTGAGAAGCTGTATAGGATTGACAAGAGAAAGCAAGGTGCAGTGCAGTCGTTAGCAGGTTAAGATTTACATTGCTGTTAGTTGATATAGAGGTGGTGGCAGATTTGAGCGCAAACTAAACATGGAAATACCAGAAATTTAAAAAAAAAGTGTCTTCCACTTTATATTGCAGTAACTGGTCACAATGTTGCTCTGAATGAAAAACTAATGTGAGCATGTTAACAGGTTAATGAGGTGTGGTTTAATGTGTGCAACTAATCTGATGATGGTTCTAGATGAATAGTTAAACACAGTTTGTCCTGCTACTCACATGGTTGTGTGTGTCATGGCGCAGTCCATCCCATAATAAGATGGGTGTAGCCATCAGGACATCATGGTGAATGTGATTGGTGGTTCTTACAGAAAAAATTCCAGGGACGCTACAATCTCATGTGGCGTGACTTGTCAGTCACAATGTTGGCCAGCTTTACTGTTCTTTTGACTCTAATATGGACCATAATTAACAACATGGACATGAATGTTTAATTCATTAGGACTTGAGTTTGCATAGAGCCTATGGTCTGTTTTACTCTATTTTACTTATTACTATTGAATTAAATGGAATTTCAATGCATTTTATCTGAAATTACAATTAAATTATATTTACTTACAAATGCTTATCCATAGATACTCAATAATAGTAGAAGTAATAATAATAATATAATTATAAGAGGTATTATAACAGGAAAAGAGATAATTATACGGTAATAGATTTTAAATGGTGTGTAACTTCAAGTATTTTATAAGAAACAAGAAAAAAATGATATTGTAAGTAATTTTAAGTAATCAGATTTTTATACATATTATCAGAGTACAACTGAATAGTGAAGAATCCGTCATGCACACCAAAAGAAGGTATAATTATTTAATAAGATTGGAAGTTAAGCTACTTCGTAATTAAGCCTACAGCCCTGTATGTACTGCACATTTACAGTGTAGGTTGGAGAAGTATTATTTTTGTGCTAAAATACATGGAAGTTTCTCACTACTTAAAATTACTCACAGTATAAATAAATCTTCTTCCTTGTAAAGTATCTTACGTTACACACTACTTACCATTTTTACAGTGTAGTCTGTTTCTTCTCTAAAATACCTGACATTACTCAAAGTAGCATAAAGTATAATTGTTTCTTCTTTGTTGTAAAAATGTGAAATTATACCCCTTTATGCTAGTGTATAGGTATTTTAAGCTAAATTAATAACATCTTAATTCTAGCAGAATTACACCCTTGCTGGGAGCCATAAAGTGCTACCAAATGATAAATAGTTTACAGTGTCGTTAAAATACATTGAAATTTGCAATGCATTTTTTGTTTGTTTTTAATTCTTTTCCTGTGCTTAAGTTTTAATCTGGTAAAAAATTATAACACCTTCTGTCAAGTACTGATTGACAGTAATAGTAATTACATGAAATTTTAACTGTGTTTTATTTATACATGACATGATAAAGCTTCAAGCATACTAAAGTATGTTTAATAACAATTTAGTCAACTCCATTAAGAGTCCATTATGACAAAGAACTTAGAGAAATCTAAATCTATGTCACAGGATGTAACCATATGATTTGAGATTTTAGATGATATTAATCATCAGTCACTCCGCCCCCTCACACAGCTACACCCATAGATTTTTCTGTTGCCTTGAGGCCACACACAGGTATAAAACTCCAAGACAAATCTAATTTCCCTGTTTCAGTCATTAGATGAAATATTTTAATATATTCTATCCACCTTGGTTTTCTTGTTACTTATCCAGACTTTCATCCTACAAGAGAGCGCAGTTTCTGAATAATCATACTGATATTTCATTCAGTAAGCACCAACGCTGTGTGTGAGTTAGGCTCTGAGTTGATGAAACCCACTTAACAGCCTGTCAAACCTGATTGTGGGATCCATTCACCCTCGCTGCCCTTGTCACCACCATCCACTGGAGCAAACCAGTTTATTAAGTTTCCTTTCTTCCTTTTAGACACTAAAACGCGCGTGAGCATCACTATATACCAAAACTATTACCTGTCATTATGATTTTAAATCTTGCAGCATCCCCATCATTCACTTACTCTTCTCTTCATTTAACTTTTCGCACAGCTCTGACCTCCGATCATAGTCTGTCACATGACATTCAGCTAAACTCTGATAACTTTGCCTACCAAGATGCTTTGAACATTTTCCACTGATTGCAAAACTTCTCTTAATGACAAAATCTGCAAATATAATTACTGCTGCAAGAAAACCCAGCCAGAGATAGCGGACAGAAGCTGTCATCTGCTATTGTTTTCTAGTCCTTGTCCTCCAACTGAACTTCACCGACCGACAGTTTAATTGGTTTCAGGGAATCGAGTGTGAAGAGGAGTCATGACCTTGATCTTTCTCCCCGATAAATGACTTTTTCTTTTTTTTTATTTTTACGAACTATACATGCAAATATGCAGAGTATGTGTGTTCGAGAGTTGAGAGGGAAGTAAACAGATACATATTGTCTCATTTTATTGTGTGTTTAGTGGCTGATTAGAGGCCTAATTAAATACAGTGTTAGTGAGCTCAGAGGCAAACAGAGGAGACACTGACCCTGCGACTTCTAATGCACCCTGGGGATCAGCTGAACAAAGAGAGTAGATGCACATGGGAGGACAGAGAACATGCATTCAGAGACTTTGAACAAACAAGCATCACCAGACCTTTATCACCTGAACCTGTCCTTAATTCACTCTTCAACCCGCACCATAAATATTAATAGGAGGGCAGCAGGAAACGAAGCAGAACTAAACATTAGATCATGGTGATGTTGTTTGCTTCAGTTCAGACCCGAGGGGTACAAAAGCACAATATTCAATATATAGGCACGAGGACCAATGTCACAACCTTGACATATACCCACAACTGACAACTCACCTGCACTGATTTCAAAACAGGATTTAGCAGAAATATCTGTAACGCTATCAGCAGCCAATCTCACTATCAGTTTCTTTCCATCTGATGCATTGATACAGCAAATGTTCACTTCAGAATAATATGATTATGTGAGAACGCTGCACGTTTTTTGCCCTTTGGTTGAACAACCCTGCGTTGTATACATTTTACATATATGTAGTGTTTGGAAAACATACAAAACAGCACAATCAGATGACTTACACAATCCAAATCTGTCGTTTGTTTCTGTTATTTAGTTTTGTTTTATTTCCTTTTAAAAGTTATATCTCAGGTAAGCCTGAAAACTGCAAATTGGATTATTTATAATATTGCAATTCTCACTAGTTGACAATAAGATTATTATATGTTACTGTATTTCTTTTTTTCTTTTCTTTTTTTTTGCTTCTGCTACAGACTGGATGTAAATGGTTTGTCTGTTTGTCATTGTAAACCGAATTACATAAAAAGTTATGAATGAATTCATAAACAAATTTCAGGAAACCAGAAATCCAGGATTCAGAAGGTAGGGTTTTTTTAATGTTGCAAGATGGGGGGAAATTGGACCCTTTCCATTATATTTTCATGAATATATATCAGATTGAAATAGGAAAACACAGAGAGACATCTAGACGTTCTCTAGAAAATGATCCAAACTAATAGAGATCCATGTATTCTTTACATTATAGGAATTCAGTTCATACATATTGTTTAATGATTTTTTCCATTTCTCTGAGGTATGTATTTGAGGATCTAGGAAATGCAATTTGAAAAACAATGCTCAGAACTGAAGGAACATGTGGAGGCCAATATAATCAAGACTACATTTCCCACAGTGCAATTCAATACCACATTTTCACTGACTTAGCTGCCACTGGTAAGATCTCTTTCTTTTCTTTTCTTTTTTTATTCTTTCCTCCTGATTTTAGTTTGATCTTAGTGCAATTAAACAACCCCAGTTACATCATTAAAGCTGCTTTCTAAAACTTCAGACAGTTCTCTAAGGAGTCACATGAGACATGGTCATATCCACAGGCTAAGTGCTGTGAAGGTTTTTTTTAATTATTATTTTTGTTGAAAAAAATGTTTCATTAATTTTTGGGACTAAAAGCCAATTGGGAGTGCTTCCATAACTTAGATTGGTATGAAATTGCGGCAGGTAATTCAGTCCAAATGATTGGGTCATATTTGGGAATATCTGTGTCATGGTCTGGGTGTGTGGCTGTAAAATTCCATTGAAGGTCTGGACCTCCCTGGTATCCACCTACAGCCCCCCTCACCTGAAGCTGATTGAGGCAATCAGGTTGGAGATTTCATCTGCTTGCTGACACTGCTTCCTCGCCAGTTCGTCAACTACCCTATGTTGGTAACCAGGCCTCACGCTTCATGTTCATGAATCTCAAGTGCTCTACTAACCTTGTAATCTCGTGTTCTAGTTACTCCAGGAAAACTCCATCATACTGAACCACTCATCTTGGAAATCTGGTTAACCCGCCAGCTCTCGGAATCATCTCCTTGCCTCACCTGCCTGCCTTCCTACCCTTACACCACCTCGGGACCTTCACCACTCAGGACAGCTGCCACACACCACCTAACCCACCTGGACCGCACCACCTCTCCCACAACGCTTCCATCTCCCACCTGCACATACTTACCTAATCACCAGCAGCTGCCGTTGCTTTCTTGGACCTGTCCCCTTGCTTGTCCCTCTCCCCTGGCCAAGACCCTAACATGAACGTCATTTTGGTGTTAGTTAATAAACCTTTGGTAAACCCTTTACTCTGCCTCTGCCTTGGGTTTCCTGCACGTGGGTTTGATTTTTGGTGCTCGGCCTAGTAGGTGCAAGGCTTGGTATGTAAACCTTTTCAAATGAGAGATTAGCTACACCTTCTACAAACACAATCAAAGAGCATTACAATTTGTCCCAACAGGTGCTAAAGCTTGGCTAAAGAGTTTCACTTTAAAGCATTTGAGTCTTAACCCTGTGAGGTATGGTTCATCGCTGTTGATAAGCCTAGGCTAACAGACTATGTCATGTTTTTTGTCAATGTTTGCATCAAAGAGTACTTGAACTTTTTTCCAAAACATCCATTTTCCTTTTCTCCAAAGGATTCAAGTCCTGTTTTTGAAGAGAATCCAGCAGCTTGGGGTCTGCATTTTGTAAGATTGGAGCAGTGGTGGTCAAAGCTTGAAGTGCCACTTAAGGCGCTTGACTTGGTGCATGACAGCTATGAAGGGCTTGCAGTAGTCATTAGCAGCAGAGAAAGTGTATGACGTGGGGCTTTATTTCATTTTCTGGGGCAGTGAACGTAATGTACTGGTAACATAACATATAACACTTCTTGTGGAGAAAGTTTAACAGCTTACACTATGTTAAACACACACACAAAACCCCAACAATTTATTTGACTGTGATGTATAGAGAGAGTGAGAGGAGTAAAAGGGGTAAAGAGAGAAAAAACATAGGAGATAAATATGCAAAATTTATTTATTGCTGTACAGATATATGGTGCTTATCCCTGCTTCTCTAGTGCTGTTCTGTTGTGGTATTATAGACCTTATGTTGGGGGGGTTACTTTTTTTTCTTTTACATGAATTAGGAATATGTGTTGAGTTCACAGTTGAGCACCTCTCCATGCTCTGATGGTATTCTGCTTCTTTGCAATGATATTTCGCTTCAGAAATGCATGACCTCTTTGAGCATTCTCAGGACTCACAGGATTAGCATTGATTACACACCTAATCACACACCTAATGTGTTTCTCAGTAAATGTTAACATTTTGGGGATTACGCACACCCCACTTTTCAGTTATTTATTTTTGAAAAATGTTTGGAATCATGTATGATTTTCGTTCCACTTCTCACGTGTACACCACTTTGTATTGGTCTTTCACGTGGAATTCCAATAAAATTGATTCATGTTTGTGGCTGTAATGTGACAAAATGTGGGAAAGTTCAAGGGGGCCGAATACTTTTGCAAGCCACTGTAAGTATACCTTCAAGGTATTAGAGAAACTGGTTATGGAGCTCGAAGGGAACAGCCTTTCAAACAAGGCCCTGGTTCTCAGGAACAGGCTGTACAAGTGAACAGTTTTCCAGTTATGACACGGGAACAATATGTTTACTACTTTGAATATGTGTCCTTGTTTATTTTTTGTAGAACACTGGTAAAATTACAGTACACAGTGAAACTGTAGCATCCAGTGTTCACTTTTCAAGCCACGGCTCTTTTGAGAAACAGAAAGTGTCATGACATTTTTTCTTCTTTTTTTTCTCGTCACCTTGAGACTGAGTGTGCCACACCCTCTGCTTCTGGGCAATCATTTTCAATCGCAAGTTGAATTACCACAAACATTTTATGTAATGCCAACTCAATCGACTGCAAAATGATCACTGCATTACTGCCGTCTTGATTCACCAAAGGGATTTTGAAGCTGGCAACTGATCTCAGGTGGTCACAAACCTGGTCTCAGTCATTGAAGCAGCTATTTAGAAAGCAGTCAGTTTGCAAGTTCATTGGACATGGTCACAGTAACTGTGGTTGTGCTGCGATGTCTGGCCACTGTTTTCCCTAGAATGATTGTAGCATAAGTTATTGTGATGTTTTGGTGATAGAAGCAAGCCAATGCTAATCACAGTTTAGGTCTCTTGGTTATGTCCTTGCAGGTTAAAATGTTGGAGCGGCACAAATAATTTGTGTGGCATCAAATTTGATGCAGAACAGCTGATTGTTCTGTAAATACTTTGAAATGTTTATTTTTTTTAAAAACCCGCCTTGGCTGCATTTTTAGGTAAACAGCTGCAAAAAAACTTCATTGTTTGCAAAACTCAGTTACTTTTTTGAAGAAGTAACTATATAATTAATTGCCCAACACTGGTCATTATATACTGTATCTTGCGGACAGAGAGTTACAGGACTCTTTCCCAGACCACAGACTCATACTCACAATACAAGTCAGAGCTTTATAAAAAAAATTAAATAAAAAAAAAAGTTGTGTTTTCAAAATTGGAGTTCAAATTATTTTTACTTCCAATAGTGTTAACATACTACACAGGTCATGAACAAGATTTTTTTTTTTTTTACATTTTAATTGTAAGTGGGCTAAAGCAGTTAATTAAAAGTAGTCTAACATAAATGCTGTAATTTGATTATTTTAATAAACCATGTCACTTGGATGGATTCGATGCTGGCGTGACCACAGTGCACATGTCTGCTGTTGCTCACAGTGGTCCAAAGGACCGCACAGGGAGTTTGTGTGTTCGCTCAGACACATGAAAAATTAGAGGGAACATTGATCCAGAGTGATCTGCCAATCTTCAGGCATGTTTTCATCAACCTTCGGGACTGTCTTGTCGGAAACTGACAGTCTCCCGCTCCTTTGTTTGAAGTGAATTTCAGTACGACTGGCTGCAAACTCTCTACATCGCTTGCGAACATTTTTGACATCCATGCACAACTGTCCATACACGTCTCTCAACTGGCGATGAATTTTAAAGTGGTCCTTTTGCGTTCAAAAACAGAATAACTGCGCGCGCTTCGCACTTGGCGGTAGCGTTCAATGGGAGCTCTATTTTCATAGGGCTGCCAAGCCAAGATTGAGCATCCCAGCGAAGCCGTGCATGCTTGTTTGGGAGTGGAGGAAGCACCAATCACAACAGTGTGGCCAACAGCCGTACGAACAGTTTCTATACGTCACCACTGCTTTGGGAGACCTTACTTTTGGGATTGCCCTCATATATAAAATAAACTTAGCAGAGAATAATCTTGATAATCTAACCTTTACATTTTACATAAACAGTTAGTGGCCAATAAACAAGTGGTTTCTATAAATATTCAACAGAAATGAAAAGCATAACAACAACACAAAAAACCATGTTCATTGCAAAATAAATTGTGTGTAGTTACAATAACATAAAAAAGACTATGGTTGACAAAGCATAACTTAATTGCGTGCAACCGATGTACATATGTTTTTAATGTTAATCCAACAGGTTATTTTTTTCAGTGTAGATGGGCCCTATAGTTTCTGTTTTACATTAACATGCAACATGCAGACCGCTGCACACGCATGATGTCCTAGACAACTTATCAAAACAGATGAGATTAAACTTTCATTTTACCTGAGGGTGCCTTTGTAGATACGATCAGAGATGTGGTAATACATGTAACATACTAACAATGTCAAGTGGGAATGATATAAATATTTAGCTAAAACCAGAGGTTTAATTATAAATGAGGAAGGACATTTGAGAGAAAACGGTATGGATGATGCAGTCTGAGGAGTGTGAAGGAACAACCACAAAACACCAATATTGTACATGGCAGGTGAAACGAATGGGAAGCTGTGGTAAAATAACCGTTTCAAGCCAAAGCTGTACAGATTGCAGCTCACTGCACTCTAACAGGTGTAATGAGGATACAGAAGGTATGAAAAGACCTAGGTACTGTACACAATGCACATGTCAATCTGGTGAAAATAAAGTACATGTAGAGGAAAGGCGATCAGTGCCACACAGTGCACAGAAGCAGTGAGAGTGCAAAATATATCGACACTGTCACCTACTGACGCGGTCATTATCACTAATCTAAGATGAGGGAGGAAATCGTCTAAAATAAGCTAAAATATCACTGCATTGGCCACACCTTTGATTTCCATTTAGCTCATGTTGCTCCTGAGGCCCTTGAAGGCTATTTTTCATGCAGACCCCCTCCTTTGGTGCTCCCCCCCCCACCCCCACACCACCCCTTTTTTATTCCCCAGCCCTCTCATCCCCTCTCCACCCCATTGCCGCCAACAATACCCCTCTCACCACACCGCCCCACTCTCAACAGGCTTCTGTGGAATTTATTCAAATATTTTGACATTTCGCCTCCCCTCACTTCCCGAGCAGAAATGATTTGTGACAGCTGGAGATGGGTTCGGTCGGAGGAGCTTCATCTAACACCCTGCCTTCTTTTTTTTTCCTTCTCTGTCCTTCTTTGTAGAAGGGCAGATTTTTCTCTTTCGACTCCCCATCTTTTTTTTCCCTTCTTTATTCACCACTGCTCCTGTTAGCTGGCACAGGCCTTGAAAGCCTCTCACCCAGTTTTTTTTTTTTCATGTGACTTCCTAGTGTGATAGACAAACTGGGTGAAATTCTTCTATTTGTTGACATTTTGTGTTTGCTGTCTCTTTTTGTGCCTTTTGCTCAGTGCCCACCTACTGTTTGATCCTGGGCTGACGCCATGTATTGGTAACATGGAGGGTAATCCTTCTATGAAACGCCTTTCATCTGACTCCTCTGACGATCGAGTGCAACAAAATCCTCGCTTGTGTTGCCTATAGACAAATATAAATAACACAATTTTTCTACAGTGTGATCACCTGCATGGTGTTGCGCAAGCTGGACAGTAAGGGAATGACACCAGCACTTTCAAGGTGCCTTATTTTCCCACATGCATTTCAATAGCTGATAAACTGATAGAGCATCAACATGAGGAAGCGGTGCATCAGCCAGTGCTGCCTGTGACAGCAGAGTGCGGACTACAGCGCGGTGCACTGACAACAAAGACTCCATTTGAATAATGCTGCTCATTAGTTGGGGGACAGGGCCTTTTTCTGTTGGCGCCTGTCCCTGGTCACTTTGCACCACTGCGATAGACAAACACGCGCACACACTCAACACCAAGGCTGTCATCCATCACCACGCTGGGAGAAAGGTAGGCGACGCTCAAGACAAATGCATTTTTCGTTTTTTTGTTGTTTTTTTTCCTCTGCAATGATTAGACATTTTCTCTTGTGGAGCATCACAGCATCCACACAGAGTGAAGAAAGTGATGCCAGCTCTCTTGTACTGTACATGGCGCAGACTGAAGGAAGCTATTGAAGAAAGATCTGAGATTCCAGCGGAGACTCGAGCTGTTGGAAATCCTTTATCAGCTCCAGTGTCAGACTACTGAAGAATAATAAACTTCCTGACTGACCACATTAAAAAAAAAAAAAAAAACAACGAATCGTCATTATAATCTGGCATCTGCATAAAATTAATGAGTTTCTGTCTAAATTATACTAAATTAAGTAGTTTTACTGTGTTTCGTTAATCTGTACATGTCCTAAAATTTTACCTCCATCTACTACAATCTACCGCCCCAAAAAAATGAAAAATAAAAAATTGCCATGAATACGAATCAAAGTCCAGTATCCAGGACTAAAGTTGGATATGCTTTTGCAAGGCAAGTGGAAACATGAAGCTAGCGTCAAAGACACTTCAGTCCCCACAGAGTCAAGTGAAAATGCCTAAAGCAAAAATAAGCATATTTGGTTTCCGTATGATAGGAGCTTATTGTTATTCATCATGAAGGGCTTGGCTAATTTGACTGACAAGTGGATGCTGTTTGGTTTTTTTTTTTTGTTGTTGTTGTTTTTAAAAAGTAGTGAATTACTGATGGACCTTGCTGAAAAGCTAGCTCGCAACCACCACTAGCATTTATGGTTAACACCCTAAGCTAGCTCTGCCTGTACTGGGGTTAAGCTAGCTTAAACTGCCAGCTTAAATAAAAACAATTTTTAAAAAAAATAAACAAAAGAAAGCACAAAAGCAGGAAGACAAAAAGAAAAGAAAAAAAAAAGCAAAATAGTGTTAATAATGAGTGATTATTTTCGATAAGATCTTAGCGTCATTAGCTAATGCTAGCTGCATTTATAAACCATACCAGAAACTCTGCAAACATGGTTGAGGGGTCCAATCTAATAACACCAGTTAGTAAAGGTGAGGCTCAGCAGACAGCTGTGTGGGCGTAATGAGTTATAAAAAAAACAAACCCCAAAACATCAATCTACCATACAGCTGTTATGAAGTTAAATGGATTCATACTCATTTAGTGCTTTTCTACTCTGAGCATTCATGCATTTTCTGCTGCAAGCCTCAGTCACCCAATCACACACACACATTCATACAAGTGTTTTTTTTTTCTCTACCTAAGGGCCTTGTATAACATTCGCACACAGATTGAAGCTGATGGATGCATTGGGGGCAATTAGAGATTCAGTATCTAGCCCAAGGATACTTGGACATACAGACTGGTGTAGCCGGGGAACTGATCCACCAAATGTCTGCTTAGTAGATGACCCGCTCTACCTACCCACTCTCTGCCCAAAGGTGGAAACAATCCAAAGAAAAACAAAGCATATTTTTGTACCAGGCTGTAGCCATCTATGTCTTGGAGTCAGCCTGAAATTGCCATTCCAGGAACTGCAGTTTCACCGTTTGATTAATTTTACAACCCTGGAGGTTGTTGCTTGCTTCAAATGCTGACTTTGTGGTTCTTTTTACAATGAAACACTCCCTTTTGTTTTTACAAGAGCACTTGTATCAGTCATTTCAAAAAGTAGCACCAGACAGCTGATATCAATGTTTAGCTGCTCTTTTTAGGACATCTTTATTTGGACAGAGCCAGGCTGGACTAAGCTAACTGCCTGCTGGTGGTGGATTCATAACAGCATTTTCCTCACTATGATATGATGATAGTTTTTCTTTAACTTGACCTTTTTGAATGATTGCACTACCTCAGATGAAAATATATACAGCATGCACCATAGGCATCAACTGAGTATCGGGAAATCCATCTTCAAGTACGAGCACATCTCTGGTAGAATTTAATTAGACAGTGGTTTATCCTTTATGCAAATAAAAAAAAGATGAAACCAAAGTAATTTGACTTTAAAAAAAAAAGAATATTGTGATTGTTTGAACAGACCTGTGGAAAATCCAACTGTAGCTCTATAAAAGGAAAAGAATCAGTCATCTGCCAAGGACAGCCGGAGCTAATAAGTGTGTAACATGATAGAAAAGAAAATTAGTTCATAGCTGTCATCTTCTTGATGAAGAGGCAATCAAAATCAAAGTGAATCACTCTGTGAGGAGGATTGTGTTTTGGAATTCAAACGGGCAATGCTTCAATATGACAAATCAGCCGGTGTGGTGCATGTTGATTGATTCCGTCCATGAAAACCTAATAGATTTAGCCCTCTGTGAATTTGGCTCTCATTAACCTCGCAGCGTTTTCATACGAGAATGTATTGGAGCCATTTTATCCACCACTCAAAGGCAATTCAGTGGGTGATAAATCCTTTGGCTTATCTGGCTGCAGGTGACAGCACAGCAGAGCACTGAGGCTGACGGGGGCACAAACACACTCTCGCAGAAATGCATGCGCACATATTCACACTCCGCAGACACACGCAAACACACATTCTGTTGTGACGCACACACATTTTCTCATAGGGGTCGCCATGGTGACCCATGTGCGGAAAAACCCTGTGATCCAACCGGAACCGAAGACATGCTCCTCGACCCGAGCGGCCAGCCGTAACACAAAAATCTTCCTCTCAGCTCCCAGAAAAGAAGAGGAAGAAGAAGAAGAAGAAGAAGAAGGAGGGTACAAAAAAAAAACTGAATTCAATTACACAGTCGAAACCCACTCCTTGCCCTCCGGGAGTGATATCAGCACCATTTAAAAGTCTGATTACTCACAAAACCAATAACATTTTGACTCCTTGGTAATGGACCAGTAGATTAGAAAATTTAGATTACATTTAACTGCCTGTAGATTCTCATTAAAACGCCACCAACTAGTTAGAAACAATAGGTAATTAAGAGTGTAATGAAGCGCAGTAGCGTTAGCGCACGTCTGCACGTATGCTACTCTTGTGGGACCCAGCCTTACTTTGCACTTATCCTGCAGCAAAGCCATACCAGCGTCTCATTTGGGCAATACGACATATTTAATTAGATTAATGAATTTCGGTGCTGTCTCCATGGGGTTGGTTGCGCTCCTTGCAGTGACAGTATAACAACGCATTATATATTGGGGGAGGCTTGCAAGCTGCAGGCAGGCCGGTTTTAGGTTGGTCCCCTGACAGAGGCGCAGTTTGTGACAGTTTGGGTGGAACCTGTCTCAGGTTTACTCCTGCAAAATTGTCAAATGCAAATAATCATAAGCAAATGTGCTGCAAGATTAAGCACAAACTCTTATCCAAAACTCCAGATTTGATTTAGTAAAGTGAGGTGTATTGAATTAAACATGATTGATTGTAACAAAAACAGAACAAAAAGTGAAAAACACAGGCAAGAGAACTAAGGGTGATAAATGGGTTAGTGTTTGGCTTAAAGCTAGTCTCTGTTGCTGTGGCCAGTCAAAAGTAAATGCTTCGACACAAAGTAAAGACTAAAGGAAATTAAACGGGTCGTGGGTCTCTGAGGCTGCAGCTAACTTGTTTGAAACACTTGGAGAATGTTTTCAGCCTGCTGTAACAGTCAGTTGAAGAAAGTTTTTATTTTATAATGAAATGGCAAATAACTCAGAAATACATTTAGCACGAAGTTCATAGCACCAGTGTGATACTACCTTAATATGTTAGCTTAAACAGTGTTCCAATTGGGTTTACAGGCAGTTTTTAGGCTGAGATAATTTGCTACAAGAAGATGAGAAAAGGTTTTGCTGAGTGTAACATGAATAGGTGTTACTGGAGTTGAACTCACCTCTTACGACACTGCTGCTATGACACTTCTCTCTTCCACGTCAGCATTTCTGTGCCTGTGTTGAGTGTCTTATCTCGCACAAACCTTTTGGGTGGCAGCGACAGTCGATAACTCTGTTTTAACAAGCAGCTTATCTCACTGAACGTCACCTGTTTTTGAGCATATAGTCTGCTTTAGTGATTATTGGCGTAACCGGGGCCTTTTAATAGCTCTGCTGTGTTGAGATATATTTAATTAATGAATCATCCTGACTGTGCTGTTTACAAAAGTTGATTTACTTATTGATTACTGAAAAAACGAATCATTCTGACTTAAAATTTAAGGGGAAAAGCAAACAAAAAAGGCAAAAATTGCATTGTTGATTTCAATAAACAGATTAGACTTTTGTTGAAAAAATGCACATGTCCAGATAGGGTTGATAGAATTGACTGCAAACAAAGAACAGCCCCTGGAACTAATCACCTTTCTCAGTTTTAGAAAATTTAAATGTAGTATACTACAAGGCCCTGATTGATCCACTCTGTGGGAGGAATAATTGCTAGTTATTAAGTTACTGATGCTGGCTACTCTGGACAGAGTATGATAGTTATTCCGAAAAAGAATGGATCAATAGAAGTTACAGCTGTTTACAGCTGTCGTTTAATAGCTGTTGCACCATCAATCCATCCATACTATACCAACTGTCACAGTGCAGCATGCGCTGTTGCCCCATGGGATGGCAAATTAATAACAAGGAGTTAGTAGTATATAGTAAATGTTTTTATCAAACTAAGTATTAGCTATAACTGTGTTTTAGGTTAAGGTGGGAGCTCTGGTTTCTGCTTTTTCTTTAGCTGTAACTTTAGCTTTGACTATTTGCATTATTTTTGTTTGATTCGGTTTTTAGAGCATTACAAACATTTTAACTGGCACTAACAAGAAGTCACATATTACTCCAGTTTTGGATTCTCTTCATTGGTTGCCAGGAAATTTTAGGTTTCATTTTAAAATCTTAGTTTCAACTTTTAGAAGTCTATGTGGTGAAGCTCCCCAGTATATCTCTGACCTGTTGAAACCTCATGCTTCTTCCCGAGCACTTCCCGAGGTCTTCAGGTCAGAAGTTTCTGTTGGTCCCACGCACTAGGTTCAAAACATGTGGGGATCAAACTTTTCAGACACTGGCAAGGCAACACTCTTCTGTTGTCTTTACACTCCATTGACTCTTTTAAAAAGACATGTCTATACACTTTGTGAAGACAATGTAGACCTATATGGACCATAGACTGTAATGGGGCTTAGTAACCGTGATATTATCTATTGGTTAGGGAAGTTTTTGAAACTTGGAACTGAGCGTTTTCCCTGTGGGCATCTTGCTGTTTTAAAATTAAATGTGATCTATGATAGTAACCATTAGGAGTCTCCCTCTGCTGGCTATTATCAGAATTAGCACATGTTTAAAGCACTTTCACTTCACTGCATCTTAAAGATGGCTGCAGCCATCTTTAAGATACAGTCCCTGTTTGCACAGCATTACACTGAACCATAAAAACACAATTCATAACTGATGAATAGATAGCATTCAAATCTTTAACCTATTTAGTCAAATGTGTCCTCATCAGAGCCAAACAACACAGTTTATATTAACTGTACACTTTTGCACCTTCGCCTATGGACTGCGAAGCCATGCTCGCTATCATTTTTCTTTTGTAGTATTGCACTGCCCTCTATGGGACTGCATCTAAACTGCACACAGTTTTGTGTGTTTCGGGCATATCTCCTGCCCAACTGTTTTCAGCACATTATGGATCTATATTTCAGCACAGAGGGCATTACATTTTGGAGAGAAGCTTTTTAATAACAATTTCTCGAGCTCAGCTTTATTCAGTGTCTACTGTAAATGGCTTGCTGTATTTTAACTTTTTGCGCTGATTTTAGAGACAGGCACAGATGTTCCACTCTCTATGTGTATAGACACAGCTTGTATGTGAATCACTAGGGGAATATGTCTAGAAAGCGCATACGCATTTGCACACCTCCAACCTGGTAGAGTGTTTGTGCTTGTAAGTACTTGAATAATTGAGCCAGATTCAAACACACCATCTCTCTGAAAGGAGTCATGGAGGAGGAGGAGGAGGAAGAAGAGAGAAGGAGAGCAGATGGCCCAGTGCAGATAGACTCAGAGACTGGGAGCGAGGAGTGTTCTCTGAAGGACAAGGTCTTGTATTGTTGTGGCTGCGAGGGCAGCTCTGTCACACGTCGTACCAGGGGTCCCCAAAGAGCCAGGGTCTTATGGTGTCAGTGTCCCCCCAGTCCTCATCCCCCAGCCCTGGCCTATTGTGATTCTTGTTTTTTAATTTCTCAAACGCAATCAAGTGTGACACAAACTGTTTACCTAGCGTGTCTGCCACAACCAAGAAGAGAAAAGGAGAGGAGAGAGAGAGAGAAAAAACAGGCACACAAGCCAGGATCTCGGCACAAAAATAATCCTCCATAATACCAGAGAGTTTAAAGAGGCTTTGCCAACACCTCCCTGAATCCCCCCCTCCACCTCTCTTTGCTCTTATGAAAAAAGGAGGGGGGAGATAAAAAGAAAAAGGCAAGAAAAAAAAACACATCAGAAGAAAGCGGTTAAATTCGCCCCTCAGTCTCGTTTGGGATTGCTAATTATTGTTTTTAGAGCACAACAATTGGGGTATTAGGGCATAAGCGGCTGGAGATAACATCCAGAGGAAGGCGAGGGGAGGGAAAGGGGAGAAAAGGGAAGAGGTGCACGGGGGGAGACAGATAATGGCTCGACAGAAGGGGAGCTATGATAGGGTCTGGTCCATGGCAGCGTCTCTCTGTACTGCGACACACCACAATATCGGGGGACTCGCTGGCTCGCTCTGTCTCCAAGGATCTTGAAAAGTGAAGAAAACTTGGCAAGGAAAAGTTTCTAATGTTTGACAGATTATGAATTTGGCTGAGATCAGAAGAAAGGGAATGAGAACAAAGTCACCACATCACACCACAACAAACAATGTTAATATAACCAAAATATTCAGGAAAAGAAATGTAAAAATGCTGCTATAACACATATGCCTTAAGAAATATATAAAACCCTTGTGGAATTATCATCAAACACAACATTTATCATCAGCTTTATGGGAATTTTATGACTTTTAGCTCTTTGTTTCAGTTTTGGGCCCACATTAGACGCAACCAATGAACAGCAGAGTGGCACATTTAACAGATAAAAAGACATATTTCTCTTAGAGGACTAAGAAAGCACGATCTAAAGCAAAGGAGAGACAAAAGATTTTGAAAATCAGCTGTGGAATGAGTTACTTGCGAGCACAAAGACTTTTATCATCTTTCCATGACTTTTGGTGGAAAAAAAACCCTTGCAGTTTCTGTCATGGGTTACATTTTCATGTTACGAATGGGCCAGTTTTGGTGTTGGAGGTCTGCAAATGAAAAACTAGCAGATTTTGTGACATCACAACCAATATATAAGAGAAGAATCTAACTTTTTAAAGCAATGATAACTTTAAATTAGAGGTGATCCAAACACCGATCCTTGTGGAACATCAAACATGAAATCATAGACAGAGAGGACATGGTATGGCAACATAACATGTTTAATGATGTTGTTTATATTACATGGCTTGACTTGATTCAGGTTTATTTAGGCGTGAGTGGTTTGTGGTGCTTAACTGCTGACACTGATGGGCAAAGATAGATGGCACACTATCGTATTACATAATAATTTTATTTCAATGAAGAAAAGAAACTTTAGAGTACCAAAAAAAGTACCTGGAGATGGCGTATGCCCCAGAGGAGAGAGAAAAAAACAACTGGAAAACACATTCATACACACACACACACACACACACACTTTGGCTTTTATCCTGTGAATGAGCAGGCCAGCCAAAGTCATCTGGAAGCCTGCACATGCCAATGAATAAATAAAGCCGTAATTAGTAAAGAAAACAGCGCCACCTGTTGGTGTCCCACCCCTGTGAACTCGGACCATTATAGGGAGCTGTGGGAAACACCTGAGCCTACAAAGGCTGTGTGTTAAAGAGCTGGCACACGCTCAGAACGTGCGTGGGCGTATCAGAGGAAGTTTTTTTTTCATGTGGGCCACCCGTGTAACCATGTGTGTTTCAGGCCTTCCATTTGTAAAGAGGCTTACTGAGCATATGTGTTGGTATTGTGAGAGCGTGCATGTGTTTGTGTGTTCACTTGTGCTCGCTTGCGTATGTGAAGGGGTCCAACTGCATGTCCTGGGGCCCACCTGGCAGCATTGTGCAGATTCCGGGGCCTGAGCAGCTGGCCTGGGGGCTGGTGGGGGTGTTCGGTGCGGGAGCAGTAGAGGAGGTTTAAGAGGGGCGTGGGGAGGTCTTCCATGGCCGTTCTCCCACCAGACCCAGGCAGTAGGAGGCAGATGGGCAGGCCACAGTCACTGCCAGAGGGCCAGAGGGGCCACAGGGCCAAGGGACAGGGCCAGCCAAGCCCGACAGAGCTCACACGCATGGAAAAAACATCAAAAAGACCCCCCTCCCAACAAATAAAAAAAAGAACAAAAACAGCTAACCTACAATAACAGACTTAATACATGTAAATTGGAAGACTTAATTTATTAATGGATCCACATCCATGAGCAAATAGTAAATTTGTACTAGTTAGTTTTTATATATAACTATATAAGCAAAGTACTAGATGATGATCACCATAGTTATTGCAGTGTATCCTAAGAAAATACAGCAAATGTGTCAGAAATTCAACCAGTCATTGTTTTCAGAACCTGTCTGGAGCTAAAGGGGTGAATGACTGAAAACTGATCATTTATCATTATTGACCATCAGAGAAAATGTTGCTCTCTTCCATACTTTTAATGTTGCTCAAATGAGGCTAGACTGCTGTAAGTGTACACATGTCTTACACACCGATGTTCATAAAGACGATTATGAAGTCTCTTTTAAACCCTCCGCAGCTGCTTCAACACATGCTGAAGACAAAAAACAAGCCTAAACCAGCACAATGCAGAGGACGGTTTTAAACGTGGGGCTGGGTGATTTCAAAGGATATCTTGTGTGAGTGTGTTTGTGTGGGACTGATACGCAGATTGTAGTGAACTTGTACTATAGGTTGATTCTGGTGGTGGTGATGTGGTAGGTAGCCACCGGCTCTGGTAGTCCAGAGAGCCACAGATGCTCCACTGTTTGTGTGTTGACTCTCTGTAATTTGTTTGCTCTAATTTGTTTTGCTGTGCCAAGGGAGTTCCGATTTTAATTTTGCTCTGTGTGTGTTTACCCCTCTTTGTGGATCGCTGATCTGTTAAGCACAGAGCGAGGGAGAGACAGTCAGTGCGGAGGGTGGGCTGTTCGCAGAGCCAAATTAAAAAAGGAGCAGTGCAGATTGTTTTAAGCTCTGGCAGCCCCTTCAGGCCCAAAGGCCTTGCTCGCAGCCTGCACCTGCTCCGTCCCCGGGGAACTTGGTTCCTGATCCGTGGCCCTAGCTTCTCCTCCCCGGGCCCCTAGCCCAGCCGCCTCATCCCCTCCTTTTCTCTCCACTCCGCTCTGACTTCTTGCTTTCTTTCTCTCTCCTCTCCTTCTACCCCTGTCTTTTCCAATTCTTCCCCTCCAAAAAAACTCCTGATGCTCCTTTTCTCTTTCCTCCAGTGACTTCCCTTTATCCCTTCACTCCTCAGTCCTGGCCTCTTCACCTCTTCTCTCCTCTCCACCACCTGCTCCTCTAGTTCGTTCTCATTCCTCCTTTCCCTTTACTTGCTCCTGGTTACTTCCTCTTCGCCCTGGTTCAACTCTCTCTTTTCACCTAATGATCTTTTTTTTCCTCCTCCTGCTCCTCTCCTCTCGTCTTGCCTACAGAGTCATGGCACACTCTTAATCAGCCCCCCTCTGCACATGAGTGATTGTGGCTGATTTAGCATGATTGAAAACACACCACCACATGCACGATATGCAGTTAGGGATACGACAGCACAGTGTGCGTGTCAATAAAGCTGCGTCATGACTTCGGCCCCTTTCCGTTAAGCTGAGATGCACAAGCAGAGTGAACACGAAACCAGGGTGTGGTTAAAATTGTCACAGCTAGTCTTTATTGAAATCATCCAGTCACTCCAGCTTGTATGACTGCCACAGGTAGTTTGATCAGTCAGTCAGCTCTACATACAGTATGATACACTTTGTCACACATACAATATTTACATTACACCAGCAGCAAACGCTATGACGTGGTTCCAATAACAAGACATCTAGTTTTAATATGGCTTGATTAATGCAGTCCAACTGTACTGTAATATCATGCCCAGACTGGATGAAGCGACTGAGAAGCACACAACCAAGACTGGTGCGGATCAGGTCGGAATGCAAACCACAGGTTGACATGATTGAAGAAGGTTGTTTCTACAACCTGAGTCTCAGTTCATCTCTGGCCTTTGGGCAGCTACCTCGGATTGTTCCCCAAAACAATAAAAAAACAAAACATAAAAGTCATCTCCTCAGATGATACATAGACATGCAGACAGTTTTGGTTTTCCCTGGCCAGGTTTTGAGATATCCACTTTTCCTTCATAAGGATGGAAATGGATGGATTTTTTCCCCCTTATTTAAAGTGAACTGCCACTCTCACTTCCACTTCATAGTTTTAAAAATAAACCTTAGGTATCTTCTACAGTGCCTCCCTCAGTCCGGCCTCTGTCTGAAACAAGCTCTTTTACCTCTCATACATTAAAAACAAATTTCTTCTGATTGGGTGCCTCTCACAAACAACAGGTTTGAACAGCTGGTGGGTCGGCTTCTGTTCCCACTGCCAAAGCTATTAGGGATAACCCCTCATTGATCGCAGTGAGAGCCAAGAGTGGAAAAAATGTCTAAAACGGAGCATTAAGAGCAGTCTGAACCCTGAGCTTTGGCTCACAGAGATTACTAACATAAACTCATTATTAGAAAGGTGGACATGTTTAATATTAATCCAGTAAGCTAACAATATATTATATATATCTATACACTTGCTCATTAGAGAGATTTAGAGCATTGTTGTTCAATTGGCATTCCTGGCTGTCTGATATAACTACAGTACTCACTCAAATTTATCAGTGGTTTGGTCTCCAGCTTCTGAAGGAAATTTTAGCTCTTTACTTGCTAAATAAGCTCAATTATGATCACCAGCAAGTTGCTGTCATTATTAGTGTCATATGGTGCTAAGCAGTTTGTCTAGAGCTAAAAAGCTGCCAGCTGCTTCTTAGAATGACACTAATGAGAGCAGTGAGACTTAACAAAAAGCAGTTAAGTTGCAGCCTGCGCGACCAAAACAATCACCGGAGAGGTGCTGTGCCTCTTTGTAGATCTGAGGGAAAAATGCAACACGACTCTGTTTGCATTAGAAAAATAAATGGATCCTTTTCTGGAAAAAAAAAGAAGAAGTTACCAACAGCTTTAAATAATTCTGCAGAAATGTCTGATAGTTGCTCAAAAAAACTTTTTTTGGTGACAGGTAAAATATGTTCAAAAATGTTTCGAAAACATGCAAAAATCAAAGGTCATCTTATTAGCTTTAATATTTAATTTGAATTGATTTTTGTGACAGACATCTGAAGGCTGGGTTCACACTCCAAGGCCCTATGCAGAAATTCTGGTTTAATCCTCCGATGAGTTTGTTTGGCACTTTTTTTTTTTTTTTTTGCATTCCTCTCTTAGCCAATATCAGAAAAACAGTGAGACGCATGTGTAACAGCGTCCCGTGCATCGTACTTTTACACAGAAGCGACAAGAGGCCGAAAAAATGCGTTTACCGGTTCACTTTTAAGTTGATGTGCAGAAGTGGCCGGCTAATCAGAGAGGACGAAGAGAAAGATCGTGGCTTTTTGTGGTACAGTAACTCCTAGCTTCATATTGAGGCGTGGAGGCAGTGTTGGAGCCCGGAGTGGTTGGATTCTGATTTTCACTGAATAAAAAACTCTGTATTTCAGGGCTCCATATGAAAGAATTGAAAAAAGAAAGCAGATTTCTGTGATTTGTGCTTTTGTGAAGAAACACGAGTGGTATTTAAGCAAAGGAATCTGATTTGGGCCCTTTTTTTGCCAGCACGTGAATATAACCTATGAAACCTGTTTGCACTGTAAGATTCTAGGCTAATAAGTGTTTAAGTTAACCATCTCATATTTTGTTCATTTACTTTTTATTTATTCCTCTTTCTGTGAAATAAAAACTAATGAATCTGGCAACTCTGACCATCTATCCAGCCAGCTGAATGAAGATTTTTTTTTTTAATTTTTCCAGGAATTAAAATGAAACTCCATTAATCTCGTGGAGCGAAATAAGAAAAGAGACTCCGAGCCTGGAGAATTCAAAACAAAACTATCTGCACGGTTTAGTGCCACTCGTGAGGAGAAAAAAAAAAGAAGTTTATAATCAGGGTTTGTAGACCCTTTAATGCAAGTCACACTTACTTTTTATGTACCATAGTCAGTTTTTAAAAGCCATCACATTTTCATTACGAGCACTTCCAGCGAGCTTAACGTGACAGACAAAAACGAACGCTCCCCCCGGCCCAGACACTTTGGTCCACATTTTAATCAAGATTTTCCACCAAGCTATAGTCGCTTCCTTTTCATTTGGTATTCTGACTCAGTCCGGTCTGCAAACACTTTATCAGCTGCTTCACTGATGACATTCACACCCGGTAACATTCGCATATGCGCAGCCGACATGAGCAGCACAGTCCACTGCAGCTTGATCTTTATCAGCGTCATTCAGTCTCCATTCTGTGCCTTCACAGCTGACTCCTCCGACTGAAATGAGGTGAAAATTAAATTTCCACTAGTGCAAATTAAGATCTCTCTTTGAGAGCAATAAGAAAAAGAAATAACATTAAATATATGTATATATTTAACAAAAAATAAATTATTGTAGAAAGAATAATATCAAGTGGCACTGATAATAAATTATATCATAACAAAAAAATGTCGCAAAGGAGTTTCACCCATTTGTCTCAATGTTCTGAGCGCTGAGGGTGAGTTGTTGCTGCGCTAAGTTGTAGGATGCAGTATCTTTCTCTCTCTCTCTCACACACACACACACACACACACACACACACACACACACACACACACACACACACACACACACACACACACACACACACACACAACGTATGAATGGGAGATTTAGCAAAGAAGTGGACATTTCTTGTGTTAAATGTACTGCACGTCCTTAGTCTGGAGTGACCTTGATGTAGAAGGCAACAGGCGGACTGCTGACTCCATCTAGTGGTCAAATACAAGAACTGCAGCTCTCCGATAAGACCACAAGAAGTTTGGAAGAAACTACAAAAAAAAAAACAAAAAAAAAAAAAAAGACCCGACAACAACAACAACACCCCCCCCCCCCCCCAACTCTCCAAGTTCAACAATAACAAAGTGCAGGCAGATAATTACTTACTGGGCAGAAAATAGGATGAAGCTTGCAGAAGAAATAGGCACAAACCTTACCTCCTGATTTCTGTTCAACAGGCCTATACAGTAAGTGTATCTGGGCTTTTAGACAAAATGATTGAATTACTTTTTTTCACCACATACAGAAGCATGAGGGAGCATGAGGAAAATGACTTTAGGGTCAACTTAATGCACGGACTGATGCTCAATGTCATCTGTGTTTACTCCTCAGCACACGGATGGCTAACAGCAGAGACATGGCAGCTGTTCCTTTTTCAGTCTCCACCTGTTTCAGTGGTTTTGTGCGTTATGACACACGGCAGAGTGGTGATTAGTTGCATCATTTCATAGCAAGTGAAGTGCCACCTGTCATGTCTGTAGCACTCTTCTGTTGCCAACGCGCTCTTCATGAGATGGTTCCTTTGTGTGTTAACCTTTCGCGCTAGCTTCTGCATCTTAGGATGAGACAAATAAGGCAAAGAGGAACTGTCACAGGGACAGTTCTGACGTTACGGGAGGGAACTGACTGTACAGTTGCATGTTTTGTAAGGTTTATTTTGCATCGTCCGCATACAAACGCCCAGTCTGCCCATTGGGAAGTTGTAACATGCTGGGCATTACAGGTGGAGGAGCTGGAATAGTTCTTTCAGCTGTGTGTGAGCTGCTGCTTGGACACATCGTTCCAGCCAGATTTATTTAAGCAAAACCACACAGCAGCCTGTAGCACCGACTGTTCTAGCCTTCGGTCAGTCTCAGTCTGCCTAGGTCAAACTTCCAGGTCTGGCATTGACTCCTCTTTAAACTGAGCATCATTGTCAGACCCTGTGCCCACGTCCGAATCAAATAGCGAGCGGTCAGAGTCGGGGGAATGTGTGTGCGTGCGTCCGGCTGAGTGGCTGCTGCCATCGCTGTCGTCCAGCGTGTCAGTCCTGGAGAAGAGGCCGAAGTCCAGCAGGCCCGTGGGGGTGCCCCCGCTGCTGCTCTCGCTGTCTCCGTCGTAGTAAAAATCCTCCACCTCAACAAACCACTCGGGCCAGAACCTCCTCCGCATCCGCTCGCAGAACATGGCCAAGTTGATCAGCTCTCCTGTGGAGACATGTAAATCTTTTTGAAGACAGAGAAGAAACCAGCAGGTGGTATCACAGGTGCTTACTGCCTTTGTTAGTCTTTTCTTGTGTCCGGTTTTCTTCCCACAATCACCTTGATCACAAATTATGGATTAAAACACAGAATCAAGCTCTGATGCTGTTCTCTGAAAAGATAAAAAGACTTCAGTGTTTCCTGTGTGAGACTTTAAAGCTGCTCTCTGAGCTTGTGTAAGCAGCACTGCACTGCAGCAGAACAGCACTGCCATCTAGTGGACTACACATAAAAATGCACCAGTGAAAACATCTCACAAGTATGCTTAAATTTTGCAAGGACAAGGTAATATACAAAAACTTGTGATAAAATACAGCATGTATGTGTTGATTTGCAATTACTGAATAGATCCTCTGACCTTTGATAAGTTGCTCTGGTCGTGTTCCAGGTAAAGTCCACATGGCTTGAGCTAGATGCCCAAACACTGTAGCATCTAATGTTGACATCTTAGACCCCATGAAGTATTTCTTATCTCCTGCAAGACAGAAAACAAACAGCAATTTCAAGCAACGATAAAGGGAATATACGAGAACTTCCACAGCACTGTGCAGCTAAAGATGGTTAAATTAAAACTATTAGTAACATTAATAAGCAGCGATGAAGCAACAAGTTGGCCAGCTGATACTGTCCCTGTTCACCAGTACTGGCATGTTGGCTGTTAGTAATCTGCTGTGGCATGTTAATGCAGAGCTGAGAAGACTTTAAAACAAATCAGTTTTTACAGTGATGATTTACCTGCTGCAAATCAATAACAGAAACAAAGTAACCAAACACACACACACAGACACATAATAGATATCAAAAACCAAATTAAAGTACTCCTTTTTCAACTCTGCAACTCATTCCATCTGTGTTGTTGAAAGCTTTCTTGCTACAGATGATTTTCATTCCACTTGTACTGGCAGAAGGTGTTTGTAAACCAACAGTTTTCGCTTTACTTTGAGCTTTTTTGATGCACTAACTGACTTCATGAACTACCTTTAGCTCACTTTTTGAGATGTTTATCATTAAGACCTTTGCACACTGAGTGTGCTGGGAAAAAAATGTTATATTCCGAATTCTTGGGATATGAGCTGGTCATGTAATGTTTATACATATAGGATGTCAGTGGGGCAGTTTAAGCTCTTGTTAGCAGAGTCAGTATCACATCTGAGGAGACAGAAATCATTTCAAAGAGCCAGAGCAGTGTCTAGCTGTGTGCCTGAGGTAAAATAGTATTATTTTACCATTTCAATATTCATCTTAATGTATGAAATATCAGTACAAATTTGATGCATCAGGTGTGTGAACGGCTTTATTTTAAGATTACAATACAAAATGATCTATCACTAGCACTAAATCTTAGTTCACGGTTGTTTTTGGATACTTTTCCCCCCACCTAAACACATTTCACCGAGCACATTTTGAACTGCTGCAGAGAGTGCTAACACTGACTAGAAAGACAGAGCATATTTCTCCCATACTGCCTTCTCTTCATCGGTTATTATTCATCTCTGCCTGTCTTCCACAGTGTGTCTTTTGTCTCGTCTCCCTCCCCTCACCCCCAACTTGTCCTGGTTCTGCTGGATGTTTTTTTTCCCCCCCAACTCTGCCAAGTGCTTGCTCATAGGGGGTTGTCTGATTGTTGGGGTTTTCTCTTTATTATCGTTGGGTCTTTACTTTAATATAAAACGCCTTGAAACTTGTCATTTAGTGCTATATAAATAAAACTGAAATGAACTTCTTTTTACTTTTGTTTTTAAATTTGTTCAATTTATTCATACATTTTTCAAATAAGTGGAAATACTCTGTGATCTTTGAGTACCCCAGGCAGCTGCTGACATCTCTCCTGGTTGGGAATCCCTGCTCTTATACACATCATCATCAATGCCATTAGAGATGTTTTTAATGTAACCTGTAAACACTTCCAGTAATGCAGAGGGAAACCAAAACACTACAGGAAGGCAGGTTAATGAAAGGTTGCTAAGTATTTGTGTGCTTTTCTTGCCCTTCAGAGAGCAAACTTCAAAGTAAACTAATTTCATTTTGAAGTTGGGAAATCAGCTCTTCTGGTTAAAATGCCAGATTTTAGATGAACACTTCTGGTACTTGTGTGTAACAAACATTAAAAGACGGAAGCCAGATGGTTGTGGAGTGTACCAATGTTTTCACTCGGGAATGACTTTTCCATTTTATACAAGCTGTTGTTCGCTGTAATGACACAAGCAGATCGATGCAAAGCACTATTCTAAACACACTTATATTGCATCCCTCCAGCTAACATCCAGAACGTTCTCTGTTTTCATTTATTACTGTCTGTACCTCAATAAAATTCAAGTGCAAAAATGCAGATAAATGACATTTTGTTCTGATAAATATAAACCAATTAAGAGGAGCTTGTGAATATTTTGAGAAATATCAGCTCACAGTAACAAATTCATGTATTTTCATTGCAGCCAATGGAAAAAAGAAATAACACTAGCTCCATTATCAGCTTGCATAACAGCATTAGCGTATCGCTCTATAACCACAGTCCTGATGAGGTTAGTCTTAGTTCTACTGAACAGGCGTCCGTACCCAGTAGAGTGGCCAGTGTCCTCATGTCCTTCTCCATCAGTGTGTAGACCTCCTCCTTGGAGAAGCGTCCGATGCCGTGGCCGTACATCTCCCGCCGCACCATGCCACCATTCAGGTGGCTAAGCATCCATTTCAGCGTGTCACTCAGAGGCCCACTCATCGCCAGCAGCTTCTGTGTTTCCTCCAGGTTATCCACCCACTGGCAGTAGGCTATTGTCCTGAAGGAAAACACAATGTAGACAACACTGTGTTACGATTACACTGGCTGGCAAAAAGCTACTCCTCTAAATCAAAAGTGAGCCTCAGCTACACCTACAGTCTGTCAGTTTCTTACACTCTTCCTGTACTTACTTAGCTCAAGATCAAAAAGTATTCCAAATGTTGGTCTAAAATCATCGTGGTCTTTTCAAAAAAAGAACAAACCGCATTTGAAACTGAGTCTTTGAGCCATCAGTTCATTTGTATCATTTATAGTTGAACATACAAAATGATTTCTACACAGCCAAAAAACCTTATCCCACTCAGCATACAATTCATGTACCAAGAACATGCTAGAAGGTATAACACCATCAATATTAGCACACATATTTAAACATAAAATTATCACATACAAAAGGTTAGGGATATAACAGTTCTCCAAAAGCATGTTTTTGTTCATACTGCTGTTTTTAAAGGAGATAAATAAAGCAAAAACAAGGAAAAACAGCTTTAATGCCTTAATGCTTAAATCTTATTTAGTTAGTTCAGTGACTGCGTGTCTGTGTTCACTTTGGCATTTTCACCCCTGCTTTGCAGAAACATTGTCATGTTGTGTTGTATTAAAGATCTGTAAATCATTAGATCCGTTTCAAGTAAAACCAAAAACTACACTAATACAAGAAAGAAGAGCCATGTTTATTCATCTCTCCAGTCTAGTGCTGTATTTTTAAAACTGAATATGGTGGCAAACCAGAATTTTACAAAGGACCAACAGTAATATTTTACTCTATGATGCTGAGTCAAAGTGAATTAGAGTGGGATTCCAATAAAAGTGTTTAATGAAAGGTCCAGCCACTGCATCGTAAAGCTTTATGTCTAATGACAATTAGCCTCAACTTAATCAATAAAAGTGCTCCACCCATTCACTTGCTGCCAGAACACAACATCGTATATTCAGCCCTTCAAACTGTCGGCCTGAGGGTTGAAAGAAATGCCTGGAATCCGTTCCTGCTGCTTGTGATAAAATATAGACGCCTACTGCTGCAAAGCACCGGCAACTTACAGTTACTCATGAAAAGAAAGCAATGCTGCAGAAACGGCAGCATATAGTGTATCTCTATATTGAGATTTTTCTCACACTGTGGTCCAACAAATCCTGTTTATTTACAAGCAAACAAACCCAACTCAAACCCTCAAAATCCCTTGTGAAACCACCAAAGGACAAATGTTTCACATGAATTCACTCCATAAAACAAAGACAATGAAAACAGCAACTCTGGTATTTCATACATTTGTTGCTTCTGTTCTGCATAAGTTGTCTGTGTATCCAGATACTATGATTAAGCTGTTACATTCTTACACACTTGGACTTTTCACACTGTAGGACTTTTTTTTCTTTCTGTTTATGATCTGAAAAAGTCTGAAGAAGTGAAGAAGTTGGGCTTGGTGCTTTTTTCTTTTTTTTTTTGGCTCAACAACAGAACTCAATGACAGCCAAGCTGTTTGTTGATAATAGTACAAGTGCAGGGGAGACCTACATGTTTCTACCTACATGGGTTAGAGCTTTTACCCCTCAGTTCATCTAAAGGCCAGTGCCTGGCCTCTGTCATTTTTCTGCTGTATGTGACTGGTTGCTCAATAGAAACTGAATTAAAGAATCTGGGTTATATTAATTTTCAGAGTGGGGACTATCCATTGGCCAAATGCTACTTCCTGTTATATTATCTGATGTCCAAAGTGTCTGTATTCTTTAAACAAACAAACAAACAAACAAACCAACCAGAAGAGGAGCAAGCATAAATAGAGTATTTTTAATCCCCAGGTAATTTCAAATGCAACCTTTGCAAATGTTTCTGTGCAGTTCGCCACAAACTGCATTTTCAAGATAAAGCTGCAGTTGCAGTATTTCCCAGGGAGAGAAAAAAATGCTAATGTGTGATCCTGACAGATGGAGAAGGATGCAAGAAAGAGAGGAAGATGGATGGATGAAGGATGACTGTTTTCAAAAGTTCTGGCTGCTCAATACAAGAAAGTTTCCATACAGGAAATTTAAATCTTACATGTAATGCCATCATTGATTTTAGAGTTTTATAATCAGATACATGTCTGATGCTGTACTAAATTACATTTTTTGAAACCTCTTGTCAAATAAACAGTGTTATTCAAGGGTTGCATGGGAATACCTGGCGGTTTAGTGCAGGCTAAACAGTACATCGGACTGGTTACACCGAGGGTGGCAGGGATCATTTTGGTAATGATGGTAATGATGGGTAATGATGCCGATTAGATTCACTCTGTGAACTATGGCTTTTATACTAGCTTTATAGTGTCTAGGAGTTGGGGCCATTTAGCCATAAAGCTTATGAAACATCTACTTATACAGTATTTTAGTGAACTTTGCTGGCTAAATCCACAAAGAGCAGTGAATATCAGAGCAGCAGCCCAAGTCAGCCAATCACAGCCTGCACACAAAGAAAAGTCCAATGGAGCTCACGAAACAAATCATTTTACTGCGTGACTTATTTCTAACTCATTCTTTTCACCATAGATGTGTTACAGCCCATCTTAGAGTTCCTCCTCCTGCCGAATCCCCCTTTAATCCGCGGTTATACCTGCTGTGTTTGCAAACAGTTGGACATTTAAATATCCAGCATAAGGTTAATCTCAATTTAAAGTTGTATTTATGCCCAGTTTTACTCTTGAAATTCCTCTTTGACATTCACTGGATCACAGCTGCTAACACTAGTTGTCTGTGTATGTCTACTTTAAAGTATAGTTGAGTGATCCTTTTCTGGTATTACAGAGTTATTAACAGATTTGTATTTTTAAAAAGCACAGCAAAATAAATGAGTATATAATAGTAAAGCTAGCTTTGAGAACATTTTCTGCTCTATAACCATGCCACTATGAATCAGGAAGGCAACTCTCTGTGTGCACGATCTAACCAAATCTATCTCTAGGCTGTGTCTCAGTACACAAAGAGCAGCACGCTGTCATGCTGCCCTTCCCTGAAATAAATAATTCACTCAATAGGTCTATATGTGGGTCCAAAGTTGGTGCAGGGTGCATGGACAAGCAGAGGAAGAGGAGCAGGGAGGTGACACAAGGAGACAAGACGGGAGGGAGCGTGAATGTAGATTACATGAATGACCTCTGCTGCTTTTTGAGAAATGGAGCAGATTCAGTTTATAACACAAAGCCAGCAAATTGTTCCATCCGTTGTTCCTTTTTTATAAGTGAACTAAAACCAATGAGTAGTTCAAATTGTGTTCTAAAATTATTATATAGAGAGCAATAGGCCATACCACATGGATCAAACCGAGTTAGTGTGTGTATGTGCGTGCCCCTTTGTGAGGGGGATGGATAGAGAAAGAGAGATAGAGCTTTTAGGTAATGGAAAACACTCCTCTCGGTGTAGATGGAGTGTGGAAAACGATTTCCTAGCAGCATGTCTCTCCCCCAGTGATCCTGGAGTGACTCACTGCTGCGAAGGATGGCAGATATCACAGCCTGGGCTGAAAAGCTGCACAAACAATGCACAAATAATCTTACTTTTTTGTTTTTAGAATAAATCTGCAGTGTGTCTTTTTTTTTTCTTGCTGCTAAAATAAATTGGACCTTTTTTCCCGGGAGGATCCGTGTAGGTGGTTCCTCATATGGTTTAGCACTGAGCACATTAAAGTGTGCATTTAAATATGAATGCATACACACAAAATTACAGAATCAACTCAGCACCACATAATTTCACCCCTCAAGTGCAATAATTAAATCAAACTGTAGAAACAGAGAACTGCTTTTGGTCTTTAAAATGATCTGACAGTGGCTTTTCCATTTAAAGTGCCTGAAGTCTTAGCTCTTAAAAGCCTTTCAAAGGCACAGCTAAAGCACTGTATACCTATACGACTTACTTACCAGTAGAGGTGTTCCTCAACCATTTTGGTGACAGCGCGGGACACAGCTATCTCCTGTGGGGTGAGGTTCTTGTTGAGGTTCACACCCAGCTTCTCCTCCAGGAAGTCCACTATAAACTCTGACCCCGACACCTGTTCGTGGTTGTACTCGATCCAGGGCATCTTACCTTGCGGAGATAGCCTGCCATCAAAGTAGTTCTGCAAAGGGAAACAACTTTGCACATGAATTTCCTGGGCTGTGTGTACATTTTATTAACAAAACAAAGAGACTGTAGACCTATGTGAAAATGGAGACTTATTTGTGGCATGAAACTACACAATCATTGACTAACAAGCTGTAAATCACAAGTCATCATCCATAATAAGCATGTGGTTTCAAAGTCAGACCCAGTCTTCCTCATTGCATCCATTTTTTGCAACCAAGATGGTCATTAACAACTAAAATCTTAAGATCTTCAACTCCGTCACGTCCAACAGCTTTCATTGTTTTTGTCCTTATATGGAAGCTGTTGACAAATGGGACCCCATTTCTAAGCTGCCATTAGCTTGTGCTACCCAGTGTTGATGCTGATGGAAGAGAGACATTAAGGCTGTGCAACAGAAATAGCTATTAATGGCTGAAGAGAAAAACAACTTCAACTCTTCAGAGGCAGAAACACCCCCCTCCCCTCTCTGTTATCACCTGGTAGGGCAGATCCGCCATCCGCAGATACGTCTCTATTTTGAGGCAGAAGGGCGAGAGGCTGGGCACACCATTCTTTGGCCTGGAAAACTGATGGAGGATGATGGCGTCTTTGGAGTCCAACTCCTGCTCCTTCCTACATAGAAACCAAAGGTGGGGGAAACTCAATGAATAAATGTTGTACCTGTAAACGTTATACCTCTTTAAAGACCATTCTTAAACTCGCTAACATTGTCTCATTTTGTACATTTTGTGCCAGTGTTAACGTTAACAGCATACTTTCATCTATTCTGTGTGGATGAAAGTATGCTTTGGTGTCTCGAGCCTTTCCAACTATGCATAGATACCAAGAGGAAAAACTGCCTAAAAATGTTTCATTTTAACCCAGCGAAGCCGAAATCAACCGGTTTTTCCACCTGTTTTCAGGGTCAATTGGTGCAGTGGGGCCAGTGAGATAAAACCAAACGTAACTCAGCATCTGGACAGAAAACAGGACTTTGAGTTCAGCTTCAGGCTCTGGCCAACCTCCCTGTGAGGAGTAGGTCACACCTGCAGTTTCTTTCTAGCACGGTGACACACTATTCGTGCCGAGTTCTGTTTTCTTTGCAAGTTTAAAAAAAAAAAATTATTATGTTAAACAATTCCAATGAATCCCAATCCAACTTTATTTATAGAGCACTTCAGAAAAACAACACAGCTGACCAAAGTGCTTTCCTGTTAAAAGACAACATCAAGATTTAAACAAACATATTAAACAAAAAGGAAAAAAATAATATAAATCACAGTAAAACATGGAAAACTATAAATAAAATAAACAATAACATATACAAGAAATAAAACTAACAATAAATGAAAATAAGTATTAAAAGGAACCAAAAAAACAACACTTTCTTTATTCACACTGAGGTCACTAACTTTTACATAATGAGTCTGTACTTCAAGTGACTTTAAGTGTTTTGAGATATACTGGCATCACTAGCTGTTATTATACTCCATTAAAACTCTTTAAGTGATTGTCAAGACTAGAAATTTTATTTCCACTTTGATAGATCGTTCTGTGAAACAAGGAGCAGCTGAGCTACCTAAGGCTTAAAATCCACAAAGTTGTATTTACACTGCTCCACTGTATTAGCCGAGGGGTATTAAGAGCTTCAGTTATAAGTCAGAATATTGACTAAATGAGTCATCTCTCCTCCCACTGTACTGTAGGCCTGCTGTCTAAAGACACTTAAGATAATAATAAGCTAGAATGCAATTGTGCAGGGAGGATGTTGGTGGTATTCCTACACTGCTATTACCGTGCTAAAATTGTAGTTGAGGAGTGTCTCAATGCTATCTAATATGGCAATTAGAGTTAAGACCTTTTTTGCAACCAGAGAAATAAAACTACACCTAACACATCAGCACAGGGGAAAAAAACTACATCTAATCTGATTTTACTACACCGCTTTCCTAATCACGTTACACATTCATCTGGGCATCTATTTCTATTCCTGAAGAAGCTTTTAGGCATCATCTCAGGTACACACACACACACACAGACCCCATCTGCTCCGTTTAGCATCTCTTTTATCACTGACCACTGCTCCCTATATTTGAATAAATTTGTGTAACTGCAAAGCGGTCTGACAACACTTACTCCACTTTTAACCATCCTTTTTTAGAGTTAGGTTTGTGGAAATTATATTATAGATTATGGTTGCTTTTCTTTTGAGTTCTATCCTATTTTACGATCACATTACAACATGTCGTCGTTTTTTAATTATTCAGAGGGGAAAAAAACGTATTTCTGTACATTAAGACAAAAATAAGTAAAATAAAATTTTTTACCCAGGCCACTTTTAGAGTGACAGAAAAAAAATGATAGAGCAAGATTTTGCATGGCACTATTGTATCAATAAAGGGACACCAAATATCTATATTTTATTAAATAAATTAAAATACTCTGGAAACACTACAATAAGAGAGCTCATATCATGTAGCACCAGCATTAGATAAGGTTAGCGGAGCAAATTCACATGAAATCAGCTGAACTTTTGCAATATAAAACAACTCAATAAATACATCGTTAAAAAACAAAACAAAACGAAAAACCATCCAATACTGGACACAGTTAGCTTGACGATGCTAAGCAAGCGAATCACTAAGTCACACGAATTCATTTGTAACAACAGATATTTGACTGTGAACAATTTATCACTGTAACACTTGATCACAGTTAATTACCGTATTATCAGAAACTGATTCCATGTAATTGGCAACTTGACCCCATTCCAGGCTGGATGTTATCTAAACAAAAACTAAATACAAATCTGTTTTTACAGGATAGTACAGAGTTTATATTTTATTATATTCTAAAAAATAATATGTTCATTTCTAATTTAATATCAGCAACATGTTTCAAAAACCCCAAGTCAACAAAAGATTGTTTAAAAAAAAAAAACAACAACACACAGCTGGTTGAGTGTTTCACAACTTATGAGATTAAACTGTCATGGATGCTCCATCCTAAAATATAAAGAAAAGAGCAATCCCTCAATCTACTATCAGTCCATATTTCAGTGCCAGCATCTGTGGTTGTGTGCATTGTGTGCTTTGAGGCAACGTATGCTGCCATTCAAACAAGCCTTTTATTTTCTCTCAGGGAAGGCCTTGCTTATTTTCAGTAAACCACATTCTGCAGAAAATATAAATTCATGCTTGCATGACGACAAATTCTTATTTTTTTCATAACGTTTGTAGTTAGGGCTAAGGCAGGCTAAGGCTGCAGTGGGGACTTCCCATGATGCACTAAACATTTCTACTACTACTAATAATAATAATAATAATAATAATAATAATAATGGATTGGATTTATGTAGCGCTTTTCAAGGCACCCAAAGCGCTTTACAATACCACTATTCATTCACTCTCACATTCATACACTGGTGGAGGCAGCTACAAACTACACTCACCTTTTTTCACTCCCCATGTTTTTGTTTTTTTTAAATAAATCTAGTGCATGCCATTAACTTTTGTCTAGTCTCTCCCATAGCTTGTGGTTTGACCTGTTTGCGGCTGAGATCAGAGCAAATATTTTTGATTTTCCTAAACTTTGCTCTGCTGGAGATTCCTTCCTGTTTAAAGGGAGCTCTTCCTCTCTATTGTCACAGTGGTGGCTAGGAGTTGTTGGTTGTGATGCTAAATAAATAAACTTGAGCTGACTGTGGTGCTGAAACCTTGCAGGTCTCCTTGGTAGCTGTCCACAGTTACATGGTGCTGAAAATATTCTAAATCTGCAGAGAAACTGACATCATATTATTACGCCTGATCTACGCATGCCGTCCTTCTTCCATGCACGTTGTGGTGCTTCGTCTCTCAGAGGAACCACTTAACGAACTTCTCAAAGATCTCTCAGCTGGGAAAAGGAGAACAAAAGCTGACTAGTCGTAGCAGCAGCTCTGCCAACAATACATCACATGGCACGGACAGATGACGCCGGCAGGCTGCGGGGCCAGCCTCAGCGGCCTGCACGTGATTCAGAGTTTCTGCACGAAATGCACGGTTCACGCAGCTTGTGGATCGAGGAGGGGGAGTGAAAGCAGAAACTACCAGGCCACTGTAACAGGATGTTCTTACTTCCTGGCACTGGCCTGGCCGAAAAAAATAAATAATCCGTCCATTCACAGCCAGGCGGTCTGTGCTCTGACAATAGTCCCGTGTTAATCTCTCTTACAGTGACCGCATACTGATCACCAGCTTTCATTGTAGAAAACAACTGTAAATGACGCGGACAGCTGCTGTGTCTCAGCTCATTAAAGGTCAGGCTGATTCCGCAGCGTCCGAGGAGCGCTTCGTTTAGACACGCTCAGGTGCCGATGTGTTCCGCACGGGAACTGGCACACGAGCGGACGCGTGACTCGCTTATTAATTATTTTTTTAAGTCTCCACCTAGTGTCGTGTCCTTTGAAGGAGAAAACGAGGGACGGCAACCTCAGCAAGAGCCTCTTCCCGCGAGAGCTGCAGAGGAACCACATCCCCATGTACACACTCCTGTATCCATAATGCTTTATGCGGTGTCACTCATCAGTCACTGTCAGCGGGGGTGGGTGCGATCAAAACGTGAGCCCCGGGAGGCAAAAGAAATACTAAACAAACAAACAAACAAACAGAAACCTGGTGGTGATAAAGATGATAAAGAGCTCAGGAATGTTGCGCGTCCCTACCTGATGGCGAGCAGCTCATGCAGTAGGTAGGCTGCAGCAGCCAGCAGGGCCCCCCCGGTGATGTACAGGGTCTTCTTCCACCAGGAGTCCGAGCCCAAAACCGACATGATGCCTCCGTAATCCTGCAGAGGAAAGGCGATGATATAGCCATACAACGACTGCTGCTGCTCGGAGCCGCACAGCCCGATGGGCAGGCTGTGATTCCGCCCCAGTTCAACAACACACGGCCGGGAAGAGGCGAAACCAGCAGCCCAGTACATCCTCTTCCCTCGGTTACAGCCGCCCCGCGTCCTCCCTGCTGCAGTCCCCGTTAGGCTTCATCGAGACCCCCGGCGCTGTGTCTACGGCATGGCGGCGGTGTGGCTAATATTGATCCAGGAAAGCGGAAAAGGTAAATATCTGGAACATCACTCCCTGAGATGAGGCTCGGCAGCCAGCTCGCTTTCCTTCGCAGGATCTGCCCAGCATTATCGCGCGAATAACAATGGCAACACCGCGACTTCCGGTCCCTAATTTCAAAATAAATGTCAGTGTCCACACTGTTACAATTACATTTTTTGCACCTAATATTTTACTTGCAAAATAACATTTTCTGCTCTTAATAACCGTACACAGTGGCTGTTAGTTATTGCTAGTTTTCCATCACATATCATGTGAATGGAATTCTATCGTAAATCTGAACATGATATAAACTAAATTATTCATTTTTGTTCATGAAATGTTTTAATCGTTTAAAAGTAGTCGAATCATTATCTGATTTGTCTGACCAAATAAATAGGTTTAATTTATTATTAGCAAAAACAAATTAAAGTAGCTGGGACCAAAGATTATTTGGCTGTTTTGCTTCCAAATAATGGAAAAAGCTTAAAGCAGGCCCATCATGTATTCCCTTATTTTCTGTTTATATGGCAGATCCCCATCTGACCAAAGTTTCGAGGTACTAATGGGTGCTTCCTTTTTTCTCAAGGGACAGACTAAGATAAACATGAATTAATCTGAACTGTGAATTGTGCAAAGCTACGTCTACATGTTTAGTTCCAGGTTGTTGGGGTTTTTTTGAGTCTCTCAAAGAGCTTTAGTCAGATACACTTGGTTTGCAAAAAGATGTTGTCCAATCCCCACCATAGAAACGAGAGTTTACAAGAAAGAGAAGCAATTGATCTAATTAAGTTCTGCATAGAGCTGCTAAGAAACTTATGTGATTAACACCTGTAGAACTTAATAACTTTCACAGCACATATTACGTGTAGTGGAGTGTACATTTTGATCATCAGATCAAGGTAAAAAGAGGGCTAGAAACGCAAAAAAGAATTACCCAGTCCTTTTATTTTTGTGGCAAAGTTGGGCAACTTCCGTTGCTGTCTAATCAAATGCCGGTTACTTCATGCAGCCGGCCTATTGTCTTTCTCCGGTGGAGGATCGGAGCCACCCCGCCCTGGCGAGCCCCTGAACGCAGAGACTCACTCACCACCACGAAAACAAACTATTGGCCAACAGCAGCCAAACATGATGATAAGCCCTTCTGCTCCGCTTCTACATTTTAAGCGGCCTCCAACCGACTGACTGCTCCGCTTCAGCTACTACAGACTGCTAATTCTATGGAGTGCAGTGTGTTTGTGCAATCACACTGAAGCACATTACGCAAACGAGAAAAGTAAGACACGGATTGCAAATCCACTATGCCAACTGTGCTGTGACCGCGGTGTGCTGTGGGTATAGACTCTACTTACAGTCTAACTGTATAACTTAGTGGTAAATGCACTAATAGGAAGGAGTACTCACTCTGGAGCAACTTTGGAAGTGGAAGACTTCGTTCATCCTGACGCTTTAATCCAGCAGGTGAGTTCCAGATCTGTTTGTCGAGCATGCCGAGAACAGGATGTAGACAACTCGGACAAAAGAACATCCAGTAGTTACGTGTCCGCCGGTATCATCCTGGTGCCAATTACCTGCCTGCTGCTGTCTGACCCCGTCAGGTCAGTGAAGGAGGGTGAGTGCTTACCGCAGCCATGGCTACGGCAAGTTAAACGCGCGGCCTCGTGGCTCTCGGGAGCGCGCATTACAGCAGGAGCGTGTATTGGTGTTTACTGCTGAACCAGCCTGGGAATATGACACAGCAGGCACTGCTGGAGCAAGGCATTTAGTAAACACACACATAGAGATACTGTCGGCAGATAGAGGAAACGACTTTGACACCAGGAAGCATCTTTATGACACTTTTTGTTTTTTTAAATGGCACTTTTGGCCAGATCGCTCGTGAAAAAGACATTTTTGATGTCAATGACGCTCTTTACATAGATAAATATAGGATACATAAAAGTCACTTTGCCAAAAACCGACTGCAGCTTCTTACCTTGTGACAGGACTGTTTTATTTCTGGCTCAAAATGGCTTGATATCATTCTTAAGAGACATGCTTGTCATGTGTTTGACAGACTGTGGGTTGACAAGTCATTTAAAACAGTTTAAATATAGACAATCATTTTGGGGCAAATTCCTGAAATCATTTTTCTGGCACAACACAGACTTAAAGCACAGCGCAGAGTCTCTAACACAGCAGCACAAGAACAGGCTCTAGGCATCAGATAGAGGGTTGAGTCTACAAAGGGAACAAAGTTGAACAGTGTGCAAAGGTGCCCCAGAGACTATCCAACATATAGTAATAGGATGTAAGAAGCAAGCTGGAACTGCATAGATGTAGAGGCACAACCAAGTGGCTGTGATAGCGTACAGGAACATCTGTGCTGCATATGGACTAGAAGTCCCCAAGTCCTCAATCACAAAAGGTGGTTGAGAACAACAGGAGTAAGGTCATGTGGGACTTCCACTTCCACATAGAAGCTGCTGGCAAACCAAGCAGTATTGTAGTGATTGTTGACAAGGAACAGAAGACCGCAGTTGTCATAGATGTTGTAATCCTACCGGACAGCAACATCGGGAAGAAGGAGCACAAGAAAATGGAGAACCAGGTGCTGAAGAAACATCTGGAGCAGATGTGGAAGGTAAAATCCAAAGTGGTCCTAGTGGTAATAGAAGCATAAAGGAGCTGGAAAATTAGCTTGAGCAGATTCCAGGCACAACATCAAAGGTCTTCATCCAGGAGAGTGCAGTCCAAGGACCAGCTAAGACACTGCACAGAGCACTCTAACTTCCAGGCCTCTGGTAGAGGACCTGAACGTGAGGAGCACACACATACCACCCCCCAGAGGGTGAGAGGGAGAGTTCTTTTTAAAATATGTATATACAAAGAGCATTTATTTTTTTTAAACCGGTGAAATGTCAACATATCTGAAATTGAAATAGGTGTAGTGCTCAGTCCTCACAGCGTGCTCTGTTAGCTTCTGCACATGTTCTACAGTCATATTTCTGGTCTCTTTAAGACCATCATGCAAGCATGACTTATTCTCTGCACGAGGGAGATCTGTATTATGTAATACTTCCACATGAGACCAGACCCCTTATAATCCCACAGGAAATGGTTGCCCCTCCCCTCTGTGGACACAAAATATAAATTAATATTAACATCTAAAAACCCGAAATCATGTTTGTTTGTTTTTTGTTAGCATTCCAAATAATCACATTTTTCACTCTCATGCGTTCATTCTTGAGAAATCAAACTGATGTGAGGTCAGTTTTAATGGAGGATGTTGCAAACCTTTAACTATTCAGCCTCAAACACCACACTGACGCAGGACAGCATATGCTGAAAATGATTACACAATTAAAGGATGCACCGTTGCTTTACACAGCTTATCAAACACTAGACATGTATTCAGCGCTCACGCAGCACAGCACAGCATCAATGGGTCTGCCAAATGCAGCACATCTCTAATTCTATCTGCAGGCAGTTTGTCCCTTTCCTTGAATAAACTCAGTCTCATGTGCTGCGTCACAGCTGGCCCACAGGATGTCAGGGCCGCTCGCGTCTGAGTTATTATTTCTCATTTTTGGATTTCTTCTCAAGTGGCGTGGCTCAGCTGCTACTTTCTATGGTGTGGTCCTCTGGGTGGAGGCTGCTGTCCTCAGCCTGTTTTCTCAGTTTGACGGCGTGGAGGGCGTAGTTGATGGCAGTGCTGTCGGTCCAGCTCCAGGCTCCCGACAGGGGGTTGTACAGCATTCCTTTGACAGACTGCACCGAGAAACCATCTAACAAAGAAGGAAGACACTGATGTCAACACAAAAGGCAAAATTAGATTTTTATTTTTGCACTACTCCTGAACACGAATTATAAAATGAGCTTTGCAGACAATTTATGGACACAGAAATCCTCAAAATTTACTGCGGTTTAAAAAAAACTTTTACATCTTGTAGCGACCTTTTGTAATATGGTATATTTACTTAGTTCCACATAGATTTGCCCACTTAATTATTAAAAAAAAAAAACCTTTGCATTTTTAGTCTGTTTTCTATAATCAGTGGGAGCTTCTTTTTTTTCCTCCCTCCAAAGGGACTTACGAGACTCCAGGAGGCGTTCCAGGTCTACTGGGCTGACAAACTTCTCCCAGTCGTGGGTCCCGTCGGGCACGATGCGCAGCAGCTGCTCCGCTACAACAATGCCCAGCACGTAGGACAGGTTGGTTTTATTTATAGTCGTGATGAATAGTGAGCCACCTGGCTGCACACAGGGAGCAAAAATGGAAAGGTTTGATTCATGAAATATAAATTAAATAGACTGCGTTACTTCTGGAAACACATTTCATGACACCTCTGCAGGTGATATACAAGGGAGGAGCTCTTCTACGAGATGCAGCAGGGTATTTATAGAATGGATTTAAGGCTTTCAGAGGACAAAATCCAGCGCGCGAGATCTGGAAGGATGCCAAACCTCAAAGTTCAACAAGGCCAAGAAAAATAGGTTGAACAGGAGGGGAGAGAAAAAATAAATAAAAGCATGAGCATCAAAAAAATATATGTATGCGTGGTCAAGAAAAGTACATTTAAATGTTTGGGGGGTTTTTTTTTTCCCCTTTCTTTTCGCCTGTCCCGTTTGGCTCTTTTGCCATCAGAATTATTGTCTAAAGGCGAGGAAAGATGCCCAACGGATTTACTTTACCAAACTGACCATCCCAGCCTTGCCGTAATGGTCTATTTGATTCACCTTTTATTGTTTATTTAATTTATTTTTTTATTTTCACTTGCTAGATACGGGACAGACTTGAATGAAGAAAAGGGAGAAAGGAAGAGGGTGAAAAAAAACAGCGGAGAAGAGGGATGGGGATAAAGGGGAAAAAAAAAAATAAAAATACATATACCAATCACCTGGATCACCTGTTGAGAAAGAAAAAAGAAAACAAGCAGAAGAAAACGAGAGCAATACAATAAACAACATCACGATGATATATGGAAATATAACAGTAAATACTAAATATTAAACATTATTGTGTTTGGGTTTTTTTTAATGAAAGTGCAGAAGAAAGATTTAGACCAGAGAGAGAGAAAGAATTCCAGTCATGACTTAACCTCCTGTATTAAGCTTTTTTTTTCCCCCCCTCTCAGCTACTTTTGGCCCACTAACCTAGGAGATTCTGACCCTCAGGCTGCAGTATGGACCACGGCTTTCACTGAAACTTTTCAATGATAAGTACAAGGCACACACAGAAAAACACAGCAGGTCATCCACAGACCCCGTCCAGCCCGGTGCTGACTCGGGCACCCATAACTGTCTAATTCAGAGAGAGGGAACCTCTACCTGATATGCAAACACAAGTGCAGTATTAACACACAAATATCAGAGTCAAAGTATTAAAAAACAAAACGAAACAATAAAACAACAAACAGCACCTTTAGCACTTGGCTGCAGCAGAAGGCGAACGTTTCCAGGTCAGCCAGATGTTCCACAACCTCAGACGCCACCACAGCATCAAAGTGTCCCGCTCCTTCATCCTCTCCTCCTGAGAGCTCTTCCAGGGTGCACACCTGGTAGGACACCCGCTCACATAGGTCCGGGTCAAAGGACGAATGCAGCTGGGCGGTGCCAATGCTGTTTTCCACTGGATCTATACCCAAAACTTTAGCTCCCAGACGACCCAGGGGCTGGAGGAGGATGAGGAGCAGAGAACTGCACGTCAAACTTTTTTTAAAAAAAGCAGAGCCGAATACGATTCACTTAAAAGAAGAACAGACAGTACAAAACCATATTAAAAATGATAAAAGTAGACAAAGCACACATTTTAAATGAATAATATATTAGTTGCATTAGCTTTGAGGAATAAGAATACGATTTTTCATTGTCCTCTTTGGATGACAAATATAACATTATACATCAATCATATTAACTATGCTAAATACTTAAAAAATAAGTCACTGTTCAACCACAACAGCTAACAATATGAGCAACATTTGTCTTGCATTATAAAAAAAATATATATCTGTATCACAATAACTCATATTTTACTTAGTCTTAGTAGAAAAACTTGACTCTTACACACAAATAATGTTGTACTAACAAACTTGAAATGTTACTGCTTTGTTATCTAACCTGTCTTCTTCAGGATGCTGTGCTCATTTGACTGTGAAGTCACTGATTATGTGTTGGAACTAGGGCTGGGCGATATATCGAGTTTTTTAAAAATATCGATATATTTTCATACGAGATATAAGATGTGACAATATCGTTTATATCGATATAGTCTATGTTACGTTATAATTATACTTGTGGAGCCGCAGGTTTGCCTCTCTTTCGTTCACTTTTGCCTCTACGCAACGTTACTCGGCCTCGCCTCTCCTTCACTGAACACAACTCCCCCTCCCCCATAGCTTCACCTGCAGGCAATGACAAGATGAAAGCGGAAAATCTCCGTTAGCGAGTTACCGTGCGTGGGGCTGGACGGCGTCAACGTGTTAGCGAGCTAACCGCGCTAACGAGCTAACCGCGCTAACGACATGCAGCCAGGAGGGGCTGCACGGCCTAAAATCCTTTCATTTTCTCAAAAATCGACAGTGCGCCTTATGTATGAATTCTGGTTGTGCTTACTGACCGCGAACCGATTTTATGTGGTACACAGCGCTCGGCAATCTGTCAAAAAATGTTTTAATATGACTTTGCTAAGCTACGGAGCTGCACCACTTGATGGATTGTCGGAGGATTACGGCTACCGAGGAGGAGCCTCGCGGAGTGATACGTACTGTGTGTGTATAAGGACCACAAATGGCACCTGTTCAGAGACGTGGTGCAGCTGTGAAATCTGTCTCTTTGTTATTATGCTCAGCGTCTATTAGTTTACATTTTGACTGCACAATTGTGAGCTTTTTGTTATGCACAAAAACAACATTGTTTTCTTTTATTTATGGACCATGATTATTTAATAAATGCTGATAATTTATTTTTGAGTAATTTCTTCATGTACATCTACGCTGTATGTAAATAAAAGTGCCCGTGTGACATCTGGGACACAGTGTGACTAAGAACTCTCTTTTTGTTCTTAACTTATGGCTTTAAAAAAAAAAAATCGAGATATATATCTTATATCGCCATCCAGCTAAAAAATATCGAGATATGAATTTTGGGTCATATCGCCCAGCCCTAGTTGGAACTCACATTTCCACAAGCCTTATGTTTATCTACAGTAATATATTCACTGGGGGGTAATAGGCACCGATTTGCATGAACTATTAAATTCTGGAATACAAAATTTAATGAGAGAAAGAAAATTTCCTGACTTCCATCATTCACTTCATCCACACTCATCCATAACCTGTCCATCTTCATAAGAAGAAGAACTAGTAAATGGGGATTGTTGTTTTACATGCAGGTAAATACAGCACAGTGTAGGTCTAATGAGAGTTATTTGAATTCAATGTTAGGCTTTTATAATATATCTAAAACATGTCAATTAATACAAGAGATTTTGTGGTTGTTGAGTAAAAGAAACCCAAAACAACAACAACAACAACAACTCATGAAATTTAAAACAATATCAATCATGGTAGTAAAGCATCATTTCATCTCCACAAGACGCTGTGCTGGCACTGTAAATAGAGTGGGGAAAAACATAGCAGCGATATGCAGGAACATGCACTAAATAAGGGTTTGGTGTGAACGGTGCCCTCCTGTGGACAAAAGCTAAACATCCAAGTCTGACTGAAGAGCTTTTTCGCCCAGGGGCCTGTTATCCATCCTTCCGCTGCTGATCCCGTGTGATGGTAGGACTGTTAGCTAAGAGACGGTCAGACACACAATAACAGTCACAGCCTTAACAGGCGCTCTTATCATGTGTGTCTGTGTCTCAATAAGACAACCTGTGTGACGGAGCTGTATAAGAACAGGACCTGATTTTGTCTTCAGAGATCACACAGCACAGCTGGTGAGTCCTCAGCTCACATCAAAGCTCCGTCCCAGTCATGCAGCTATCAGTGCTAACAAACAGATAAACAACTGTAAACGACCGACTGTCCGATCCACCACGCCGTGACCAGTCAGATCAAAGCAGAACGAGCACCGGGCTGACGTTGAAATGTTTATCCGGGCTCTGCTGCGTATGCATGCGAGAAGCCTGGCACTGAAGCACATCGAAGGCACATATTTACGCTGCACGAGGGAAGAAAAGACTCAATGTGACGTGAAAGGTAGCAATTGAAACAATTGCGCCCAGACAGATAATATGTAGCAGGAAAGACGCTTTTCTTTGGCGCTGTTGTTTGCTCTGAGTCTGCAGCTTTCGGACGCTTTTTACCTCTGTGAGCAGGCCTCCTCCACAACCGACGTCCAGGATCTTCAGTCCTGCGAGTGGCTTCCCGGGATGGCGCGCTCTGTGCACATTCAGCAGGTTATCCCTGTGCAAGGTAAAAATATATCTCCCATTCCCAAGTCTTCAAGATATTTCAGAATACTCTACAACAGACCTAACGCTTAAAAGTAAAAGAACAGTGGGCAGATATGAAATTGTGAACCTCCAAAGTCTATGAGAAGCCGCTTAGCATGAGGAAGTGTAGGGGTAACTCCATGGTGTATTACACCATCTTCTCTCAAATCGCTCCGAGCAACAGTGTCAGCCAGCAAACAAGCATCCTCACTTCCTTCCCTGATATACAGTCCGACAGCCTCCTGCCTGAGGCCCGAAACATGGGAACAGGCTGAGACCTGACTGCACATCATGCTCGTCATTAAAGCTCTGCTAAGGTGCCAAAATATACTTACATCCATCTAACTACCTCCTCGCACTACCACCACCCAGACAGAGCCAGACAAAAGCTACTGCTGAACTATCAGCACATGATAAACCATTACCGTCAGCATGAACTCAGTGATTATTTTCATAAAATTTACTTTGACTTAATGAACCAAAAACCCCAAAAAGAAATTCAGTCTCAAACCTGAAGTATTTCTGAGTGTTTTCCAACTTTATATTTTAGAAACTGTGGGTAAACATTTTGTCACACAGGTAAATTTGCATACACAATGAATAAAAAGTCAAATAATGACCTCTACATTTTTTCCCTATCATACTGTGTTCCCTCACTTTGGTGATGCTGGTAGAGTAAGCCATCTATCATATGGATCCAAATATCTCCGTGTTCAACTTCGTTGAGATCAGCTGACTGTGAAAACTGTAGCATATGGTTCGCATCATTTTCATAATAATCAAACCTTTCAGTGACCCACTCATGTCCTACAGAAGGTTACAACTGCCATATTGGAAAAGACCACTCCCATCAGGACATAAATCTGTATCCTTTGATAAGAGGACAAGTATGATGGAAACTCTGAATTCCTCACAATAAAGGGCAGATTTTTTTCCTTTAATTTGTCACCATTGCATGTATAGTTATGATTCACTGTATTGCTGTCAGTGTAACATTTTGAGGACAAAATAGACCATTTTGCTAATAACTAAGGCAAATCAAACACTAAACCCTGTTTTGTTAAAGACATTGCATTTGGTTACTACACGGGGTATCTGCACAGATCCTGAGTCTGTGTACAACACCATGTATTACAGAACTAAAGCACACACTGAAACAATGAAGAAAATAAGGCACCCTGGCAGGATGAACTATCAGAGTCGCAGAGCTCCAGCAGCAACAGTGGCAGCACTGCTGCTGTCTCTCATTTCAACTTGCCCTGAGGGTAAAATCTTATTGGGCAAATCATCCCCACTCAGACATCACTGACACTAGATCTGTCATACTGTCACCATAAGCACACATCATCATCACCACCACCACCACCAAGAAGATCCCAGGGTGGGGGAGGGGAACACAGCACTGGGCTCTTGGCTGGATGGCTGTCATGATTACAGCAAAGGGTCCTGAACAACAGATCTTATCAATCAAAACAGCCCCAGCCGACCCCCAAAACATGCACACGTGTAGAGCCAAAGCAGCTGAAACACTATTGGCTGAAAATGTACTGATATTTGGAAGAACCCTGTCACTTTCAATTTCTCTTATTTTTCCTTGTATCCTCACAAGTTGCTTTCAGATACCACGAGGCCGCCCGGCTTTCCTTTGGGTTATGTTACGTTGACACCATCTGTTGGCGCCTCTGATGAAGATTGACGGGCGGATTGTGTACCGTATAAAAGGCACCCTCAGGTCGTTCATGGCGTGAAGAGCTGCAAATTCTCCCTGTTCATCCCACCACTTGTTTGCCAACGACTGGAACTTCCTCAGTTCATCAGGGTCCACGGTGCTGTGAGAAGCTGACCGAACGCTGCATGTGGAAAAAAAAACAAACAAAAAACAGCCATTAAAGTAGAAACAACCAAGCCAAATAAACAAGGAACCAACAAAAGACTGTTCTATAGTGTCGATAATAAATAATAAAAATCTCACTATACTTTTTGATTCTTCTCCAGAACCTGCAGCTGAGTAGCCCGACAGCTGTGTTGAGTGTGTGGAGTCGAGCTGTTTGCACACATATTCCAAAAAGTATACACAGCACTTCACTTGTTCCACATTTTGTCATGTTAAAGCTTTATTCCAACATGGACTTGATTATCACTTCATAATGAGTAAAAAGGTTTGCTTGAAATTCTTGCAATTTTATTAAAAATAGAAAAAAAAATATGCCATGTAAGTATTCAAAGTCTTTGCTCAGTTTGATGCTACTCGCTTTGCACACCTATCTTTGGGCAGTTTCTCTCATTCTTCTTTGCAGAAACTCTCAAGCTCCATCAGGTTGGACAGAGTGGGAGTTGGTACACAGCCATTTTCAGATCTCAAACTTCAATCATGTTCAAGTCTGAGCTCTGGCTAAAGTCACTCCTTTGTTATTTTGGCTGTGTGCTTAGTGTTGTTGTCCTGTTGGAAGATGAACCTTCGCCCCAGTCTGCGATCCAAGCTAAGGCTGACTAGTCTCCCAGTTCCTGCTGCCAAAAAAACATCTCCCAGCATGATTCTACCACCACCAAGCTTCACTGTAGGGATGGTATTGGCCAGGTGATGAGCGATACCTTGTTTCCACCAGACATGATGTTTAGCATTTAGTTCAATCTTTGTTTCTCATGGTCTAAGAGTCCTTCAAGTGACTTTTGGTAAACTCCAGGTGGGCTGTCTTGTGCCTTTTATTGAGAATTGGCTTCTGTCTGACCCTCTCCCATACAGGCCTGATTGGCGTAATGCTGGAGAAAAGATTATCCTTCTGGAAGTTTCTCCTCTCTCCACGCTGGAGCTGTCAGACTGACAATCGCTTTCTTGGTCACCTACCTGACTCAGGCAGAACTTCTATTTACAGATGATGGTGATATTTTTGATGAAGAGTAATTTTTCTGTAACCTTCTCCAGATTTGTGCCTCAATAAAATCCTGTGTCAGAGGTCTGCAGACAATTCCTTGCTTTGTTTGTGCTCCAACATACACTGTTAACTGTGGGGCCTTATTTAGACAGGTGGACTCCAATCAAGTTATAGAATCATCAGATGACCAGTGGAACCAGGATGTACATGATTTTGAGTGTCATAGCGGGGGCTTTGAATACATATATGAACATATTTGGTTGCTATTTTTAGTAAATTTAAAAGAATTTAAAGCAAACCTTTTATTAACCGTGTCACTATGGGGTATTGTGTGGATCTTTTTAGGTAAATAATGAATTTAATCATTTTGGAATGAGGATGTAACATGATGAAACACCAGCAGTCGTGTACTTTCTGGATGCACTGTGTTGGGCTATGTACCAATATCAGTATCATTGGCTCTCATATGTGAGCTTACTGTTTTTCTTATCCTATCCAGTATTTTGCATTCTGCTGTGCTCATCATACTTTGGACACACTGAGTGCAGTAAAACTGAAGAAAATGAGTTAATCTAACAAGCAAAATACCAAGCCCTTTTGCTACTGACATCAAACATATAGTTTCTGAAGATGCAAATCGCAAATGCAAATTCTAAAACAAAAGGTTGTGCTGGTATTTAACCCTCAGTACCCATTTCATTCAGTTCATCTTGCTAAAACCAAGTAAAGACATGTAAAAAAAAAAACGTGTAAAATGGTTCGGTAATGATGCAATCTCTGGTGACGTGCAAATTTTTACAAATGCTGAATTGTGCCAAATTTTGTTTTTTTAGTTCATGCATAAGTCACATGCTCAAAATGCTATCACTTGAGTAAAAGAAAAAGGCAGCATTTTTAGTGTTCTAAAAAAAATGGTGAAAAGTGTTCAGCCACAGGACACATCAAGACACTGAAAATCGTGTCTGTAAGCAATGAATCGGTTTGTGCAGAGATAATCTGCTTGGAAGCCTTTCTAATATGATAGCCATCCACAAAGGTACTCAACTTTAAGATACTTTGACTATAAAGTATCGGAGTATTGGAGGAGCATCACACATTTCACAAATCAGTCCAGTTCATTTAACAAAATGACAAACCTGACTATCTTTCTGGATGCAAAAGGATGCTTGTATTAAATTTCAGAGTAGTAATTAGAATTGTTTCCGTAACATATTTATGATGCACTATGTATCAGCTGTCCAGAGTCGTAGAGCTACCAGGGTGAGCCTCGTCGGACCTCTTAGTCTAAGCAGTAGCTGTATGCTGCTAAATTTCACTGAGTTTTAGTTTCTTTTTTTCTTTTGAAAAAAAAAAATACTGATTTCTAGCCCTGCTTCCGGTCCCCCAAATATTCTTATACAGTGTGGCACTGGAAAGGAAGGTGTCACCACACGAGTGTGTCTGCTAAATACCCGTTTTGACGGAGCACAGCACGTCGTTCTATCTCCCGACAGGCGCTCCTCTGCAGCCACAGTGTCCGCTGTTTACACACCGCAGTCCAGCCGAACCCGCTTCGACCAGCGGCCCTCTGGACCAGGCCACAAACAGCGGTCGTTTTAAGGCAGTGCAGCCCTAACATGAGGCGGCGAAACTTGTTGGAGTACATGTCATAAAACCATCGAGGTACTAGCTGTGAAGTTCATAATAAACAGTCTTCTTCGTCTTTGGAGTTCAGCGTCGCTGGGTTTCCTTCTTCTTCTACGCTGAGATTTAAGCGTCGCCGTTGCACTGCTGCCCTCCTCTGCCTTTGGAGATGAGCCCACTTCTCCACTCTAGTTTCTCGGGCCTCTCAGGTAAAACCAGCGAGATGCTCCCCTGTAAAGCCTGCTTCCAGATTACAGTTACTATTTTCAGTTTCGTCATCATTGACGTTGACTATCTTTTTCAATTATTCCCCATGTCCTCTTGAGCTGCTAAGGACCCAGTGCCTCTGCCACTCTTCATCTATTTATATTTTATGTATTTAATTTTATGCTATGCCAGTTTTCTTTTTTGACTGCTTGTGTCTGCTCTGTGGTATTCGAAAGAATAAATATGAGCAGTAAAAGTATGCCAAGTTCTTCCTTGATTGTTTAAAACTTAAAAAGTCCCAGTTGAGACCTGACCAACTGGACAAAGTAGAGTCTAATGACTTTGGTTAGTTTCATTTGTCCAATACACTTTACCCAGTAATCACTTGCAGATTAATAGGATCCATCAGTAAAGAAATCGGATATTGCAAACCACTCACTAAAAATCAGTGTTTGCACAGTAGGAAATGAAAGTTCGACAGCTTTATTTGTTCCCAGTTTTTTTTAAATTTATGTTTTAAAATGGATTCGTGGGAGTCATGCTCTCAGTTGTGATGCCTGATCAAACATTTAACTAGTTTCATTTTTTTAAAGTGCCAATCATCTCTGTACAAACAGAAAAAAAAGTTTACTCATTGGGGAAAAACCAAAACTGATAACTTCACTGGCCAATCATATGTTACTGATGACTATTTTTTTACTACTAGGGTGTAATTTGTGATAACTTGTATTATGTTCACATGTGGAACAAAACAGTAAGATCACCTATGACAAGAGCGTTTCTGGCACAGTGGAAACATCTGAATGGTTTGAGGGACGTGAGATGAAGATTTTTGTGTTGACTGTTGTCTCCAAATTCTAAATGTGATTAAGCATTTAACCTGCACAGGCTTCAAGTACTCATGTGGTACACTAACCTGTGCTCCCTCGTCAGCGCTTGGACTCAGTGTTCGGATGCATGACATGAAGTTTTTTTTTGTTTTTTTCCAAGGCCAAATCCAAGCATCACCTTTCAGAAAACTGTCTGGATGTGCTCATGTTATATTTTTATGTTCCAGGATTTAAAAAAAAGAAAAAAAAAAGATCAGAAACAATGGTGTACCAAACACTGAGCACAATTTTCAGGCTCACCTGCAGCTGAGAGCCTTTAACGATGTGCTATGTAAGAAGTGAAACTATTGAAGTGTTAATATTTTATATTGAATAACTGTTTTTCAGTATGAACAAACAAGCAATTTGATGCTTTAAACAGAAACCATTATCCTAACTACAGCATCAAAAAATATTTTTTTCCTAAAGTAAAAGTTCTTATACAAAACAACCTTTTAGATTTCTAAGTTACATTTTGATGTTGTAGATCTAAATTGATTTGATTAAAATAACTTATTTAATCACTTAAATATTGCTGCATTGCTTTATCTATAACAAAACAGCAACAAACTTGTAGATTTAGCTTAAAAAGTGACACTCTAAAACTTATATAAAATATGGTAAGGAATACAAAGTGCACCATTTGCAGTACCTAATGGAACAGAAGTAGCACAACTTGTAAATACTTATGGACAAAGCAACCGTTCTTCAGAAAACTGAGAAAATGTTTTAAGTTACTTTCTACCATTCATTCTATCAATGCACGGTTTTTGCAACACTACTTCCATCCAGCAGCACTGACAGCTGAACACATGCAGCCTTAAAGTGGGAATTATTGTAATCTCTGGGAAGTAGCAGGATCCTGCTTTGTATGGTTACGTTTAATGCAATTGCAACATGCATCATTAAATACTGTGTTAGTAAATACTGAATTAAGGTCAGAGAGGTAGTGAGGCAAGACAAGAAACAGTTTATTAGACATCTTACAATAATTGGAGAAAAAGTTAATCTTTTTTTAAAATATACACAGTTTCACTTGAGTTTTTTAGTGTGTAATTAAACTGTGCATGATAATGGAAACTCCTACCATTCAAACTTGTTCTTCAGGCACACTTTAAAAAGAACATATTTACAGTAAAAGAAAAGTATGAGGGGGTTTTCACCTACACAACTGCCTCTATAATGAGACAAGCCTGTTCAACTCATGGAATTTAAAATGGCAAAGTGCACAGATCAGGGCAGTGACTGTGCTCCTCAGCGTCTGCTACGACGGGAGGGAGACGTCGACCTGAAAGAAAGTTATGAACACGACATTATTCCTGCACTAATGACACTGATTGCAGTGCACAACAGAACAAAACACGTTTCACCAAAAATACTGTCAAGACTATAAATATGGCAGAAAACTTCCATAAAAACTGATGTTATACAAATTCTACAGATGCAAATTAAACTGCAGAACATGGCGAAAAGACAAATTTGTTTGTTTGGCTCAATTTGACATTTTCGCCCTCTATTTTGGCCAGGAACCAGACAAATCAGGCAGATGCTCTAGGGAAGCGGTACTTGCTAGTATTCAGTCATGGCATATTTGCATTTGACATAGAAAACCGTTGTGAAAGATTTAAGCCTTTAATTCATGAGACCTGACTTTACACAGTCAGGCACGTGTAGCTGTATTAAACATTAAATTTTCATAACAGCCAACATTTTCCTCTCAGCTACTACAACAGATCAAAGACTCGAGAGAAATCACAATGAAAACAGTATTATAAAGTATTTTGAAAGAGAAAAAAACGAATACTACCTTGATCGCGACTTAGACTTGTGTTTGCGGCTTGCCTTCTTACCAGACTTGTGAGATTTTTCCGTCGATCTTGAGCGACTACGTTTGGATTTCTTATATTTTTTTTCCTTGCTAACTTCAGGGGAGGGGGATCTACTTGAGTCAGAGTCTGAGTGCCTCTTGCTAGCTTTGGCCGAGCCCTTCTTGCTGGCTTTACTATCATGTCGCGAGTGCTTGTCAGTTTGAGAATCGGTTCCTAACTCGCTCTCTTTCCTTTTCTTAGATTTGCCATTCTCTTCACTAACTACAGAGCTCCCTTTTTCCTTCTCTTTGGTCTTTGGCTTTTCCTTCTTTTTATCCACCTCTTTGTCTCTATCTTTATCCTTCTTTTTCTTGTCTTTCTCATGACTACGACTCCTTTCCCTCCTCCTCTCTCTGTCTTTACTAGAGGCCTTTTGTTTATGTTTGCTGCTGCGACTATGACTGCTGTCCCTGCGTTCCCGACTCCTTTTCCTCTCTCTATCCCTCTCCCTGTCTCTGCTGCGACTGCGACTTCCTCTGGCCCTCTCTCTGGCCCTGTCTCTGGACCTAGATCTACTCCTTCGACTCCTGCGCTCCCTGGAATCACTCCGATCTTTCTTGTGGCGGCCTGATCGCTCTGCACTGCTCCTCCTCCTGTCCCTGCCCTTCTCACTGCGATCACTACGATGCCTGTGTGAGCTGTGGCTGCGGCTGCGCTGCCGGGTTTTGTGGGATGAGGAGCGACTACGTCTCCTTTTCCTTCGCGGGGAGGAAGATCGAGAGGAGCTACGGGAAGATACCGAGGAAGAAGATGAGGAGGAGGAAGATCGACTGCTGCTGTGGCTGGAGGTGGAGCGGGAGCTGCTGCTGTGACCATTGGTGGGAGAATCGCTGCTGCCTCTCCCTGAGCGTTCCTTCCCTCTGCCTGAATGCTTTCCCTCACTACCCTCCCTCTCACTACGGGACCTGCGCCTGTCTGCCAAGGGCTCTGCCTCCCTCTCTTTCATGTCCTGTTTGTGTGGATATTCTGACTGACTCTCATCATATTCCCCCCTTTCTTTACTTAATCTCTCCTTTGCCATCTCTTCTGTACAAACAGAAAACAAAGACTCAGGTTAAAAGTGAACTAGTAACACACATTGCACAAATGACATTTAATATTTACCACGTGCTAGCAGCGCCTCCTGAGCTTGTTTCTCTTGCAGCAGCTGCATCTCCCGCTCTTTGCGGCGGAACGCGTCCTGCTTCTCCCGGATGCGGTGACGTAATTCTTCCTCATCTGTGTCTGAGGATTCGGATCCTCGGACGCTACGGCCATCCTCATCCTCGCTCTCATCTGAACCATAGTCACCGAGCCCGCCTGCCACAACAGAGCCCCCAGGTTGTTGAGTGTTGGAAACTGTTAAGATCCGCTCTCAAATCAGGTTCCACTTATGAAACCACTCAATCCAAACTCAAGGTCCCCATTAGGGCTGCCACGATTAGTCGACTAGTCACGATTATGTCGACTATTAAAATCGTCGACGACTAATTTAATAGTCGACGCATCGTTTGAAGCTTTGTAAGATCACAAAGGACGCAGGAATGAGTAGTAGGATTTAAGAGTGTAATAACGGACTGAAACAGAAGATGGCAGCACTGCATGTACAAGGATGCCAGCTGCCGTTAAACCCCGAAGAAGAAGAAGCTGTGTCCCAGAATTCATAGCGCAGCCCAGCGCAGTTGTCAACAATGGCGGCAGCTAGTTAGTTTTAACTTTACTCTTATTATTCTTTCTTGGTCACAAAATAAACGTTTAACATATTTTCAGGCGAGAATGTAGCTGTGTAAACCTCAAATATCTGCTCAGTTTATCAAGACACCACATATTTTCAAAAGCGCTCCGACGTTTTCGGAGACGTCTGTTACCCACTAGCTCGTTAGCTAGGCGGGGGCTAGGTCACTAGAGCCGTGAGAACACCGGACTCCCGGCAAATTGTTTTCAAACCCACCGCCGTCTTTCGCTAGTCAGGTTAAACATATATATAAGTCACTTAGATAACTTAAAAATGTTATTGTTTGGCTTTCTTTAGTATTTTATTTGTTCCTGAGTAAATCGGTTTGGCTGAGATTAAAGTTATAGTTTTTGCACAGCTAAAACTGTCAAGCAGACAGCTGATTATCAGAAGTGTGAGACACTGGAGAATATACTCCGGTGTCCTGTTATATTTTAGAAAGCAAGGAGTTTATTAAACTTCACCGAAACAATCTGCAAATTTCATTAAAAATTAATAAACTACCATATTGTCTTTATTTTTAGTTAGCACAAACACTTCAAGCTGTAAGCTAATGATAGTTATATAAGAGCAGATGCTGCTGGTGCAATAAGCTGTACGCTGTACGTCCAATGGATGATGATCTGATTAGTCGACTAATCGCAAAAATAATCGGTGACTAGTCGACTATCAAAATAATCGTTTGTGGCAGCCCTAGTCCCCATGAAAGGCACTTAATCTTGTTTAACTTTATACTTCACACCAGTAAACCTCTTATTAACAAAGAGTACACATACAGCTCTTAAACACTTTCAACAGTCTGTAATGTCTTTGAGAGCATGCTTCTAATTTCAAAGCACAGATCTAAAAAGCAAGTCAGATGCCACTTTTGCCTTAAATAGTAGCAGTGAAATATTGGGTGTCACGCTTTGTGCCAACAGCTTTTCCCACGTTCCGACTAATAACCCCGACTATAAATCAAAGAAACTTCCCTTCCCTCCCCACCAGTGACAGAAAAAGGGATACTCACTGAGACCGGTCAGAGAAGCCAGTGCACTTGACTGTGCCAGCTGTTTTGCAGGAGCTTTGATTCACATCAACAACAGGAACAACATGTTAAAACACATACTGCCATTTTCTCAAAGGCAAGAGTCGCTAGAGAAAGGGATGGGGCCACAGATAAAGCACTATTCACAAGAGCTGCCATTGGTAACAAGAGAAAAAAATAATAAAATAAAACAAAAGAAATGGAGAAAAGAGAGAGGGTTAACAAACAAACTTCTGTCACACATCCAAGTCAAACAGTCGGACAGGAGCGAAAGAACCAATCTGTACTAATGCACAGTCACTTCACTGGAGGAAGTCTCTTGTATCTACAGGTGAGTCAGCGCTGAGACTTTATTCAGTCTTACAGCCATTCAGCAGCACCTCCAATACCATGACAGGTTTTCAATACTGTCTGTGACAAACACTGCTCTGCTGTGTCCTGATGCATTAGCAGAGAATGGTTGGAAATGCATATCAGACAGACATACTCTGATGTATGCTGCTCAGTCACCCTCACTTACAGGGTGTTACGGAGTAATTTTAAGAGGCACGTAACGAATTCTGTCCAGATTTAAACATAATGTTTTTGTGACAAGCAGAGATAATGCAAAAAGAGGAAAATATAAGACCAGACCTCGAGTGGCTTTCCTGTGAGTATCTCTAGCCACATGCAGGATCTCTTCATTTGTGACCTCAAGAAGGATCTCTGTCAGGAGTGTTTTTGTCATCACCATCTAAAACAAGGACAAATTAACAAACATCTCAATATTTTATCAATTTCAACAATTAGATTAAAATCAAGCGCTCAAAAAGGAGTCAACTGGACATTTTTGGTTTGTAAACACATTTCACCTCTACAAATCAGAAAAGAAGTCCAGTTGCCTCCTTTTCGAACACTCAAAACTGCCATGACCCGGACTGAGAACCTACACAATCACACTCAAATCTGACTACTTGAATGTAATTTGAAAGTTCAAACTGACCAGCTGGAATTCCTTTTCCTCCTCAGTCATTTCAGGTTCACTGTCTTCTGCAGGGGGCGAGGGACTCCGCGCAGAAAATGCTTTCTTTAGTGAAATCTTTTCTTCGTTGTCATTATCATCATTGCCCTCATCATCACTGTCCTGATGCAAACAGAAGAGAAGAATGAGTTTCAATCAAGAAAACATAGCCAATCATTGCTACAGATGAAGAGGGAAAACAAAACTATTTGCAGTATGGGTCTTAAATGAGTTCCTTACAAATTTACTCTTGCGGGGCAGACGTGGGCCATCACCACCCTCATCAGCCTCATGGCCTTTAACGTCATCTTTTGCCATTTCTGCACGCTCCTTCTCCATCCGCTCGCGCTCCAGCTTCTTTTGCTTCTCCCTGTCCATCTTTTCAAGACCTTCTCTGATCCATGCAGGTAGTGTGCGTCTCTTTACAGCATCTGGAGATCAAACGTGTTATCCACATATATTTTACAAATGATTAAACTATTCCAGTACAAATCCATGTACACAAAGAAGTTGTTGTATTAATAATGGTGCATCGGTTTCTACAGCTATCACCTATTTAAATTTGACTCTTTTTTTAAACAACCAAATTTTTATAAATACCTTTTGTATGCATATAAAATGAAGCCAACACAGGTGGAATAAGGACTTCGATTATTTAAACATATAGTCATCTACTGATATTTATCTCATACCTCAATACCATTTTCTTGAAATGTTTCTAGAAAGTTCAGGAATTTAAATAAATTAACTAAAAAAAAATAATAAAAAATTCAGACATCAGGCCTCACCTAATGGTGCTGCTGGGGCCTCAGGTTTGACAGGGAGCTGGATAGGGGATCTTGGCCTGTCTCGAAACCCAGGCGGTCTGGCATCTCGTCTGTTCTGAGGAGGACCCTGCCAGTACGGGGAGTGGAAGCTTGCTGGTGTCGGAGCAAATGATGAGGCAGCTCCATGCTGTTGAGAGACAGCACAAACTCAAAATTAAAGTCAGTTCTAAGTACTTAAGGTCCTCTGTTTTGGCAGTCACTAGGTATGGGGTTGCTGTTGTCTTTCCCCACTCCTTACTGAGCTAAAAGGTATACTTGGGTTAAAAGGGGAAAAGAAAAAAAACTCAACAAATAAAGTAATAACAAACCATGCTGGATCCTCAACAAGCCAACACTTCCTCTGCACAGCATCAAGAAAGCAAACGACTGATACGCCTAGATGCTCGGACCCGGCAGAGTGTCTATGGATTGCTCCTTCTCGTGCTACTTGGCTGTCACACTAAAACCAAAACGCTTCAACAGTTTCTACCGTAGCATCTGCATACCTGATAATCAAACTGGTTCATGGCCATGGGGGCCATGGCGTAGCTGTCGGGCTGTGCCCCATACCCATGGCTGTTCTGGGGGTAAACCCCATGGTGGGCTTCAGAGTTGAATTCCACGCTGTCCTGGCTGTTGCTGTCCTCGCTGGGGTTCACCACATCCATTGGTCCTGACCCTGGAGGGATCCAGGCCTGGTCAGGGGGTGGAGGAGGAGGGGGCTGGCCATGCATTCCCCATTCTGTTAAACACAAAATACTTAAACAAGCCACAAGAGAAATCTCCACAGTTTTTTGTTTTTTTTTCCCAGGGGGAGAGCCATGGCTCAAAGGCTTAATTGTGTACCTGGTTGCCACATTCTGCCAAATGCTGGGTCACCCTGAAAGTTGCTGTGATTATTCTGTCCAACAGATTCGAGGCCTGGGATGTCCTGACCATTGGGCTGGATGTTCTGCTGCTCTCCTCCTGTAGACTCTTTTTGGGCTATCCATGCTTGCGCCAGGGCTGCCCAGTCCACTTGACCTGGAAAAAAGTGCATTAAGACTAGTTGCCAGTGCAGTTTTTGAATCCATTGTAAAATATTTAGATTTTTTTTTATTGAGGGAGCAAAAATGCCATTTGTGGTGCATGAGCATCACTCACTAACCTGGATCATGCTGATGCTGAAAAGATTGCATCCACTGCTGCTGGCTAAGAGGCCATTGCGGCCAGGGCTGTCCTCCCTGGTCCCACATTGCTCCTTTCACGATTTACACCTGAAACACCCAGATCAGCTACATTTAATTGTATTGTGCACTCTCAACATGGAGAGGTGTGTCAGTGTAGAATTACACTTGCCAAATGGCAATGGAAATTGCAAGCTGCAATAAAGTGCTAACGCTACTTCAAACTGACCGGCTAGCTGTACGTTGGGAGACACTTCCCTCTTAACGTTAGGATGCTACCTAATGTGAGACATTGTGTCGTTACTTACATAGGATACTGAAATTAATTCGGGAATTGTGCATTGGTTCTTTTTTGTTTTTTTTAATTAATTTTTTTTTTTAGCTAAGAAAGCTTAGCCATGCTAACGTGAGCTAATATTAGCTAGGCTAGGCTGTGTCTGAAAACCAGCAGTTAGCACCACATTTTTCTCAACAACCAAGCAAAGGTTCACTCATTTAAATTAGGCCATAATGGGAAAGAAGAGTGGCTGAAATTTACACTGAAGCTGTGCTTTGAGTTTACAGAATTCCCACCTTTGCCTGACGGGTTCGTTCCGGCGATGCGGTCGCAAATCAAAATGGCTGTACAGGCGAGCTGCTCGGAGGAAGTACGAAAGAAGAACTGCTGCCTTCAAACTAAATAGGAAAGTTACAAATCATTCAGTATCCATGGTTAGTATAAGTTTGCTGGAAGATTATTTGAAAGGTCGAAGAGATACTCAATCTAGTCTCTGACTGTATGTGCAATACAGTGCTTGTGAACTGGACATTCATTTGTCCTATGTCAAAAAAGTTGAATTTGTTGTTCTAATTTGAGCTATTAAATACATTTAATTAATTTTAAAATTTTGTAGCTATGACGGGTGCATTTCCTAACCTCAAATAATAGTTTTGTTGTCAAACCTTGAATAAATGGGATTAAACTGAAAATGAAACGGAAGGAAAAAAAAGTCTTTCCACTTGAAACTTTTCTGTACGAGCAGCAAGTGAAGGCAGCACGCCAAAGGCTTCAGATGGTGATGTCAGTGTGATTTTAGCACCCATTTATAGCTTGCGTAGTTTTCATGTAACTGGAATGCCGAAATGCCTTTCAACGTACGCCCTCATAGAGGGTATAGAGCATGTGCCGCAATGTGCATTCAGAACCACAGCCATTTGGATTTGAAACAACAAATCTACCCAGGGCCTTCCTGTTTGTAGGGACCCTTCTAAGCCTGTAATGAAACGTCTATTTTTTGTTTTCGACTGCTCGTTTCTCTGCAGTTCTTCTTCTTCTTGTTATCATCAAGCTCCCTGACAAAACTCAGCTGAGTGAGCGAACTTCCAAAATTAGAATAGAAAAAAATGAAACAGCCTAAAGTAAAATAATAAAGGAAATTGAAAGAAAGCAAACCGTGGGACGTCAGTAGTTAATTTTCTTTCAAAAGAAAGGTGGGAAGAGCACAACTAACAGATTAAGGATGGTTTAGATATCAGCAGTTGTTATAGATAGTGTAAGTAGTTACTTCATAGTGATGGATGTGTTCATGTGTCTTTTTCTCCTTGTACCATGTACATCAGCATACCTGTTTTTATTACTAAATAACCCAACATATCTGAACGACCATCGCGCTTCCGTATTCATTTTGATAACATGAAGCCCAACACTCAAACATATCAGATCATCTCTATTATTTACAATCATTATGGTGACTTTGGCGATCTGGTTGGATCACGTGCCTCAGCACCAAAACGGCTGGAAAACAGTATAAGGCTGTAAGCAGGTTAGCCTAATATCAGTCCTGTATGCTTCATTCCTGTGGAGGTTATGTCTGTGTAGCAGCTCATGAGGCTTAGAGGTAATCTGACAAAGACTAGAACTGAAGATGTTTCTTGCACATTTTTATTTAAATAGTTTCCAAAGTATAGATCATCAGTTATTATTATCATTTTAACTAGTTTAAAAAAAAAACTGCAGAAAATAATTCATTTGTAATGAATGAATATTTTGCACAAAAAGCAGCCACAGCCATTTAACATCAAAGGCTTCTTAGCTTGAATTTTTTTTTCCCCAATAACACATTTAAAATGAAACACTTCATTGTCAAACACTTGATTTGTATGCAGCCACAGATTGTGCATGTCACATTTTAATATTTTATTATTGTTCAAGATGCTGGGTCGAAATTTGGTTCTTCCTAATTTGTGTTCTCTTTTTGAGTATTTTTCACCTTCATTACTTTCTTAAGTACAGGAGATACCCACATGAAATTCGCACAGCTGTAAAACGCTGTTACAAATGGCAAGCAAATCAATCTTACACCCAAACCAAGTGGCAGAGCTTTTGTTTCACAAAGCTTTATTAATAACTAACTTTTAGCATCAGTATCATGGGGAATATCATAGGTTTAATAGCAAACAGCACCAGTTTAAGGCTTATGATATTGAGTAACAGAAGAATGAAGCAATGTTGGTGTTCACATTAAAAATAAATAACTCAGACATATTTATATTCTGAAAATTCTTCCATTCATTTTCACCTGCTTAACCATTTCAAGGTCACAGTTGGGCTGGAACCTATCCCAGCTGCACAGACAGCCATTCAAGCTCACACCTACAGCCAAGTTAGAATCACCAGTTAACCCCAATCATGTCTTTGGACTGTGGGAGGAAGTTGGAGCACCTGGCAAGAACCCAGGCATTAAATGGAGAGCATGCAGACTCCACACAGGAGATTCAAACCCATGACCTTGTTGATGTGATGTTATGGTGCCATCAAATGCACCACAGTTTTTCCAAAATTCCCACAATTGGAGCACACACAAGAGGTTTCGTTCTTTCAGTTGGATTCAGGTCAGGTGATTGGCTGCGTCATTTTAGCAGCACTATTTTCTTTCTCTGAAACCATTTGCGTTTCCCTGATGGTGTTTGGGATCATCACCTTGCTAAACCCCCCCCTTTGAAACACTTGCTGATTCTGGTTTTTCTGTACCTTTCTTTGCATTCAAAACTTTTTCCCTGTGTGAATTGTTACCAACATCTGGTAAGACTTTCATGTCAATAGCACCTTTAGAAATGTTTTTTCCTTTTACCTAAAATCTGTGATGCTTTCAATACTTATTTCACCTGCTGTGTCCATTTGGGAATCGAGCCATTTGCTGAGCATAAACAGGTGCTAGTGTCATTCTGGAGGTTCAAACTGCATAATTTAAGACTTATTTATTGGCATGTATAAATTAAGCCATAATCAGCAGGATTCCAGCATTAAACAGACTGGATGGAGCCCACTATTTTTCCTAAAACAGAACTGAAGCACTTTATGAGAACATGTCGTGTGTTTGAAGAGGTCGTGTGCAGGTGTGATTTAATACCATCGTGTACTCTGTTGGTATAGTGTTGGTACATTTTCCCTGTGAAGAACAAAGCCTGAGGCGTGTGCAGTCCAAGTGTGTGAATGCTTCCATGTGAAAACGTGTTGAGCGTGTTATACATTAGCGAGTGCATGTGCAGCGTGGTGTGCAGCTGGGCCAGGCTGACAGTGAGAGCAGTAAAAATTTAACCTTCACTGCTGGTAGACGAGCTCCACAGCAGCACCTTATTAGTTTCTTAAAACTGTCTCATGCAGAGGGAGGGCGCTTTTCATTACACAAGATTAAATCACATCAAATGCCTCAGCAGCATGTCCTCCAGCCAAAAGCCCCCCTTTAAAAATAGACAAACGCACTTCAGAAAAGATTTACTCGTCTTGTTTGGTGGCGGTTTGACAACATGTTCTATGTTCCAGCCGCACAGCCGGGATGTCACAGCGTGTGGGAGTGAGAGAACGCGCGGGGCGAATGTCTTTGGACGTTGCCCTTTTTCCTGATTCCACACCCACCTCCTTTTCACCAGCTCCCGACATGTTCTGAAGCAGTGCTGCTTTGCACCCGTCACGGCCGATAACGGGCGAAGACTGGCTGAATGTGGCACGGCGGGATCCGCAGTGACAGCCGAGATAGGAAGAGGGAGACTGTCGACGACATCTTGCTTGCAGTAAAAAAAAAAAAAAAACAACAACCCAAAAAACAAAACCCAGCATGACACCAATTTAGCAGCAGAAAACATTAAATCTATTGTGATTTCTTTTCTACTACTAGAGCTGTTGCACAAGAGAAGCTTAAAGAAAAAAAAAGAATATCGTTGAATATACTGTTCATAAATTAGGTTTATTTTTATACATTATGTTTTATGTTCATTCCATAAGCAAATTTAAATATTTTTCTGGGAGCAAGAATTTGTCTTGAGGAAGGAAACCCTGCACGCCTGGAGCACCATGAGTTTTGTATTGTCCTATATGTACAATTACATACACTCAGTACTGTTTTTGCTTACAGTAAGCAATACTGTACATAAATAACCCACGCATATCCCTCTTTATATGATTGCAAGTTGTCTTCTCACCATCCACGGGTTTCTTAACCGTGAAGAGAGGCACAGATTTTGTATTTTTTCTGTCGCAGTCGAACATAATTCATAAACTCGGATGCATACGTTGAACTCTTTTCTGTCTAATCGTTTGGCAAAGCAGGAGAAATAAAAGTAGTTGAATCTAAAATATTTTCATAGAAAAACAAAAAACAGGTCATTTGTCATGGACATTTGAAGAATAGGCAATACATTCATTAGAACATCAACCCATGCACATTACAGAAAGAGGTTTTTCTTATTAGCCTTTTTTTAAGCCTTTAAACTGTTTTCTAACATGTTTCTCTCATTTTTTTCTTCTTTTATGCTCAAGCTTATTCATGGCATTAGAGAATGAAGAGCAAGTCTGTTGTGGTGCTGACTGTCTGACACTTTCGTGTGTTCGGGTGGAGCTGAAATACAATGAAGGCAGAAGAAGTGATGCGTGATGCGATAAACATCAAGTGCGCCTGCCTGCGGGGGGGGAGAACTACACCGATGACCTTGAGGGAGAGTATGTTAAAGAAACTCAGCTCAAACTTGCCGCAGAAATAAAAAACCAAACAAACTTGTCTTTGGCAAATTCAATTCACTGATAGTCAGACATTTATACATTCTGATTTTAAGAAAACAATCCTTTTGAAAAAGGCCGAAGTAGAATAATGTTGTGCTACTTCTTTAAAGGTGCTGTGTGGCAACTTCAGTCAGTATGTTAAGCCAGTGTGTATCCTGCGTCAACAGAGCCAAGGCTGATTTTTCAGACTGGGTGTCTCAAATGTACAAACACAGATTCCAGTGAACTCCACAGAATGCTGCTTCTCGGCTCCTCCTCGTCTATATTCGTCTTTACTGTCACTAATGATCACGCTCTCACTGAAGCCATTGCCTCACAATTCAAATATTTTGTGTGGAGCATTTACATTCATAACACAACCAGACTGCCAAGTCTGATTTAAGCTGGCGATCATTTACTGATGTGAAAATGGTACACAGCACCTTCAAACTACATTCACTGGTCTCTCGCTCACTCACCCACACAAATACACGCAACCGACACCAACTCATAGGCGCCGGGTACAGGTTAGCATGCAGTAAAATTCTGCCACTTCCAGTTAGTTATAGTTGTAAACTATCATGCATTTTACATCTCAGGCACGTGACTGTGGCTGAGACAGACCGTAACATTTGGGTTACAGCTCAGGTTCAATAACACTCTGGTTTTCACCTAGCCTCTTTTTAAAGAGCAGGCTTTTCATAGTAATGATGATATTAATAATAATAAAAAACAGAACATGAATGAAAATCTCTAAGCCACAAAATAAAATCCTTTTATCCTTTATACATCTACAATATTTAAAGGTGCCAATTTAAGTAATACAAAGGTGTATACAGTGAAATCCTTCCCTTTTCTTGCCTCCAAAACACCCAAAGATACAGTAAGAGGAGTTTACAGGCTTCTGCAAAAACAACACAAAGCAAAAGGAGGTTTTCTAGAGATAAATACTTTCTTCTGTCATGTTAGAGGATTTCCTCATAGAAGAGCAGATATGCCTGAGAGTTGAGTACCCTTGACTCTGGTACCATCTGAACTGTGGTATCGCTGACATACACCCACTGGCCCTGGGAGCTGCTGCAGGTGTCCCTGGCACCTGGGAAAAAACAAAAACAAAACCCACAGTGTCAACATCGTGAGGCATAAAGGCTCCTCCTGGAGTCGGGGGGTGGAAATACAAGGAGATACTGGGTTACTGGGAGTAAATATTGGGACAAGCTGTCACTTCATGCTTCCATAGCAACAAAGCTAAAATAATGCTAGCCAGTAAGGAGTGCTGAAACTAGCTCAAAGTGGACTCATTGTGCTCTTCTTATTTTCTATATGTTACAATGGATGAAACTTTATATAACCCTCAAAATGTCACAAGGGGCATTTTAAACTCTGTTCTGAGAGCTGACAACACTCGATTTATGGTAACTAAGTGGTAAGACCAGGGCCATCAAGTAAACAGACAGAAAGCCTCAAATAACAAGGTCACAGATTACAACAGGCTAACTCACTGCTATTACCTGCGTGTTATAGCAACAAGACTGCATAAATTAAAAAAACCTGAATACTTTTTAAAGTCTTTAATTAAAACACATTTTTAAAAAGGACCTGCAGACATGTTGGCAATAAGATAAATTTTTTTACCAACTACTCTCACATGAAAAAAAGCAAAGCATGATTATATATACAAAATAATACTTTCAAGCTTAGCTGAGTTAAAATGAAATTATTGTAGTAAGTTACTTTAATACTTTTACATTGAGCAGCTATAGCAGGAAGAAGAAATGTTGAGGAAGACAAACTTTCATTTAATAGAGATGTCACAAGGCCTTAAGATAAGAAATTGCTCGATTCACCAGTCTGTCAGCATTCATTGTAGAGATGTGAGACCTGTGTGTCATCGCCAACTAAAAGCTCCTATTGTAAGACATAATTTCTTAACATTATTTTGGAAGCAGCAAGGAAAACTTCTTCCTTGAGGTTTTCAGCTATTTTTCAGCTTTTCTGCAAACCTGGACACGATATAAAAAGAAAATGAAAGAGGGAAAGAGGAAAAACATGGCTCCAAAGAACACAAAAAACTTCCATTCAACCTGCTCTTTGTGGAGGACATCTTTGAGGTTACAGGGGAGTCAGGGTTTTATCGCCAAAACACTGACTAAGCTTACAAAAACACAGAAAGAAAATAACAGATAGAAGGTCTTGAAAGAGCTCAGGAGAGCTGGCCCCTGACCTGACAGGTTCTTGTGCTGTTGTTCTGTTTTCCTCTGTGGAGCGCGCACTTTTACATATGCAGTGTAGTGGCCTCCACGCATTGAGCCACTGTGTTCGACAATCCCGTACAGGCTGTAGAGGACACGCTCACCGACTGCCAGGTTCTAGTGGGAAAAAAAAGAAAGAAAGATTAGCAAAAAGTAAAACTAAACTTAAAAAAAAAAAAAACTACCACCAACCAAGGACTTTCATTACAAGCTGAACCAACAAAGTGATGTAGTCACAGAAAAAATCTGAAGGTGCAGGAAAGTTTTCAGAAAATTTAAACTGTAAAACCTTGCAGGACGCAGAGCAGAAAGGAGCCAGATCCAGGATCAGAGGAAAGTCAACATGGCGGTTCACCTTACGGAGGTTCATCCCTGCCTTAAAGGAGAGAAAAAAACCAACAAAATCACACACGTACACACACCAATCAACAATTAGGCTCTCAAACTTACTGATGATTTTGCTGAAGAAAACAGAGTTATGGCTGCCTACCTGGTGGAAGCGTTTCAGGTGCAATGTGATGACAGGAGGCAGTGAGGATATGAGCATCTGCTTCCTAGCGCTGGTGTAAACCTTCTCCACTTTCTTATCTATGCAAACACAAAAACACAGTAATGTCAGCTACAACTATTAACTACTTGAGTAATTTAGACAAACACAGAAGCAAGCCAAAATAATATCAGCCACTCAGTATGGGCAGTATGGATTCCTGGACGTCTGTTCAAACTTGAGCGGTCGTTTTAGAGCAGCAGCCTGATATGTGAAGACATGCAGCAGCTCATGAGAGTGAGTCCCCAGATCCAAGGCCTGAGATTTCAGCTCTGTGTATGTTATGACTCACACTACAAAGAAGTGGACCGCTACAGGATTGGACAGACAATTTTCTGTGTATGTTTTTATTCTTTCCCACCCACAACGACAAAAATACCAACTCCACACAACCAACTGTAAAGAATGTGAAGAATACTCCGATGGAAGATTTTGCGTGTAGCATACAGACAACCTGTGGTCTGGGATTCAAATGTACAATAATCTGGAAATAATTTAAAATATGCTTGTAAAGAAAATGCTGGTTCCTCATCCTCAAAGCATTGTACTCTGCTTCCAGATGCTTGTTTTCTTTTACCTGCTGAGCTGCTCTTGCGCAGCTGCTTCATCCTACGTTCAGTGCAGCTCTCACAGAGCAGCCTGTTGTTGCCCATCAACAGCTCCACAGAGGTGAACTGGTGGAGGCAGGACTGGATGGAGCACTCCTTGGAACTGGGTGTGTAACTGTGGGACAGAGCCTGGAAGGCCCCCTGGTGGTGCTGATGGTGGAGATTGTCTCGGCTCTGTGTTTCTCCGTGCTCCTCTGGAGAACAGTGTGCAGATGGAGAGCAGTCCCCAGAGCTGAAGCTCAGGTTGACTTTAGAGACGGCGCTAACTAGCTGTTCCACAGCGCCGCCTTGCCTTGTGGAAGACGATGAAGAAGGAGATGAGGCGGAGACAGGCGTAGGGGACGGAGTGAGGGTGGAGGTGGATGATGGGGTAGACATGTGCCTGTGGCTCTGGTTGGAGGAACGTGGCGTCCACTCGCTCTCAGAGGCCTCGCTGTCGGCGTCATTGCTGCTGTCTTGAGCGCCCGAGTCTCTCTCGCTGCCGTCCGACAGGCTGCCGGCAGCCGCCATCTTACAAACTGAGACGCAGTGGCTTGATCCACCTGCAACACCTTCGTCCTCTGGTCGGTCCCCACTAAAGCCTGCTCCTTTCTCCTCCACAGAGCTGGAAGACCTCCTGCTCTGTTGCTTCTGTGGAAAGGAAGAACAAGTACATTATCATTATCATGCACACTGAAGACTGGATGCACACAGGATACTGCATTTTTATTTTAAATTCTCATTCATTAAAAAAAATAAAATACAATTCTCATATCTGTACACAAGCATTCTAAGAGTCTTTCTAAAGGAACTCTCACCAAAACTAAAAACCACAACAGTCCATCTAATGCATAATCATGCATTAGAAAAACAGAAACCAATGTCAGAGAAACCAAATACCTACAGCAGTTTTCATATAAAGGAAAGAGAAAAGACCAAGATCATAACAAGGACAACCAGAAGCACTCTGAGAGAGAAAACCTCTGCCAAGGCAGCTCACTCTCTGGGCAGTATTTACTTTTCAGAGAACAGCATTGCATTTTCTATATATTCAGTTTGTTTCCTTTGTTCTTTTTAAAGGTACTTTGAGAAGTTTGTAGTTTGGTTTTGTTATTTATCCTGGTGAACCCCATTATAATGTACTCGATGATGAGTACAATTATTCTTTAGTTTTCTTTATTTATGTGGACATTGTTTCAATCTTTAGTTAGAAGAAAAAAAACGTTATTATTTTCTTTTCCTAAAAAAACAAACAAACAAAAACCCCAAAACAATTAATGCCGTGTATTTGAATTGTTATAACTGTTACTGTAATGCATATAAAGTCAGAAGAAAATCAACTATACTCAAAATGTATTAAATAGCTCTAGCTCTTTAAATAGCATTATTAATCACTTTGACCCTGAGGTCAATAAATTGTAATATTTTTATAGTACTTTCTATATGTTGACAATACACACCATACTTGTAAGAATCATAGTTCCTAAGTTCTAAGGCTTTTTGTTAATTTGCAGATAATAAGTTGGTCTTGCAGATCTTGGTGGTTGCCATTCATGGTCAAATTTCAATGGATTGCTAACACATATCTACACCCAGAAAAAGTTTTAGGAGAATTCATTCAAAACTGTCCATACGATTGCATTTCTAGACAGAACAACATGCACACAAACACTACCAAAAACATAACCTTCTTGGCAGCGGTAATAATAATAATAATAATAATAATGATGCTCAAGAAAAGGAGCAGAATAGACCTGTACAACAGTCTCACCTGTCCACTCAGCTTCCTGGTATTTCTGTTGACAGAGTGTGTTGCAGAAGGAACCTGCTCACTGTGAGCTGTGTGGCTCTCCTGCTCCCGGGTACCCTTCCCCAGCCTACCAGGGTTGGAAGGTTTTGATATCTGAGCACAACAAAAACATGAAGGTGCAAAGAAAACGTTTCAACAAGGACTTTGAACTGATTTCAGCAGATGGGGTTGGCCAGTAAAAAACAAAACAAAACATACAACAGAGAAATGCACCACTAACCCAGCAATCTGTGAGATAACTACCAGCTCAAACTGTCTCAGAGAGTTAATTTGTATCCTTTAAATGATCCACAATGAATGTAATTTACAGCAGCTCACCCTCTCCTCTATAATGGGCAAAGAGATGTCAATGAAGGCTTCCTTTACTGTGGATATCTGAAAGATAAATAACTGCAAGTCAGTGTCATGATATAAACTTTTAATCTCTTCAACAGTTAAAATCATAGTTCTGCTGCAGTCTAAGAGAAGATGACTGAAAATGCTTTCATTTCCTCTCCTCTTTCTTAGCTCCACACCTGCTGCTCTCCATCTTCAATGATACTCTTTAGTTTGCATAGAGGCATGTGCTTTGTTAACCACTCTAAGCTTCCACAATTTACTGTAAATGCCTGCTGTAAACAGTTGGTATTCGAGCTGGTCCTTGAAATGATTTATGTTTGTTTTTCCACTGACTTCCATTTGTTACCTCTGATTAATTCTGGAATGTTTCCTGGACGTCACAGCTGGTAAAGAAATCTTGTTGCTTAGTTTTGTTGTCTTTTCATTTCTGGTTAGAGATAAATGTCTGCCAATTTCTGACTAACTGAAAAATACCAGTGCTGCTCCTGTGACAATCATTCAAAGCAAAAAAAAAATCAAATAATTAAGGCATGAAATGTCTCACAATGAGTCCTAACTAGGTTACACGGCTATTAAAAAGCGACTCGTGTCAGAGCTGGTTGGTTTAAGAAATGCCAGCTTGTCAACCCTCATGTGCTTCATACGTTCTAATTCTACAGAGGGGAAAAAACCCTACAGAGCAGTGCCTGATTGGTTCTTCCCGACTATTCAGGTCCTTTGCTTTATTTCACTCGCTTACGTGCTCGCACTCTTCACACATGATTGTGTTTGTGAGCTCGCCGACAAAGATGCGGTCGACAAAGTTCATCTTCACACCTTCTTTCCCGTATGCTGATGGAGAAAAAGACAAAAGGTTTTCTTTTATTATTTATGCATGAAAATTGTGATTATTGCTGTTACAAGATTACCTTCAAAATTTTCAACACTATAATTTCCATTTTAAACACTATTAAGCATCACAATTTACAATCACTATTGAGAATTAATGAGATCAAAAAGTGCAAATAAAGGACTACTTTCACTGCTGAGACAAAGGAAGAACATGGGTCAATAAAAAACAAGTGACACAGATCATAATTAACTATTTAAATTTATTAGCTGCTGTATAAATAACTGATTATACACAATCAATTTTGGATACACAACTGGAAGGGTGCGCTAAAACATGAGGATGTTTATTCTTCTCTTCATGAAACTGTCCTCTGCTTCAGGAGTAAATTAACTGCATTTCCTCCAAATGCCACAAGATGGAACTATTGATCTCTGCCGTGTGCCGCCTCCATACGAACCTTTGACTTGGCGTTTGGTCTCCTCGTCTGCTGTCTTCTCTGTAGGATTGTTGAACGCCTTTAAAATGCCTGCTTTCACCCTCTGCATATAACAAAACCAGAAAAATACTAGAAGTCACATTTGAGGTAATATTCATAAATCAAATTAATTATATAAATGATGCAAATAAAATGCATTTTTGGGGGGATATTTCTTGAATTCTCTTTATTACATCCATTATTGACATATCACAATCTCGCCTGCAGCTGAGCCTGACAGGTATACCCATTATAAGCATCATTAGTGTAAAATAATTATTGTGCTTGTCCAAAAATGTTATCATGTAAATCACTTAATTAAATGTGCATGTTCGTGTGTGTGTCGTTGTCTTATTGGAGGTGACATGGTCAGTGAGTGTGTTGTGAGAGAGCTGTGAAGAGGCACAGCCACAGTAAAGCACCAATCAATAGATAATTGGCCATGGTCCATGTCTGAGTCGAGACCAGTCGGCCCCCATTGTCCCGGGACCCACACACTGCACTGGCTATTTAGGTCAAAAAACCCTGTTAATCCCAGCCCGGCCAGTCTGCACCTCATTCAGGGAGCGTGGTCAAACCAGGATGTGGCTCTCCTACTAATTAATTACCAGTAACCCCCATGCTCTCTATCTCTCTCCCCCAAAAGTAACAGCATGCACTGTCTCACACAGGATGGGCCAAAGGGAGGGGAATCTGGTCGGGGGGCGTGAAGAGAGTTGGTACAAGTGTGCAGGGGTGGAAACTAAAATGAAGACAGGGCAAAGAAGGACAGTCCATGCCCTGGGAGGGTAATACCTCCCATCTCAGCTAATTGGTGATAATTGACTGGGTCTAAATTAGCATATTCAGATCTCTGATACTAATGGCCATTAAACACAAACACTTAGGGCCTCTAAAAGGTTGGCTACACACAGAGGAACACAATATCGTGGCTCTCCCGCTCTCTTATACACACACACACACACACACACACACACACACACACAATGATGTGGATGTACTATCACTAATATTCAATTTGTGTGTTCATACAAATAAGAAGCAAATGGGTTTATTCCAGTTATGAATGAATCAACGTTTCATGAATTGATGTGTGCATCCTGTTTTTCTGTTTGAGAACACGGGATAATAATAATGCTTTGATTTTTACAAGAAAGATTAGCAACTGGTATGACTTATGAGTTTTAAAAAAGGCATTCGCTAATGTAGGATTAAAATGCCACTGAATCTCTGAATGTGCTGCATAAATGAGTTTCTGAGTCAATGAATAGCGGAGGCCATACCCCCCCTCCCTCTTTACCTCCTTGATTGGATTGGGAGACGGGCTGATGAGTGTGTGTGCATGTGTGTTTGGGAGGAGGCTGTGGGCGACCCTCAAGCACAATGGGACGGCCCTGGAGCTCATTCAGCAGCTGTGGGTTTCCCAAGATCACACAATGATGCCGGTTATGCCACTTGCAAGTCCCCTAAGTGGCACAACTGTTACTGTTCACAAGTTTGAATGGGAACAGGGGAGCCGAGCCCGTGGCCCTTTCGTGGGCCCGGGGCTGACCACTAAACACACCCGCTAACTTCTCCTCCTTGGTTTCACACAGCCACTGGTGGGATCACAGGGGCCAGCTAAGCCCTCCAATGGGCTGTTGTGGGGTCTCCTAATTGCCCCATGAAGGGTTGTGGGGGCAGGGGTTCTCTGTACTTGCCAAAAACATGGCACCATAAGCTTTGACCACAACTGCTGGCTAAAGATGACATGGGTTTATGTGAGCGAACAAAGCCACCCACAAAAACACAGATGAATGTCTTATGGTGATAGCCATCTAGGATAAGTTTTAAGATCTTTACTGAATTACAGCACAATGCATATGTGGAGCAGTTGATAGGACTAACAACAAGTAAGACAATGATTAGCTCCTCATGGCTTTTGAAATAAACACAGTTGTAATACCGCTGGAGCTAAAAATCAACCATCTGAATTATTCCGATGCATTTTTTAACTTAATTATTAGCATGTGAGATTGAACTATCATCACCAAGTTACTAATGTGCATTTTTTTTTAAAGCAATCGAGCTGAGTGTTTGAGCAAACTTTAAAAATCAAGCACCTCTGTGAGGTTGTACTTTGTGTTATCCATCCAATTTAGGTTTGGATATTTATATGTTGACATGAGGTGTGATCATGTTTGTCACTCTGCTCATACAAAAAATAAGTCAATAGATAAAATCCATTAAATTTGTCTACTTTCCCCTTCAAGGTCGACTCCCTGATCACCAACTTTAGCTGTTCGTTTTCAGTCATGGAAGTCCTATTCTGATAATTTCCACAAGTAAATATCAACTTCTGTGTCTAACTGACCCGATGTTTTTTCTCACTGGCAATAAGAGCTGAGTCTGTGGCCATGACCCAGAGACCAAACAGCACTCTTCACTGAAAGAGTCTGCAGCATCCAAGACTGAAGGCAGCAGCAGCATGACCAGAAGCAAGCTTATGTTAGGTTTTTTCCAGACATTAAAAGGGTGTACCATAAATTCATCCAGCAGGCTCAGACTGTCAAGACAGAGCTCCCTTTGTAAGACTTTGATGTTTTTAAGACAAGAGTTTGGTGAAAACTTGAACTGCAGTGCCAGCAACTTTGATCCAGCACACACAAGTTTTGTGTGGCAAAAAGAACAAAATTCTCACTTCCCCAGAATTTAAATTTAGGTTAAAAGGTCAATTTTTGGACATACTGCAGGTGATTCAACACCCATTGCAAAGCATAAATGTAAGAGGACAGAAAGGGACTTCCACAAAGTGAGCTAAAAACAGCAGATAATCTCGAAACAGAGGAGGCTGAAGGAATCTAGACGGAAATTAAATCTTGTTTTTGTATCACATATTTCCTAGTCAGCAGAAAACTATACCTAAGCACATTGAAACTAAAACACATAAATCTATTGCCTTAATGTTTGCTATAACCTTAATATGTATTCATGTTGTTCATATTTTCTGCAAATTTATCTCATACAAAATGTTCTAAATGCACCTGAATGAAGACGACAAAAATAAACCACAAACACTTTGTGCTTGATTGAAGAACATAATCTAACAAAACATCGCCCAATTCTTATTCTGGGCTTAGAAAAATCGTATGGATTATTGAAATACATGAAAGCCTATTATGTATGAAGGCGTACTTTAGTTTCTTCTACTCGTATGGAGTCCAGTAAGTAGTGCAGAAGCTCCTGGCTGTCTTGTTGTTGGTAGCCCTTGAAGCATGGAGCTCTGGAGAAAAACAGAAACATATATTTTTTTTAGAAAAAAAAAAAAACACAACAAAAAACCCAAAAACAAAATAAACAAACAACAAAAAAAAACAAAAAAAAACACCCAGAAAACAAAGTTAAGACTAACTGAAGGATGGATGTTTGTGAAAACAGTGACAACATCAAACGTGGGAGTGAATCTGACTCAAAAGAGTCTGTTGTTTGTGCACAAAAACTGAACACGTTATCGAGTCTAGAAGAAAACCACTGAACACAAAGCAATTAGAATCCATGGCAAAACACGCAAAAAGAAGAAACCGTGCATCAAGGTCTCTCAAGAGTTTTCACTGCTGGATCTGTGAAATCCTATCTGCCACTATAACGCCTCCTTTCACAATCCAGGTGGACGCAGTATAAAACTTATACACTTAAAGGACCAACAAACAATTTGTTAAAGTTATTTTGGTGGACAGAATATTTTCTTCATACAGTCATGTTAGCAATATAATGAGAATTAAAATCCACCGAGAAGTCGAGGACGCTTGCAAACAGTCATATCCAGGATCTTAGGTTAACAACTTCACTAAATGGCCTGAATAGAATATTGTTCAGTACATCATAATTGGGTGCTCATAAAACCACAAAAACAACCTTGAGCTTGAGCACAGGTTGGGTGAACTCACACACAGTGATCACATGTTTGATTATATTCTGACCAAAACTGTAGGAGGAGGAGCAATTTTAGTGAATGTGAATTGTGAACAGACCACCAGATGAGCTCTAGCTCCATCTGAGTAACCCCATTACCAGGATGAACACCTATTTGCTACTAGCAAATGAACTGTGTGAAAGCAGGTCCCCCTCAGATAAAATTAAACATCTTCTTTTTGTGAAAGCAGTTGCTTATTACACTGAACTTCAATAAATTATAAATTCATTATACTTTATTATAAAAAAAAAAAAATTATACTGGATGAAAAAAAAAAGATTTAAATAAGTCTTATTAAATACCATTCTTCCATCCATAAAAAAGTAAAAAATAAATACAATGAAGCTCTCTAAGCAATATAAGAAGAGGTTCATAGGCAAGTCACCACTCCTCTATGTTGGATACTTCCACAAAACAGACTTTCTGCTGTGCACAAATCTTCTTGGTAAAGCGAATGGACACCATTAGAGTGGTTAGAGGGGAGGCTCTCCTTGGCTCCGACCCCTGGCTGTCCACGGTGAAGCAGATGTGAGGACAGATGCCAGGGGCAGATGGGTAGCCAAGGTTGGAGCTACTGCAACCTGTTGGGCCGAGGCAACCACATAACCAAAGGACAGGTTGGTTCAACAGGGATAACACATACTGAGAGGCCACATTCCTGATTAGACAACATTGAGGGTGGTCAGAGGTGGGCAGTGCGTAGTAGTGGGTTAACTCCTTTCAAGCCATTGTGGAGCTTTTGCTATGCTATGATCTTTGTATGTTAAGTTTCTTTGTTTGCCAAAATGTTCTGAATAGGAATGCTGCACACCTGTTCCTGTCTGATGAAAGCAGTTAATCCTATTATAATTATTAAAAAGGAATGCAGTGTGTCAAATATAAATTCTGACCAATACATTCTCCTAATGACATTCCTAATCCTACTTATGTGGGAAGATCACTCAGACCAAAACAGCTTTTTACACCCTTGACACATTGCCATGAACAAATGGATGTCCAGGAGAGAAATGGCCAAGCACCTCTCTTCAACACAGGTCAGAACCTGTAAATCTGGAGGAGATCAAAGTTGCCCCACATACTCGCATCTTATCCTAATCTCTGTCTTTCATGCCTCTTTTTGTGCAAACAGAAGGCAACGTGCAGGGGTGAAGATGGTACAGAGAACATATGTTATTTACTGGCGAGCCTCCAGGAAGAGCAGCAAGTAAAGGAATGCCTCCATCTAGCTTTGCCAACTGAATTTGTTGATCAACTAAAAGAGAGAAATATGAAGACAAAACAGAGAGGAGAATGCGTGAGACAGAAAAAAAAGGGGGGGAAAGAGAGAGGCAGTGAAAAAGAAAAAAAAATGAATGCACATGGTTGGTATCAGTGGGAATGAGGAGGTCTGGAAGTTCATCCCAGTGGAGACAAAGCAGAAGGGCCCTGTAGCCCTGCTCTCAATCTGGCCAATACAAACAGCTGCGGTGCTAACACAATTAATAGCCGGATGAGTTAGTACCAGACACAAGGCCACACAAGCTCCCCCCAAGTCGAACACACACACACACACACACACACACACACACACACACACACACACACACACACGTTTATTATTATTAGTCCTTTACTCTTAGACGGCTTTAAAACATTGCAGTTCAATGTTTGCATTCACTGCAGCATTTAAACACTATGAATAATTTCAAATTAAAAATAATAAACATTTGTTGTCACTCTGAGAACATTGTTAGTTTAACTACTGACTTCACTAATGGGAAATTGAGAGACAAACCCCCCAAAAACATTCATTCTGACTACATGGATTGGTCTGCACCCTCACTGATGCTGACATACTAGTGCTGTATAAGAGAAAGAAAACTCATATATCATGACACAGTAACGTATTTAAAGGTTGATTCGTCAATGAGAAATGGCACAATGTTTGAAACTGTAATATAAAAAGATTTTATGCCTATTGAAATATTCCATAAAAACGCACAAAAATTCTAGTGCAACAGGGAAAAAATACAAAGAAAAAAAAATCACTGAACCGCCATCAAAGATTGGCTTTGTACTTTTAATTCATATTTTTCTGGTTTTGATCATGAAGCTCTCAACATCATTATTCGAAGGTGTCCTGTGTTCACAAACCAGATAGAGAGCAGCAGAGCTGAGGGAAAGGATGTAAAGTTTCAATGCCAGCTTTGAATATGTGCACATGTCAAAATTATTATTCTTATTTTTATACCAACTCTGAATCTGTCTCTCTTCTTTTAATGTGGTGTGTGCTGTATGTGCAAGTGACCTGGATGCCAGCACTAGATGGGATCCATTGTTGTCATGTGCTATTTCTATCAGGGATGAAAGGCTTCTCACAAGGCTTATTTATGAACAATTTTTGAAAGATGTGAGTATGTGGACACAGTACACGGACAGAGAAGAGAGCCAGCATACTTTTCATTTTTTTGCACCACAAGAGTGTCCAGTGGCTGTCCTGAAAATGGAATCAGTCCTTGAAAGAAGCAGGTGTTGATGAATGCCCTCTGTGTGGCCTTTTTTCCTCCAGATTGTGCATTACACATGTGTAGCGAATGCATCCAGATAAAGTGATGGACATTAATGATGAAAATTCTCAAAAAATTGTCATTTTTAATACTTAAGACATTTCAAGTCCAGGTCCAAAAAGGAAAACAGACAAACAGTTGTGTCTGTAATTTTTTTTTTCCCAGTTGTGCCACTGACTGGCTTTGTAGTACACTGGGTACAAGCTGGGACCCTCACTGGCACCAGATACAGAGTGTGGTGCTGGCCGTCCGACACACACTGCTTGGCACTGGTCTGAGCACAGACCAGACCCCGTGCTGTTGGCAGGAGGATGAGGAAGCAAGCTGTGGGGTACTCAGCTGGTTAAGGTCAAATCCATGTGAACACACGCACATTTAACACAAAAATGGGCTCGACTTCAGGATGAGCTGAGTAGAGTAGGTTGACTCATATGGCTGTTTCAAGGTGTCGGAAACAGACTGTGTTTGTCATTATAATTCAGAAGATTAGTGCTGTTTATTCCAACTTCTACCTTATTTTCAAAGCACAACAGCTCCAGCCTGCAGATTTACTTCCCTTTACCGAGAGTAAAGCCTAAATCAGAGTCTGCTCTGCGTGGGAATACTGTAAAACACTGGATCAGCCATGGCTATAATCATTAACCCCTGCTAAGTAGAAAAAAACCATTTAAACTGTGCTGATCACAGACTGAAGGCCCCATTATGCAGTGTGCTAACACAAACATACAGGGAAAGACTGATAAAGAAATGATAAAAGCGCTGTTAGCCCTCACAGGCCAAGGGCAGACCCAATCCTCTTTGAGTGAGAAGAACTTGCAGAGGATGGCAGGACATTTTCAGAGTACAGGTACTGTAAAGGTCGCTGCAACAGAAAGAAAAATGTCCCAGTAAACAAGCAGTTCTTGGCCTTGGCCTTTCAGATCAAAGGCTTTAGGCCTGAGTAAATGTAGATAGGCTGCTGTGAGGAGTCGTCTAAAAACAGGTGATAGCGCAGGCTATCATCAGGCTCAGAATCATGCATGTTCTGTGGTGTATAAGTAAATTTTAAAAAAGTTAAGTTGCCAATCACAACACTAACAAAAAAGCAACAAACAAAAAACAAAAACAAAACCCAAAACAACCCCCCCCCCCCCCCCCCCAAAAAAAAAACAACCCAGACAAAACAAAACCCCTCATTAAAAATAAATATATATTGAACACTACATACAGCCTGAAAGGAATCTGCAGCAATTGTGACCAGAGACAAGTGACTACAAGCAAAATAACTGCTGGCGATGGGAAGTGGGCGACACCCAAGAAAAATTTCTCTCAATTCCAGGTGATAGTACATACATTAGAGGCTCGCCCAGACCACTGGAACCTGGCTATCCACAAACAACCGTCCGTCAGCTTCAAAGCGATGTGTGATGAATGCGTTACTTCAGTGTTCCTCACTTTTTGAATTGGATAATTTGGCTTCAAGACATCAAGATGGCGATACCAAAAACAGTCATCCCTGCTTCCTTGCCATAAACAAGGGGTTCACCAAAACGAATAGCTCTGCACGTTTGGTTTGACGCAACCATGAAGGGGATTTATGTCTCTGGCTGGAGCAAACCAGCAACTTTTCACCTGCCAAGTGAATGTGTTAACCACTACACCATGGGATGCAAAAAGTCTACATAAACTTCATACCTGTAAAAGGCTACAACATACAATAACTTGAATGCTTATATCTCTATCCATTAGATCAGCGGTCCCCGACCCCCGGGCCTCGGACCGGTACCGGTCCGTGAGTCGTTTGGTACTGGGCTGCGAGAGTTGAGGCTCAGGTGTGCAATGTATGGTTTTCAGGGTTTTTATCGGTTTTCAGCGTTATTTTGTTATCGTTTTGATCGTTAACTCTGTTTTCCTGGGTCTTTTCACGCGTGTTATGAATAAATCTTCTTTTTTTCGGTACCGGTACTAGTTTTATTTTGTTGTATTTATCCGCGACACCTTAAAGGCCGGTCCGTGAAAATATTGTCGGGCATAAACCGGTCCATGGCGCAAAAAAGGTTGGAGACCGCTGTATTAGATTATGTGAGTTGAATTTACCTAAAAAAAAAAAAAAGTTATAAAAACAAAACATTGATAATAAAGTGCATCAAATATTATTGTCATTGGGAATAAACATGAACGCTGTAATTGAGCAATAAAATAAAATAACATATCCCCTGTTTCCCACCTCTTTGCCATTTGAAGCATAAAAACAATGTATTAAATCTGTCATTTTACTGTACTACAATAAAGCTGTATGGAAAAATGAATAGATTAATCATTTGATACAGTTTAAACAAAGAGTAGCATAAAGTGTGGTGAAGCTTAAAGTCAAATCTGTCTATTCAAATGTATTTTAGTGGAATAGATTAGTTCTACTTGAAATTAGACATGTATGAGTGCATAAGAGTGTGCAGTGCTTGCTGTCTGAATGCACAATTGCCTGCATGCGTTGCAGGGCGAGGTGGTGCCAGGTGAGGTGGCATCCCACAAACACACACTACACAAACACCCACAGAGGTCTGTCTGATAAAAGCTAGGTACCAGAATAACTGTAAAAGCCGCACCAGAGAACGATCCAGTCATCCAACGTCAAATGCTCTGGTCATCCACCTGCACTACTAAACAGTGTGAGGCCCCAGCCCCCTCCATACACACAAACACGGTGGACCCAACCAGCAGGGTACCAAGCTCAACCAATAAGTCAGCCAACCAGACACCCACACTTTTCATGTAAGAGCAAGGTCTGCCTGTCACACAGTCTGTCAGACCTTGGATCAAATGCGACACAGGTGGCACAGCCATGTGGAGAGAAGCAGGAGAACTACAAATGGCTAGCTACAGCGGTACAGTGATTTGAGTGCATGTTCCGTGTACGTCAAGGTTAGTGTGTGTGAAAGGCATTCAGCAGAGACTTCACTGACCCTGAAACCAAACATTGGCAGGAGTCTGAAGCTGGTGTATGATGATTGGTGATTTTAGGTCCGCAATTACACAACCAGAGTTCAAAATGTCTGAAAGGTTTGTCAATAAAATCTGTGTACTCAAAGTACAGATACTTTTTTACTGTGCTTACGTACTATTTTCAGATATATGAAAGTTGTTTTTTTTTTCTGCCTACTTTTTGCTTTTACTCCCTACATTTTTTAAATATTTGTAAGTTTTTATTGATTATCTTGCACAAAGTATTTACATTAGGAGCGTTATAACATTCCTGAAAATAAGAAACCTGGCATTTATATGTATAGTATTTGTCCATACGCAATTTTGCTAAACATTGGAGACAAACATATGACAAACAATTTCAACTCCTCAAAGTTGTAGCAAGATGGAAGTGGTATGTCCCGATTGAATTTTCCAGATGTTTTTTATGTAAAATGTTTTTTTTTAAATAAATATCTGGTTGTGATTTTAATTGTAGGCAAAAAAAGAAAAGAAAACCAAAAAAACCGCAAACAAAACAAAACACACACACACACACAAAAAAACAAGAAAGAAACCAACAAACCGAACAGTAGGACCGGTGGAAACAGCTGGCCCAGTCTTGATGGCATTTTCCACCTCATAGTTGTTTTACTAGGTAAGGTAAGCTATTTAGACAAAATTACTTCTTATCTCTTTAATATACTGGGTCCACTTAAACCAGGGTTTGTTGAATTTCTCTCTTTAAAGCTGCAAAGACATAGTGAGCCTCACCATTATAAATATTTGGTAGACAGTATGGTGCAGTTCTTGTATTCCTTCCAATGCTTGGAGCCATTTTCTTGTCAGGGTTTTCTTAGCTGACATTAACATAATTCTCAGTAGATATTTATCTGCTGGATTAGTTATATTTGGGAGGCCTAAGTACATATATAAGAAATCAAAGGGGATTTGTGTGCAGAAAATCTTTTTCAAACATTTGTGGATATCTTGCCTAACCCTAATTTTTGGGCAGGACCAGAATAGATGGTAGTGATTAGACTTCAGACTGCCACATACTCTGCAGGACCCTCTACAGTGTAGGCAACAGAAAATAGATACACATTTTTTATTTTCCTTCTTTGTCTTCTGATTCAAGATGAGTATCATTAGAATGAAAAAAGTTAGACGAAAGTGAAAGTGATTTCAATCTACTGAGATTATGTTATCATTACGTTAATATAGCACAAGGTTCAGTTAGCCTTGCATAAAAATAGAAGCATCCTCCACAGAAGTTACTTTAAGTGCATTTCTGAGCCTGTGCTTTTTTACTTGAGTATAGAAGTTGTATCAGTACTTCAACTTTTACTGGAGTATTTGTTACCAGTAGTATTTGTACTTCTACTTAAGTACAGAATGCCTTTGCTTTTGCCAACTCTGCTTGCTTCAGAATGAAAATATTCAAATCAACATAGCCTCTGCTCCAGCTTCACTAGCTTACATTACTTCTCATGTTCCCCACAGATGAGGGGACACATAAAGCAGAGGCTCTGGGTTCACAGGAAGTAGCAGGTGATATGAAAGGTTGTGCCTTACTTTTGGCAGAGTTGGTTGAAGAGGATTTTGGGATTGACACAGCCTTTCCCTGGATCCTTCATGTTGTGGAGGAAGGCAAACATGGCGGCAGTCAAGGGTTCTGGACTGGGCAGCACTACTGTTAGTGGACTCTGGAATAGGAAGAACACATGAAAGTAAAACATGTTGTTCTTATTTGAAGTAATTAGTATCTTGTTTATGAAATAAGGCCAGAAATACAGAAAACATGAAAATACTTCAATTTTAACTACTGCTAAGTTCTAACAGCATTCAAAAATTTCTGTAATTATGCATATTAAAATATGCATAATTCTCCTTTATTAATGAGAATAATAAGCTGTACCAGATTTGTCTCTGGAGGGGGGCAGATCCTCAATTTGTACCCCTTCTCCTTCACCTCTTGGATAAGGTCAATGAGCATGTGTGTCTGGGACAGGTTCTGTGAGGAAAACAGAATCATGTTAAGACTGTTAAGCGGGGTCATCGTTTTCTAAAGGTGGGACTCGCTTATACAATATTAATGCAGTTTAACATTTTGCAATATACTGAGTACTGCAATAACATCTATTGTGATTTGTCACCTTTCCCCAACTGCAAATTATGTCCTCAAAGTTAGACTTTGTCAGTATCTGTTTCATTCATGTTATGGTTTTGTTGTAAATAATGGTCAAGCACACCAACACTGTCACTAAAACCTGCCATAAATGTTGCCAGTAAGTCTGCTATCAGTCTGCAATTTAAATTTGGGTCAAGTTGGCAATTACTTGCAATCATTTATGACAGTACAGCAATTAACTGTGATAACTCATTAAAACTCACATGTGAAATTCACATTTAACCATTACATTTGGACTTAGCAACATTCCTGCTTTATATAACCAGTATACAACCATTTGGCAGCCAGTTGAATCCTATGGAGTTGTCCTCAGTGACAAAGACTCATTCAGACTGATGGCAACATGCAGACAATCTGTCTGTATTTATGAATTAAACAGAAATTATTTTCACACTTTTGACAATCTTTCAGAGGGATTGCAGTCGGTCCAAGTCAGACTGGAACTGTTTGCGGAAACATTGCCTCTTGCAATCAAAAGTTGTTGTGAGGATCTAACACTCTCAAGGTCTAAGCAACCATTTACTCACCACAAGATGCAGAATGTGAAAAAAGGGCAATTTTTAAAAATGTACTGAAGATCCTATTTTGTAGTTGTGTGACTGAAGGTAGCTTTGTCAAACCAAGTGTGTCCAGTGTTGGATGGTTTTTCGGTTAATTTTAATTAGCTAACATTATCTCAGATGAGGTAAATGAGGTGGGCCCTCTTTTTTTCTAAGTATTAGAATTTATTTAATAAAATATTGATATTTGGTGTCTTTATATCCATACAAAATAACACAATACCAAGCTGTGTTGATTTCCCCCACCATATCTGACACTCTGCCTCTGATTTCAACTGGGGAACAATATTCATCAGGTGCATTAGATCAACTGGTTTTAACTAGAGAATATTGTACATTAAAGAAGTGGCTCCAACTGATCAAAACCACAGATTCTAAGATTTTCTTTCATAAGGCAAAGAAACAAGAAAAGCTATAATGTTTTAGAGATATAAAAATGTTTCTGCACTTAGCTTGTGGCAATATCATGTAGTCAACTAAAATAGCTGCGCAACAATGTTTTCTCCATTTTAGTATGATTTAGAAACTTGTGTCGAGTTTATCACTGAAAAAGGCAAAATTATCTATGATCTGTATGAATTAAATGCAGAGAAGATCCTTGGCGAGGAGATTGCTTGAAGCAGTCATTGTCCCTTCATGTTAGAGAAGCATCTTTTCCTCCCTTTTCAAGAGATATTTGTTTTGTCACATCCTGGCAATAAAGACTGTTGCTATGGAAAACACACAATGGAGCTGGCATTGTGAACACAGACACAGCTCATCCTCTGACAATTATGTGTTTTCACCAGAAAGATTGCAATTTTCAAGGAGACAATACAAACAGACAGGGAGAGGGAGGGAAAAGCATGTAAAGCACGCTCACTCGAATTTCAATCAACGAGGGAGACCCTGAGGGTGATTAACAAAATGGCGGAAAAAAAACAGCTTCATTGTTGAAGAGGCATGTCAGTTTGCAGTCACCATGACATGACCAGGGAAAAACTGAGGAGGGCTCTATAGCTGTGCTGTGCTGTGAACGTGCTCTGCACCAACCGAGTGCCAGTTGTGTACAGTAAAGTCTGGAAATATTTGTACAGTGATTCAAATTACATAATCTTGGCTTTGAATGCCAATATCACATCAACCACAGAGGAATCACAACTATTTTTTGTCCAGAGTCATCCATTTTCAAGGTCTCCAATGTAAGGTCTAAAATAAAATGTCCATTTTAAATACGTTGAGTATCCTTTGAAAGCAATGACTCCCTGATGTTTAGAATCCGTGCACCTCCCTAAAGGAGGAGCTTGATACTTTGTGATGCTTTTCCAGGCCTTTATGCTGTAGTGGTCTCCAGTTGTTTGAAGGTCTTTCTGGCTTTCCAGTATTGCAAGTAAGTGATAGACTTGGCCATTGCAGTAGTTCACTTCATTACCTTCAAAAGTGTCTGGATTGCTTTCAGAATATGTTTTAACTTATCTTTGAGTTGCAAACACCAACCAGTCAACACTATTGAAAGCGAGCTGACAATATAGTTGATACGAGTTTTACTGTCTTTCAGATCATAGTATGCTTCAGGCCACAGATCACTTGTTTGCAACTCGTGGTGAACACCCTGTGTTTTTTCCCTCCTTCACAGTGTTCTTCACCTGGCTGCATGTTCTCAAGCAGTTCTTCTTTACCATAGAAAGGATACTATGATCATCCACCACTCTTGTCTTCCACAGATGTCCAAGAGTTCATGCACATTTACTATCTATGGCTTCTTTCTTTTTAAAGGATGCCACTGGTGTCACTTTCCTTGGGAGCTGTATGCCAAAAACAATGCTTCTGAATATTTTAGTGTTCTGTTAATGGCAAAAGTTTCTCAGTTCTTTAGTTCTGACCCAATATTATAAAAAGAGTAAGATTCAAGTAAAAACAAAATCATCAAGGACAAGTAACAGAAACAGAATAGCAATACCAACCTGCATAACAGCATTGAAGAAGCAGGTGTTACCAAGGTTATTGATTCCCTTAACAGGGACCAAAGCACTGCTGACTGAGCTCTTGCCTTTTGGTGGGTCAGCATAATCTGGTGGTTCTTCTCTGAGTTTTATGATCTTGGGTGATACTGCTGGAACACATAAAACAAAGAGGTACAGTAAAAGGCTATAAGTTAGAGTTAAATGGCAGGATTAGAGTGTGCACGTGGTTTTGAATTAAACCTTAATATTATTTTTCATAACAAGACTGAAGTCAAGATGCACCAAGTGAAGTGGGGGTCTTGAACAAATTTCCATTGTCCTGGAATACTGGCCAAAAAAAAGAAAGAAAAAAAAAAAGACTTTGCCTTGCACCAAAACTGGGACTGGGAGTAAGGTATTGGGATGGCAGCTGGAAGGAGAGCTGGGTCATTTGGGAAAGCAGATGACAGCTGTAGAAGTTTCCGCTGGTTAGTGGTGGAGGAGTGGGGGCTGGGGTTGGAGAGATGGCTCTCCAGAGCCAGCTGTTACTCCTGATCACCAATGAAAACTAACCTTCCACAGAAAGTAAGACACAGATGGTCAGAATCTAACAGTGGCATACAGCTTGCTGGGGACAGACTAGAGTTAGTACTGGAGCAGTGTGGGCTGATGGCGTGCCAGCAGCTAGCAATATAGCTAAAACCATGATGGGTCAACAATAACACGTTACTGACACATGCTAGTCTTCTTCACTAGTTAACTTATTGTTCTTAACATGACATCTTACTTTTGGAGTTTATCATGGTAAAAAATCACGAATAAATAAAAAACATAAATATGTGACAGTTGCAGCTTCTTCAGGTAAAACGCAGCTGTTGTTCAGAAACAAACGCCGATGTGGGAACACACCATAATCCTCTACAGATTGGCTTTTTTAATTTAGCAGCCTTAGGCACAGGAAGAGGTCTACGCAGTGAACCAGCAGTAATGAGAATACCAATGTAGCCATTATCAACTCCCTAAAACGATCACTGTACACAGCTGAATACTGAAATGAGAAACAATGAATGTGTTCTGTTTGGTATTAAAGAAGAAAATAGACTATTTTAAATGCTAAACAATAACCAAGCCAGGAATGAGACACACAAGCAACTCAAAAATGTACTACTCTTTAATTAACATTACCTATTTGCAGTGAAGAATGAGAAGATATTTCAGTCAGAGTGCATTTCATTTGTCAAATTAATTCATGAATATTTTGAAAGATTTATTTGTTTGTCTGTCAGGAGAAAGCTTTTCTTTAATTTCTCTAATGATCTGGAAACTTGATGTTCATCATATTTTTGTCTATTTAGTCCTAGTACTTTGGGATTTTCATTAACAGGATCTGTTTTTCTGCCTTAAACAGTAAAGGGCAAAAGCATTGAGCCACCGTTCATTTCTTTATATTTTGCTTCCCAGCAACCAGACTTTCTTGTAATCTTTTAAACTGGTCTTGAGCAATAGTTCTCCAGGCTTTCTGAAACTCTTCTGAAGCTCTTTTTTCACTCATTTTTTAGAGGAATATTTTCTTGTTTTTGTTTATTTCTTTGTTAATCCACTTAAAAAGAAAAAAAAATGCACCTAAATTAAGGATGAACCAGTGTTGTATCCATACATAACAGATAACTGTAATAGCAGCCTGTTGCAATACACAATTTGTTTCCTTTTCTTCACTAGAATGTGTGAATAATGTCAGAATCACAGTTTTGACAGGTATATAATAAACTTTTTGCACCAGCAAGGTGATTACCAAAGAGCTATTAGCTGAAAACTTGGTATAAAATATCTAGGTATGATGCACCTAAGAAGTCATCATAGCTCAAAAAGAAATATGATGCATCTGACCCTTCAGTTCTACTGTTCACTAAAGCCTCATCAGAAATGGTCTCACTGGAAGTGTTGCTGGCAGTTAGCCATTCTTAAGGAACGGAAACAGGGAGAAAAGGCTTATACAAGAACTGGACTGAAGATCAGTGGCAACAGTACTGATGGAGTGATGAATCAATATGTGAAATTATTAGTCAAAATCTTTTCAGTATTTACAGAGGTCAGGAAAGATTTACCACAGTGTCTACAGCCGTCTTAAAAGCACGCTGGAGGCTCTGCCATGGTTTAATGCTAAATTTCAGAGGATTGTGTTGGAGTGCTTCTTAAAAAATAATGAGCACATGAACTTGTTAGAATTGTACAAACCCAGTTTTTGATTTGTATCCTGTACTTTCCTTTATGTTTGCATATGTTTAAATGGTCAGAGGGCCCGGTGGCGCCAGTGTCCGGCAGCCTCGCCTCTGTCAGTGCGCCCCAGGGCAGCTGTGGCTACAATATAGCTTGCCATCACCAGTGTGTGAATGTGTGTGTGAATGGATGGATGATTGAATGTAGTGTAAAGTGCTTTGGGGTCCATAGAGACTAAGTAAAGCGCTATACAAATACAGGCCATTTACCATTTAAATAAACCACAACAACCATTTTCCATTTTCTAGAAAATTAGTAGTATATATAGAAATAGTGGCCAAAGTCTTTAGCCCAGTACGCTATAGTGAGGCAGATCATCTTGTAGATGATCCCCCCCCCCCCTGTGGTCAGAGTAAGGCACAAGTGATAGAAGTGAACACGGACAATCCCTGTTATGACCAAGACTGCAGCAATCTTTCAAGCTGGGTTTGTAAAAAGCTAAAATATATTCTTTGATGCAGTACAGGACAATTGAAATATGCCATTTGCAATACGCTCCGAATGGCATCCATATTATCCAATTGTGTATGTTTCTGTTCCGTGTCCTGTGTCCTGTTTGTTTGTATATGTCTTTTTGGCTGCTGTTACAACCAAATTTCCCCTTGTGGGACAATTAAAGGATTATTCTATTCTATTCTATTAACATTGAGAACTGAATTCTTCTTAGCAGTAGTCAGTCCTCAGTGTAAAGAATTTGTGAATACGCCAGCATGATTTAAAAAAAAAAAAAAATCTAATAGTTTGTTATTGTAGTATTAAAAAAATTCAGAGTCAAAGGATTTTCATGTCATTTTAATCGTATTTAAAAAATATTGCTGAACAGAAGTTACAACAGTTGACGTAAAAAAAAAAAAAAATTCAATGAGTTTCCTACTGCATAGAAAATATAACCTCTCTTCTGAGCTGATAATAAGACATTTCATTACAAAATGGCAAATTCTTGCAGGGACTGATGGAAGCACTTTCAGGTCCAAAGGCTGTTGAGAAATCCAATAATTGCAGAGAAACACAAAGAGAGTTTGGTCCATGAACACTTTATACATATAAGCGAGTCAAGAGAGCAAGCTAGCAGCGAGGTCACTAGCCTGAACCTGCTAATGTCCAAACCGAGAAATTCAATACAACAGTAAACCTTTAAAAGAACCTGCACCTTTGCTCTTGCCTTTCTCTTCCTCAAAACAAAATGGCCCTGCATTTGCACATATTGAATTTATAGAATCACTCTTTGTGCATGTTTACTGAAAAAGCTATTCAACATACAGCGATAGGTAAGCCCACTCTTGGCCGCTACCAAGCAAGCTTTCCCTCCCCAAGGCCAAGGGCATTAAAACGACCGTCCTGGTCACAGTCGGTGGAATGTGAGCCTTGGACTTTTATTTGTGGCCTTAAAAATTTGCATTTTATACTAAATCAAATTCCACTAAACAGTGTCTAAAAAAAAAAAAGGTCAGCTTTTCTTTTACATAGATTTGAGAAGAAATACCACAACAACTCTGTCACAATGCACAGTGCATAGGTTTTTTTTTCCGTTGTATTTTCTTGCCTGCACCAATGCTGCTGCCTTAAATTATATTGCTTTAACAGAAAATATTTAGCGCTGATGAGAAATGAAGCAAGCGTATTTAAGCTTGTCCTCTAGATTTGGGATCAAGAAGGCAGGGGCGAGGTTCAGCTTGTCGGGACAACATGCTGCTGAGACGCTCCACCCAGTGGTGCTAAATGCATCTGGCTCTCTGTGCTGGCAACATCTGGAGGCCTATTTTCAATTTCAATATGCAGCCATAAGGGAGCTCCCATATGTCATCACATACAATGCATGGAAAACAAGTGGGGATGAGGAAAGGCCATGGCCTGATCGAAGGGAAAAAAAAAATCGGTGTATTTTTGGAGTTTTGGTGTGAGACTGAGAAGGTGTGAAAAGAGACATTTACGCAAGTATGGACAATTGAGCAGAAGAGATAGTTGAGTGGGAGTAAGAGTGTGTAAATGAGCATGTCTACTTGTTGTGGTATTTGAGAGACACAAAAATCAACAAAGTGCAACTTGAGTGCGAGAGCCGAGACCTGCACTTGAGCTAAGAGAGAAGCAGAGGAATGAGGGAATGAAATGGATGGAATGGGGATGCCGATGGACACACACTGCATCTGGGACCGTCACCCAAGGTAAACAATGTTCAGGGAGCCATCTGGCTGAGACTGGAGGCGGAGGAGGGTGTGGGGGAGCGATGGGCAGAAGAGGGCAGTGTGGGGGAGTAGAGCGTGGAGGGAAGGGTTGCGACGAGCACAAGCATATGGAAAAGCAGATTTTTCCTCTCCCCGCAGCAGTCAGTGCAGGCAAATGTCAGCATGAGCTGCATCCACGCTTGACTGTGCTGCACTCGGCACCACCACCTGGCTCTCCTTGCTCAGCCACCGAGTATGGGCAGCAGTGACACTGTGGAGCCTTTCCCCAGGGCAGAGGAAAGCATCGTGGTGCTCGAGCTCACCCACATGCATGCATATACACCAACACCTCCTGTACTCCCTGCTCTTTTTCACACAACGGAAATACAAAGAAACATGCTTACTTTGGCAGGGAATATTACTAAAAGTACTTGCAAAAGAGAAAGAGAAAAAAACAACGAACTGCCTTACATGTTCGACATTATCAAGCTGAAGCAAGGCTAACATCAGACTAAAATTCAAGCTCACAAAACAAAACATAACCAGTTTTGTTAAAAATTAATATTTTCAACTTTATTTTTAGCAGCAGCGCACCACAAAGACTTTTTTTTTATATCTAAGAGAAACTTAATGTAAATTTATACTGATATCATCAAGACAAAGCACAGGAGTCTGCAAAAGTCTATTTTCAAAAGGCCTTTACTCTGCCTTCTTAATGCAGTTCACAGTTGGGCTGGGAGACTGTCAAATGCAAAGGCCAGTGGGCGTCATCCACGTTCACTTACAGTGCAGCAGTGCAGAGGGCCAAGGCCGGCTCACTTCATGCAGAGCAGCCAGTCAAGAGGAAGGCCAGGCAACACCAAATGTCTTATTAATTTGCTAATTTGTTGTGACTGCAGGGCATGAAAAGCCCGTTTCCTTGCCATCTGAGGCCAAGAGAACCCAGTGCCATGTTACTTACAGACACACACACATTTAAGCACACAGATTTTACTACCCACTATCTGGCCTACTTTCATGTGCGGTGGTGGGAATAAAGACAGAAGCACTCTTGATTACCTCCATGAAAGCACCACCAGGGGACAAGCCTCTTACTGGCTACTGACTCGGCAAAGCTAAACTGACAGTAAACTAAGAATTATGGCTTACAAAATTAACAACCAGGGTGAGGAAATCAGGTGAATAAAAGTGCCGTAATCCAACTACAGAATATCTCTGATTTAAGCCACGGTCTCAAAACTGGAGGCTAGAAGTGCAATTCTGAGTACAACAGAGACAAACAGCCCTGGTGCAAACAATATGTAAATATTCCTCATATAAACATGTGATAAATTTCCCACCATGACAGCAACCTATTTAGAAAAGGATTTAATGTGAGTGTGACCAACACCACACAGCAATAAACTTTTTGGAAACAAAACTGTTTTGGCCTTTGAGAATTGGAGAAAAAAAATTATAAAAGGGAAATGAGAGATAAATCCATGTTATTTCTGATCCAGCAACATTCAGAGTCAGCCACTTAATGCAGCTTTGATGTGCTGACTCTTACCTAGGGGTCCGTGTCTGTGTCAGCAGATATGAGAACATGAAACTTCTTACAATAGGAAAAGAAACAAAGGCAGAGCACATATATAAGTTGTGCAGCTACATTTGTCTGACACGACTGTGCACTGTATTCAGGTCAGTAGTAGTGATGCTGCAGTCTGTACAGTTCTTTACTGCATGCCTCCTATTGGGAATGCAGAAAATGTTGGGCGTACACACAGGGCAAAGTGGCTGGATATCAACTAAAACTGTGTGAACTGGTCTGGCGCTTTTAGAGGAGAGTGACCGAAGCAACAACCTATGAGAGGGAAGGATATCGCAATCTGACATCAGGTCAAAGTCCTCCATTTAGAATGTTTCTGGAAACATGCAACAAGGTTACCTTCACATCCAAAACTTAGGAATGTCGACTATAGCAAGCTGTCAACCACACAGCAATGACACAACCAATGAAGCACATTATATGTGGATAAGGCTTTACTGGTGCAAGTTCATGTGCACAGGGTGGGCTTTAATTAATGTTAAAATTAATGTTTAATACAAGGATGTTTATGATGATTTGGCTATGTTAAAAAAAAAGAAAAAAAATTGTAAAGCAACCCTGAATCATTTTCAAAGATATTTAAAGAAAATTGCTTGAATACATTAATACACACATGCAGTCCAGTGATACTGTATATTAACACTCAGATTTTCTTACAATTATAATGCAAAGAATGACTCGATTCACAACCAACATTTTAATTTGCTCCACAAAGACTCCCCAGCTGTCTTACATGCTGCATTCTAGCACCCCTGAGGTCAAGTCGCTTTTTTACCCGGGACTCTGGCACTTGAGCTGAAGGCCTTGATGGTGAGAGACCACAGTTAATCGACTTTCTTTCTTCCTGAAGCTGTTGTTGTACAAAATTATTATAGATTTGGAAAAAAATCCTTGCTGGGCTCTTTTGTGCTTAGGGACTATAGGAAAGAGAAAAAAAAAAAAAAACAGAGTACAACAGCAGCTTCTTGAGAAACCCTGGCCTCCACTGAAATGCAATTTCACAAGCTCCTCAACAAGCAACGACCATCTATTTTGCTGCAACAATGGCTGTCCGCTTCTATACCCATTTGGCCGACCGGTGTGGAACAATCAGGTGGCAAGAAAGGTGACAAAAAGGTGACACATAATTTAAAGAAGCAGAGCTGTTGGTAGCTACAGTCCAGCTCGGCAGATCAATCCCCACCAACAACGGACTGTGGCCTGGCACTGTGTACAAAAAAAGGCTATTCCACAGACATAGGTATATAAAACAAAACACGCAACACTGCTCACCTATAGTCTTTAAAAATGAACAACACAAAATCAAAAGTGTATACCTATGTAAATTTGTCAACCCACCACATGTCTAACTTATGAATTCTCTGTACATTTCTTTTAGAGTCTGTGTGTAACACACACTATGTAGACACTTTTAAAACACTTCAAAGAATCTGAATTTTTCAGGTATGTAATGTACTTAGAGGAGAAAAGATATTCAGATTTATTGTGCCAGGAAGAGCTTGTACTCTGTGCTGCAAAGAACACTTTGTGCCAGTGAGAATTCAGTTAAGTGTATTACTGAAACTTAAAGCTCTTTGTAGAGGCCAAGTGTATAGTATGAGCTGGAAGAAAATAGGGTATCTGCTTGACTTGAAAGTTATTTTTAACATTCGGCGTTATGTGTATCTGTGAATGTGTGTGCATGTCCACTGAGAGTTAACGCGCTCCAGCTGTTAGGATCCAGTTGCTCAGACTTGTTGAGGACCCTGGCTCCCACTAGTGCAGCACACAGGCCCAGAGGTGGTGAGACATACAGCAACTTAACAGAGGAAGCTAGGGACAGAAACGGATAGCGATGGAAAGACAAAGAACGACAGATCACAGGGCTGAACCCTGCGCAGCTGCGCTTGTTCTTCAGGGAACCCAGCCGGGGAAGCAGCGCTCAAGCGCTTAATTCCACAAATATGTGCAGTCATGCAATATGGAAGGTGGGGGCAAGGGAGGGAGTGAGGGGAGAGATAGCTGCAGAATCAATCTTGCAACTTCCACAGCCATGGCTTAGATTGGGGACCAGCTTGCCTGGGCCTCAGTGGCTGGCCTCTGGCCACTGGCAACTGGGCAGCATGCAGCGGGCGATGCAGAGACGGCCTGAGAGACTGAACGTGATGATGCCCACCACCCTGATCAACTACAGTCTGCTAGGAGGTCTTTCAGCACGCCAGCACAAAGCAAGAGATGCACACTGAGCTGAAGGTGTAGGTACATGTAAGTATTGAGAATGGGAGTTGATGTCTATATGGATGACTGACTCAGTGTGGGGTGGGGGGCTCAGGTGGTCTAAGTGAGGGAAAAGGACAAGTCTGAAGGTAGTAAGTAATGCTGAAAATGCTGCAACTAAAATCCAACTCTATTCTACATCTAGTTCTTAGTATTTCTAGTAAGTTTTATTGCTTTTAATGACAAGTTTGCTGCTCTAATTCAATTTTAGACCGACAGAAGGGTAGAAAGAATATTCTTCAAGCACTTAGCAGCATAGAAAAGCAAAACAAAACAAAACAAAAAAATCAGACAACCATTTCACCCATTTGAATAGTGTGGGGTGTCTCTGCATGAAGAACAGTAGGTCAAACTTCACATGACCATTGCCACCAGGGGGAGCAGGTGTACTGCAGCCGACTGCTGGAATGTCAGCCCTTCACTTAGAAGAATAACTTTTCTGATAGGAGCCCGTCTTATTTGTGGATCTGGCCACAACGCAGCCGCTAACTGGCTCATATACTGTTATTGTGCTTTTGCCTTCTACTCATAGACACAAAACCTAGACTGACCAGAATATTAAGCAAATTATGTAACATGAGATGTATTCAACTAAAGAAAGGATCACCAGTTTAAAGGAATGATAAATCTTGAGCTACACTGTCATTTGGCCCTGCTGAAACTGCAGTAAGCATGTACGTTTTGTATAACTGAGGCTTAATTTGACAACAGTGGATGGCCAGAAAACACCTTACCTGATGTTGCCTTGACAGAGTGCTTTTGTAAAAAGTCCAGGCTCTGAGCCAAGGCCTTCTTGTTGCAATGAGTCGAGAGCTCTTCACTGCATTCGAAACACCTGTCACAAAGAGAGAGGTTAATAAGACCGGGTTCATTTTACTTTAGAAACTAATAAGACAGTATTTAACATCCGAATTGCTTGGCTAGAGTGGAAAGCAGTTTAGAAATCATGATTAGGGATGGGAATTGATAAAAATGAATCAGTGTTGGGGTCATTACTCAAAAATATATTACATATATTACACAGAACACCTTTCTTAAAGTGTTCTTCTACTTAATTACTTCTACTAAAAACTACTCATTACGTTACTTTCATGTTACTCTGTAAAATGATCTGAAACGCAACGTCTCATAATTACCATTTAACTACATAAACCTACAGGCTACAGCCCCACACACCAGCACAAATCCCTATCCTAATAAGAACACACGTGATCTTTCTCTTAGTATTGATGTATGAACACAAATCAAAGATGAAAACCAGAAAAGAGACTTTAAACTGATCGTCACAGTGATTTTACTGTAGAAACATGAACAGGTAGACACGGAGGCTGCAGCCAGACCGCTCAGGCTCTGTTACCTGTTGAATTTAAGCAGCGGCTTCACCGCGAATAACTGCTTACTTTATCACGGTGCTGTTCTGGTGTCAGCATTTACTCAGCTTTAACATCCCATCTAGCTTAGCACAGTGTCGGTGAAAGTGCTTGTAAAGAGCCAAAGTTGTGTTAACAATATAATGCAGTTGTTTCTGTCTTGGAGCAGTCTCCACTTCATTATCGTGCTCTCATCCTTTTATGCAATAAAAATAAAAGTAATGTCCATATCCATGCTGTAAACTGTGACACTTTTTTCCTCCCCTGACACACAAACTGAAATCAGCTGATTGCAGCAAGAGCTCAAGATCTGATAAGCAGGATCGATAAGCAGGCAGACTAATGGTTCCAATGGATTGGACTACTGGGAGCTGGTTCTCGATTCCCATTCCTAATTATAATGGTGGAAAACAAATTTTATTTTATTATTTATGAGCCTAAAATGATGTAAAATAATTTACAAATAAACAAACTGGTCTTAGAATTGTGGTAGCCAGGATCAAAAAGACTGCAGGTGCCTGTTGTTTTCTATTTGAGCTCACATGCTGGCAGCATTCTGACACATGCCATCGCAAGGTGACAAACAGGGCACCATTGTGTGCAGCCTTTGCTTCTTTTCATGACAGTTCACAATTAACTTCCTGGGTTTCTCACCAGGCCTTCCATGTGCTCAAACTGATGGTGATGCAGTGTGACTCTGGGTGGAAAGCCTGTTGATGCTTCACAACATGCTGGATCCCTGACTGGTTACAGCCCTGTAAAAACAGAAATCTTTGTTGGCAACCATAAAATACACTCTGGGCTCACAACATTTAAGGTGCAACAAATCTTCAAGAGCACAGTAGGGTGAAAATCTTTATTCAGGGTCATGTTTAGACTTCCTCTTTTCTTGAAAGTTCCAACAGGCCTAACCACTTCATTATGGACATTTTCTTCACTAGCCACGTACCCTAACAAACAAACCTGAATGCCTAACCCCAAGCCCAAACCTAACCATGACCTAATTGTAACCCTGAAACTAAAACCACATTTTAAGTCTCAAAAATGCCTTCAACCTCAAGGGGAGGGGCAATAACTGAGCATCAGAATGATGATATAAGTGACTTTGGGCATAGCTTGGCTGTTGGTGGTAGAAGGGCTGAATATTTTAGAAACTGCTGATCTATGATTTCCCCCACAAAGCCAAGGCAACAGTAACTCAAATAACCACTTGTTACAACAGAGGAATGCAGAAGAGCATCTCTGAACATAGAACACATCAAACCTAGAAGCAGCTGCGTTACAGCAGCAGAAGACTGTGTCTGCAGAAAAATGAAGCCACAATTTACACGGGCTCACCAAAATTGAACAACAACATAAAAGTAAATAAATAATTTTTAAAAAATTGGTTTGTTGAGCATGACAATGAGTTCATTGTATTCAAATGGCCTCCACAGTTACCAGATCTCGATGCAACAGAGCAGGGCAGAATGTAAAATTAGCATTTTGGACATGCAAGCAGCAACTGTATGATACTATCAAATCAACAACGACTAAAGTTTCCAAGTAATGTTTCCAGCACCTTGTTGAACCTATACTGTGGAGAATTATGGCAGTTCTAGAGGCAAAATGCAGTCCAACCCGGCACTATTAAGGCACATTTAATAAAGTGTCCAGTGAGTGTACACATGAAAGTAAAGAAGCAGTCAAGTTCATACACAAATAAGAATTAAAGACTCTTGAATATGATAATGACGTTCTTACTCTGTTGTTTATTTCAATTTAGTTTAAACTCTGCTGCATCACATTTTGCTTTATTTATCATTTAAAAAAAAAACAAAAAAAAAAAACTTACCTGAAAACCACACTTTAGACACACCAGAATGTCCTGAGAGGCTGCTGGCTCGCCATCAATCATTGTCCTTTCCTTTAGGCACTCTGAGCATACCGACCACACACTCGAGAGGACTGATTTCTTTACTGAGTTCAGGTCCACTGCTCTACTCACATGCTGGCAAGTCAGTCCTGTTAACAGACAAGGTGTCTTGTAAGCAAGGATCCTTTTAATTGAAGGTGAATTGCACTGATCCCATAAGAATAATGAATGAAACCTCACAGACTTTTCAACATTGACAAAAAATACTCAAGAATAGTCTATAGGACTCTACCAAGTAAAAATTCATAGTCTTAACCGTAACAGTCCGGTGGCATGTACTGTTACGGTGACTTACCGCTGACTTCATCTGATGATTCCTCATCTCGAGGTTTTCTTGGTTTATTAGTCCGCTTAGTCATGTCGGCGGCTTTCAAGGAGAAGGGGTCCTTCAGCCGCATCTGGTGCTCTGAAAGCAAGAAGGGACAACACTGGTTTAGTTTTACACATTTAGGACACCCACACATAATTTTGTTTATCCAGGTACTACACAACTGCTATTATTATTTTCTTCACAACAGAATGAGGTACTTTCAAAATAGCAAAAAAAAAAAAAACCCCTACAGTTTATATCAGGAATTGTTAAATGCACACACTCACACACATTTATTGTGTTGTCATTGTACTACAGCACAGTCCTACAGAAATGTGCCAAATCAAAACTTTATGACAGCATGTGTTTACATTCAAATAGCTATGCATACATATCACCTAAAAGCCTATTTAGGCAGTTTTTAATGTATTTGTAAAAATTGTAGAGGGTAATATCACTTGTAATGGAAATTGTGTATTTTGTTTGAGTGTTTTGTTTTGGTTTTCTGCTTTTATATAATTTTTAATATTCACATGTTTACATTTCAGTATTGTAAAACTTTACTGTAGATCTAATTGTTGTAACATTTTATTTGGAGATATTTGATGGCTTGGGCCCCAGGAAGACTAGCAACCACTGTTGTGGAAGCTAATGGGGTTCCTTATAAATAAACAAATAAACATTGAATCGTCAAGCACTACTTTGCTTCCAACAATAGTGAAAAAAAAAATATTAGGATAGAATAACTAATTATGTTTGCACAATTACACTCTTGCTTTCTCATATTTTATATATATTCAGTAAACTACTTTTCATTAAAGCAGTTGTTTTTTCTCTCCTTCATTCAAAAGCCCAAGCCAACTCCTCCTTGCTGGGCTCCGACTCAACGAAATCCACTTTCAAGACAACAGCACTAAAAACAACAACAACAAAAATTCTTTTTTTTTTTTTTTTGCCATACCAGAATAGCCTCTGCTGAAGATTATTTAAATAATTAAACGGTAAATGCAATATGTGGTTTGGCTGTTATAAGTTGGTGTGTTTGACGCTACTCTCAAGCTGGTGTGTTCGGGGCGATTAAATCAGGTGACTGATTTAACCAATCAAAAAATTTCCACTGCTTGTAGGTTTAAGCTGATTTTCCTGGTGGACTCCTTTTGAAATAATTTTTACACCCTTCGCCTAACATGCTACTGACCTAAACGTTTTCTAAACTGCAAGAAATCTGGAAGCGAACGGTCACAATACCTACGGCTACATGATATGCCACTGCTAAATAAAGGCAGTAGGAGAAAATCAGAGTTTTTACGACAGATAACTCTATTAATGGACAACACCATGATTAAGAGGCCTTAACAACCCCGGCAGCCCGGTTTGGGTGAGAATAAGAGGCGCCTAACCCATTTATTACGGAAATTTTAAATTAGTTTATCTTTTTCATACTAGATTTAGCGAAAATGGAATATGTATTAACTCACCTCTTAAAGTTAGGCTCCTATGTTGACTTTGTCAGCTAATATGAAGCCAACACTGAGATGTCAGCTCTTCCTGGGTTGCAAAAAAAGGCCAGCTACATTAGCTTGGTAGGATAAAAACTGAACTGGTGTGTTTTATCCAAAATTACACGCAGACATTATGGCTATTCAAAGAAAAAACGCGCAATACCGTCAACAGTTATCTCAATATCTTTTTGTTTCCACCCTTGACTTTTAAAACATGTGTCAAGCTTTCGTTAGCATTTACAGGCAGCACTGGTTATGTGTGACGCACTACGGCAGCTCAGGTTGGCCCAATGCTGCATTCAAGTTGAGTGGGAAAATCTCTTTTTTACTAGAGGTAAATAAAAGCTTGTTTCCCATCTTTATGCGTTTCCCAGTTTCCCATGGCGGCGAATGCAACATAAATAATGTTTTTTGTTTTTACTTGATGCACTTGTTTGATCTAATTAGGGGACATGATGCTAATTTGTGTTGATAAATAGTTAGTTATTACTTGTTTGAAACTATCACTAAGGCATTTGTGGGGAAAGAATTTTGGCCCATTAGGATATCCGTACGTCTGCGCAAGCGCAGATAATTGTCGGCATTGTGACTTTTTTTAGTTGTCCCACGCAGATACGCTTAAGTGAGGGTTTGTGTTGAAGAGCAGTGATAATTTAGAGTGCAGTATCTGGCTTTGATAATCACACATGGCCTTGAGAAGTTGTTGGAGACTTGCCGGTGTTGTCCCGCGGCTTTTATGGAATAATACCGTCCAGTTTGAAGCTTGCGTCCCGAGAGGACAAGGCTCTGTGTCCAGCAGTGTCAGCACTCGCCCCGGTTACAAAAGTGAGGTTTAACATGAGTGACTCACTGTCATGTTTTGAAGGAGCTCATATACTGCATTAAGTATATTGTCTGTCTTGTTTTTAAACGCAGAGTTGCTGTTCCGCACATTCAGTTCAACGCCAGCGAGCACAGTCGTGAGTTATGAGCAGCTGAAGGAGCTCCTGGTTGGGCGGAAAGCGGTAGTTATAGATGTGCGAGAGCCCTGGGAGCTCCGAGAATACGGCTTCATCCCCGGCTCCATTAACGTCCCCCGTGAGTACTGCTCTCTCTACCTGCAACATTGTTGTCCGGCTGGGCTGCCAGGGCTGTAGACTTGTATACTAGTGTAGTATACTGCAGTTTGTGTGGGTTGGGGGTAAATAACAAATCGTAAATGTCCAAAATGAAGCAAACTCATACACAGTTTTTATATTGTTCATAAAACAAACATTTGAAGGTGTGCTTTGTCCCCGTGGCTTCATAATGGCAAGTTTAATTAGGTTTGAAATGTGCTCAATTTGACATACAATTCTAAATGGAGTAAAACGCAAGCAATATGAGCCACTTCATATTATATGGTACGAAGGAGGGCATTATTCTAAAATATTACTACAATGCTTCCAACCAACTGTTCTCCAGAGCACCAAACCCATCATACTTCCTTAACCTTTGTGTTTTTGACTTTACAGTGGCGCAAGTGAACACTGCACTCCAGCTGGGTCCAGAAGACTTCAAAGAAAAGTATGGTGGTGAAATACCTCACCAGACAGATAACGTTGTGTTTACTTGTTTGGCGGGAATCAGGAGCAAGACTGCGCTGAACACGGCCATCACACTGGGATACAAAGAGTGAGATATGTGTCCTTGGCTTATGTCTGTCACCGTCACTGGTTTCCACCTCGTCATTATGTTTCTTACTAGACTTGGCCATTTTCAGTCACGAGAAAAGTTATCAGTATTGTGGTTAAACTTAGACTTTTATAGTTACCACCATGAGACAGCATTTACTATAGTTGAGGTTATTGCCTTGTAGTTACACAATGCTGTTCCTCCTCGGAAGGATACCACATGTCCCACATCACATTTTCTATGTCTATGTGTCAAGTATTAAAACACTGTGATTGTCTGGTGATGGTAAAGTCACATACAAATGCATGATTTTGTTTAAAAGTCTTAAATTATGAAAAGTGTGATTTCGTCAAAGCAAATGTTCACTTTTTTCTTTCTTTTGTGTCTTGTTTCAGTGTTCAGTATTACTCTGGAGGATGGCAAGACTGGGTGAAGCATGAGCAGCATAATCAGTGATCATGGAACTGGAAAGATATTTATATATTTATTTGAAGCTATTTTTGCAATTATTCGAGTTTAGAATGTGAAGTGATGGCGCAGCCTTGTAAAGGGCTTAAAAAAATTTCATGGCTCCTCATTTCAATGTTAAAATCTCAAAGAGGTGAAACCAGTTTGCTTAAATCCACATCTGCCATACAATATTTCTTGAAACCCCTCTTTAATTTCTCTCAGGCTTAACCTCCTTCTAAACCCTTTACAGCTTTTTGAAATAAGCTCAAAGAATCTTCTGAAGTGCTAAAGATTAATTATGCAAATAAAGTCTTCCACTCCATAATGTGAACTATTTTATTATTTCCTGTTGACATATTGTAAATATTAAATTGCTCAACAGGCAGTGCAGACTTTGCCAATACTTAATGCATTTATTAATAAATGTACTATTTAATAAAGTTATCAAAGCTAAATAAACTAATATTTAACTTGAGTCTGTGTGTGTTTATTATTATTTTTATTATTTATATATTGGGCAGGATTAGTAGATGACCTAAGAGGACATTCGTTTAAGTAATTCCAGATATAAATAGGCATAGAGAGGCTTGCCGGGGTGACAGCTGCTGGGGAAGTACTACGATTTACTGTATTGAAAGTCCTTGTCTAATATCCTGTATGAATTTGTCACCAACTCTCCACAGGTTCCTTCATCATCCGTGATAATAAATGGGTTTGTTTTCAGCAGGGAAGAATGTTTCCACTACAGTTTGCTGACCACCGCCATGGACCTTGTTCCCTATTCCTTCTTTTACAGCTTGAGCTGAAAGTCCCTGCAGAATCAGCAAATTTTAATCTCACTGTCTTGTTTAATTTGGACAATATTGTTTTAAGTTACTTTAGTTTATCCTAAAATTCAGCTTAATCATTGTGAGTGACAGGAAACTGGCCTCTAGGTGACTTTTCAGATGCGTTAGTAAATTATCTAGAAGTGTTTATTGGTTTTCTTTGGGGACATAATTGATAGCTTTAAAACATACCTGACATTGTTGTATCACCTCAGCACTTTACAGGGATTTTTGTTTCTTTTATATTTGAGCTTGGTGTTGACAGTAATGACTTGTAAATAAAAATAAACAGTTTTTGAGAATCAGAAAATTTTGTGATGCAATAATATATTTACTTAAGATTTACATCTATATAAATATTTAATTTTGATTGTTTTAGAGTTTTCACCTCTCTGATACAGTTTTTAAATAAATAAGAAAATATTTAAGAAATATATATGAAAAAATAGTTTTATGAACACTTAAACATATTTAATACCATATATTGATGCATATATATTGTATGAGCAGTTCCATTGGTAAATTTGTCAAGAATTTGTGAAAAATTCTATTAATTGACAGCAAAGCTTTGCATGGTATTCAAGACAGAATAATCTTTACACAACGTTGTAAAAAATTAAGTTTTCACAGGACTTAATAGCTCTGTGAAAAACTATGTGCATCCATATGGTTACTGGTAATTGCACTTGATCAAATGATCATCAGCATGTGTGAACATCTCCATCAAAAGAGACGTTTTGGCAGTTTGCTGGTCTGGAGCATTCAATACCACAAGCTTTCCAGGAGTGGACATCCTAGCAAATCCCCACCCCAAGGTCAGACTGCGCTCAAAAACTGCAAAAAACCCAAGGGTAACATCTCAGACTCTACAGGCTCAGTTAGCATGTTAAAGTTCATGACAGTTAGAAAAACACAGACCAGTCTTGCTTGCAGTGGTTGCCAGGAGAAAGAACATGGAAGATTATGTTTACGAAGTTACATCTGAAGAAACCACAAGATTTCTGGAACAATGTCCATTGAACAGATAACACCAACATGGAGATGTTTGGCTATAATGCTCCGTGCTACATTTTGTAAAAACTAAACACAATATATCAACACAAACACCTCAAACATGCTGCCAGCATGGTGGTGGATGGGTGATGATCTGGGCTTGTTTTGCAGCTACAGGACCTGGGTACCTTACAGTCACTCAGTTGACAATGAACTCTGTATACCAAAGTACTGTAGAGTCAAATATAAGGCCATCTGTTTGACATTTGACGGACTGATAATGTCATACAGAAAACCACTACCTTGAGATACTCCATCTAGTAAAGGAGTATCTTAAAGTAGTCTTAACTTTATTTATTAACTAAATTTATTATTAAATAATACATTTATTCAATCAGTTTGCTGAACGTTCTCTGCTGCCACAAGGGCGTCTTTCATAGCAAATGCCACCACCCTCTAAATATAATATAATTATCTGGTATTTGTCATTTAACACCAATAATAATAATGATAATAACAAAGCATTTTTAGTTCAATATTATCATCCATTTTAATAAGTAATAATTAAATATTTAAATGAGTATCAGGCAAAAAAAGTTATAATACCACACAATGATGTATAAGAGTTTGTGGTCTTAGTAAATGAAGTGAGGTTTTATAAATACTGTAACAGAAAGCATCATCATAGTGAACAACGGTTGGTGGAACGTGAAACAAGCAGCTTAGTAGAGAGATGACTATTCACATGACTGAAATATTCCGGCTCTTCCCAAAAGTCCCATGCGGCTGCAAGATGTGAGGTCAGTAGGAGAGAATAGATGCTCACATAATCCATCACGGCAAGTTTTCACATGGAACTGTGAATAAATCATCTCATAAGTTGGATTTTAATGTTCTAAACCAACTAAACCAACATCGGCTTTATGCATATTTTGAGTTTTTTTGTGGTTTACCATGTTGCTGTGGTACCTTCTTTTTTATAATTGAGCTCATTGTAATATCGTCCAACCCCTGCCCATGTGATTCTGTAGGTGTCAATGTAAACCATGAACAGGGCTGACTGGCATTTATGCCCTTTTATCACTGTGTCATGTCATCCGTAAACTCCAGACTGTAATCTCCCCCCTCCTTTTCTTCCGCTTCCTCATCTTCCCGCTGAAGCAGTTAATTCCATTTTCTTTTTTCTGCATACTCCAGTTTTAATATGTTGAAAACAGAGCAGACTAATAAGTACTAATTTACGTCAAAATCTTGCCAGCGCTCTTTTGTTCCTCTGCAGCCACAGCCTCATCAGGTCACCCTCTAGCTTCTGCTCAGCATTCAATTAAAATCCCTCGTCCCATCAGAGCACATCACATCAGAGATGCACCTACTGGCTGCAATGACTTACTGGACCCTGCCTCATTGCCTGCCTGCCTGTCTCCCTGCTTGTCCTCTGATGCCGGACATTAAGGTGGTGGATGTGTTGTAACCCAGGCAAAAACCCATTATGATTTGGATAAAATAAGGAGTCTGAGAGACTTGTGCCCACAGCCATGATCCCAGCCCATTTCTGCTTCTCACAAGCTGCTGATACATATCTGAGAGGCAGGTCAAGCCTGCTTTAGTACGGAGGTTCAAGATTCCGCATGCGTCGGCTCATGACCTGGGCTGTTTTGAACAGAGCAGGAGCATGACTGTCAATGGGGAGTATAAAACCTCAGACTGTGCTGACAACCAGAGAGTGCAACAAAGGAAGGTTCAGGAGCAGTAAAGTGCAGCAAACCACTGACTGTTTCCCTTCACAGAACCAAAGCCACATAGAAACCGCTGCCATGAGCTTCAGCCCAGAGAGGATCTCGTCCTACCGCCGTCACTTTGAGGACAGCAGCAGCTCGTCCTACCAGATCAGGGTGTCGAGCCCATCCCCCACCAGGAGAGAGGCCCGTCGTGCCTCCACCGGCTGCTTCTCCTCTAGAGCCGGGGCCAGCAGCATGCGTGTGGACTCAGTGGGACGAAGGACCATGTCTGCAGCACGCAGGTCTCGCATGGTAGGAGCAGGGTAAGCCATTGGATTTTTGTTTTACAGGCGAGGCCGCGAAAATAAATTCTTCTTCTACAGGCTGTCTTTAGGAATAATTTTAATCACTTAAAGGAACATATTTTGGTGCCTGTGGCTGTAGGTTAACTTGTATCAGTCATTTCAGTGTGAGTGCAGGTGCCATGGTGTGCGTTGGGCCGAGCGGAGAGCCTGCCATAGACCTGGATGTGGCTTCAGCTGAAAACCAGGAATTCCTCAGCACCCGGACAAGCGAAAGACAGGAGATGATCGTTCTCAACGACAGACTGGCCGTATACATCGACAAGGTGAAACAACCTTTTTCAACTCGATTTTACTTATTTTGATAGGCGCAGCGAAAAGCAGATATCACACTGAACTCAAACATGTTGCACAGGAGTAATTCTCATCTTGTGGAGTGTGGTTTAGACTGAGTTTTCGTGTCCTTACAGGTGCGATCGCTCGAGCAGCAGAACAAGCTACTGGAAACTGAGATTGAGGCCTATCAGAACCGGTTTGAGAAGCCTGTGGGTCTGCGCCTGCTCTATGAGGAACAGCTGAAAGAGCTGAAGAAGATTGCTGAACAAATGAGAGTTCAGAGGGTGAGACGAGAAATCTCCCGGATCCTGCCTCTGCTCTTCCTTTGCTTAGACACTCAAGAGGGCATTAAGTTTACACCTCACCGATCTGTAGAAGATCCACCCAAACAACGATACAAGACGTCAACTTGGTGTTTTCAAAGTTCTTTACCTGGTAACAAGCTCATTTCTGGCAGGCAATTTGAGGGGGATCCTGACCGTATTTGGGTGTCAGACTACAGCTGTTGTCAGATGTGTTTTATGCACAGATGAGATGACTTGATAATGTGCTGGGAGGCACACACACAAGAATGAAGCTGAAATATAAAATGCAAAAGGCTCAGCTAGATTTTGCGCACACCCTTGTGTTCACCTTCAAATCTAGCAGACAGGCGTCTTACTTATGCGTTCTTGGTTTTCAGGACATTTCCTTGGCGTCCAAAGAGTCTGCAGCTGCTCAACTAAAGGCAATCAAAGTCAAATATGAGGAGGCGGTGGAGCTGAGGAAGAAAGCCGAGTTAGACATTGAGGCCTTCCGTCCAGTGAGTGACATTAAATTAGCCACTGTCCTGGGTGTGAATGTCGCCTACACATTATTTCTCAGGGGCAGACATACATGATAACACTTCTGTTTATTTTTCAGGATGTGGACAAAGCCACCTCCTCCCGCATTGCCTTGGAGAAGAAGCTGGAGCAGTTAGAGGTTGAAATTGAATTCCTTAAACGAATCCATCAGCAGGTGGGTGACATCTTTACGTAGGAATTAGCTATTCCAAGTTTGCCTTTTATTTTTAATGATTCCTAAAGGCCTCTCTTTTTTTTTTTTTTGGTTTAGGAAATTGATGAACTCATGAAACAGATCTACGCCGCTCACGTCTCAGCCCAGAGTGCGTTCACTCTGCCCGACTTGGCTGCTGCTTTGAAACAAATTCAAACCCAGTATGACGATATCGCAGCCAAAAATCTCCAGGTACAAAAATATCACACAAAACCGCTTCCAGATGATGAAAAGTACACAGTTGAGTCTTCTGTAACGTTATCATTCTCCACTGTTAGGAAATGGATTCGTGGTATAAAAGCAAATTTGAAGATCTAACCCAGAAGACGTCGAGGCATGTTGATAAAGTTCGAAGCGTTAGAGAAGAAATAGCCAGTGCCAAAAAAGATGTGAGTATTACAAGTGAAAATTAATATGTAAGAACCGTTTATTAATATTGAGTGTCTATAATTGGGCTGAAACTGTCCCTAGATCCAAAGTAAAGAACGAGATTTGGATGCCATGCGGACCAGAAACGAGGCTCTTGAAGCTCAGATCCGTGAGACACAAGAGAAGTACAGAAAAGAACTGGAAGACCTGCAGGTAAATGTCGGCTCATGTTGTCCCAGGGTGCACACCTGATCCCACCAGAGTCAGTCATAAATACACACATGCTCTCACATTCATACATGCAAACACAAAGCCACTACAACAACACATTCATTTTATAACCCCGATTTCCTGATAGGCTCGGATTGAGGCCCTGCAGCTCGAGCTGAAATCCACCAAGGAGAAAATTGCGCTGCACCTGCGTGAGTACCAGGAGCTTCTGAATATCAAGATGGCTCTGGAGATTGAGATCACAACTTACAGGTAAGTGAAAAATAGCCACCTGAAAATGATTTTTGGGTTGTGTCTTTGAGTGAATATTAATAAATTTGGTAATTTTTTGTCTTTTTTTTCCTCTGCAGAAAATTGATCGAGGGCGAGGACCTGCGGCTTTCTGGCATGATGCAAACCTTATCTCTCACTAGCTGTAGCATGAGCGCCATTGGTGCCGGGATGAGCATCAGTGGAGGAGGCATGGGAGGTGCAGGTGGAATGGGTGGTGGACTGATAGGACGTGGTGGTGGGGGAGACATTGGGGGCAGAGTAGGAATGGGTGGGGGCATAGATACAGGAGGCATGGGAACAGGTCCAGGAATTGCAGGTTTAGGTGGAAGAATGGGTGCTGAGGGAGCCAGTGGTAAAAAAGGTCCTGCTGGTACATCAGCTGGGGCAGACTTTACTGGTAGTCATGGATTAGGAGCTGGGGGTGTAGGTGTAGGTACTGAAGCTAATGGTGGGGTTGTGGGCAAAGGCAATGGCAGCAGAGCAATGGGCACTGGAGGAACAAGTGGTTCTGGTGCTGGAGGTGTGGGAAACCTGGGATTCGGTACTGGAGGCAAGAGTGACAGCAGCATAGGTGGGACTGGAATGGGTGGAGGTGGTAAAACTGGAGGTTCAGGTGGGATGGGTGGAACTGGCACTGGGTTTGGTGGAGGAAATGGTGGTGTAGTTGTAGGAAAGAGTGGTGGACTTGCTGGAGGAATAAGTGAAGAGGGTAGTGTAGCCCGTGGAATGGGTGGTGGAGTTGGAGGCAGTGGAGGAAGTGGGGGTGTGGGTAGTGACGATGCTGCTCTGTCAGCTGCTAGTGGCATGGGGAAGACAGGTGGAGGAAAAGGTGGCATTAGTGGCACCGGGACTACATATGGCTCAGATGGACATGATAAGAACATCGAGGCCTATGCAGAGCAGGCTGTGGAGCTGACGGAGAGGAGGACGGTGCTCATTAGGTAAAGGTACCATCAGGTGTTTTTGCAGTTCTTTCAAACAGGACAAGCACTCACACCCAGAAAGTACAACCAAACACTACCCTTCATTAAGAAACAATGACTTAACCTGGTCTGTGACAGAGTCGGGTGTGGTTTAACATGCTTGTTTCAGTCACTTTGTCTCTCTGTCTCTCTACAGAACAGTCAAAAATGAGGATGATGTGCTGGAAATGGACCACCAAGAACAGACCTACACCATCACCGGAGCGGCCGATGAGTCGGACAACGAGTGAGCAACACGAATTCCCAAGTGACCTCCTCTCACCCTTAAACCTCCACGCCCCTCTGAGCTTTGCACTGACCAAGCCCCATGTTTGGACACTGACCTTTGCCCTTTTGCCCCAGACAAGAAGACCATGACTGACCCTTTTGCTTCAAATCAGGGGCTTTAACTATGCCTCACTAGACAACTCAACATATTCTCTAAACTTTTGTGACCCCCCCCCCCCCTTTTTTTTTCTACATGCCACAAATAAAGCTATCAGCATTGAATTACCTTGTTGCTCTTTTATTTTGTGTCCTTTTGAAGAGTTTATATGAGGATAGAGAACGTCATTCAGCAATAATTCAATGCTGGTTAAACCTCATGTTTTGCTTAGCACAAAGAAATGCTCCTTAGAATCCTGGCTTTGGCTTGAAATGATGCAGAGTGAAAAAGGGAAAAGGAAGTCATGAGGGAACAGCAAAACAGAGAAAGAGAGGGGGAAAGGGACAGAGTCACCTGAGGGTCGAGATGGTTGCCCTGACACTTTCTGCAGGGCTGAGGAATCCGTCACTCAAATGCGGTCCTGCAGCAGAGTGACTGCACACAGCCGTTTCCTGTCCTCATTCCATCCATTTCCACACCTTTTCCCACTGCGGCTGATCGGGAGAGATTGGATGTGGCCAGCAGATGCCAAACACGCTCAGTGTCCTGCTCAGGGGCAGAGAGTGAAGACATGCAACACACCAATCAGAGACAGAAAGCGCAACAAAGACTGGAGTAGAACCGGTGGTCCTGTGCTGTCATGGCAGCAGTAACATTACTGTACCATTATTATTATAATTTGGCACATCTCAGGAAAGATAGCAAGTAAATAAATAAAACAAATAATTCTCGGTGGATGGAAACCCAGAAAGGCTTCCTCAGTTCAACGTAATAAGGCTTCAATGGAACTTTTAGTTGTTTGATTGAAGATTTTTTGATGTTTCATTGGCAGCTTTAGAGTGGATATATGTCAATAGACAATTATTATTATTTTTTCTGAGTAAATAACTTAAAAAGGAAAACCAGAAACAGTGATACACGTGGGATAAATATGAGTGAGTTAATTAAAAGATCAATAAATACATTTTAAAATAGCAAAAACAGTCAAAGCAAAACAAAGAAAAGGGGGGAAAAGAACAGAGAAGAAAATTAGTAAATTAGACTTAGTCAAGTATTTTAGTGTGTAACCCCGTATTTCTTGCTGCACAAATTATTTATCTGAATAATATGCACTGACTTCATTTTAAACTCACGTCATTTTCACGAGCTCAGTCCACTCAAACACGGAGGAGAAATTAGTTTGAACCCGAAGCTGTCCGTCGAAAATATGACGCTCATGTGAGAATGAAACAGGAAAGCATTTATTATCGATAGCCTCACGTGTTTTTTTTAAATGTGTGGAGCTCTCCATGGTGCTTCCGTCTTCACACTGAGAAAACTCATTGGGGGAAAAAGTGAGTACATTTTTATTTAAATATGATAAATAAATAAATAAATAAATAAGTATTCTGAATTCCACAGCATATAAAACAAAGAGGCAAAATGCGCTCCTTTAAAATATATATTTTTTAAAAAACCCTCAAAGACAGTGTACCTGATCATTGATATTTTTATCGCTTATGTTTATTATTAGTTGCAATTTCCTTTTAGGATGTAAAAAAATACGAGACTGAATTAAATGTTGGGTTGTTTTTTTTTAAATTCTTTTAACGTTTAACTTGTCGCAGAAAAATGTTAGAAAATATTGACCTCCTTGTTGAGATAATAACCGTGAAGTTCGCTAAAAAATGTCTAACCATATTCAGCCATGCAGGCGAGTCAAGGTATCATGTCTTTAAGCGTGCTCTTTGCCTTTATATTTGTTTGTCTCACATTGCCAGCTTGCAGAGACAAACCCGCCGAAGTGGGTCACTAACCTTCATCCTGGGAGAAAAAATGCGCTTTTGCTCGGGGCGAGGGAAAGAGCTCCTCAGATTCACCGAGAAGGGCAAAAGTTGCGACTTTCTTTGAAGCCGGTGATTCTCTGTCACTTCGGCGCATATGCTTTGGGTAGCTAAATCCCAATTAGGGTCGGCTGACACGCTGCTCTATTCACGGGCGACCCTGCCTGCATACATTTGCCTAGGAATGAACTCCTCAAATAGATCTGCTGCTAAATGCGCCGGACAGCAGAGAAAATCGGCCTGAGTGACACTTTCTTTCTGAGGCGGTCGAGTGAGAAAAGGTATGAATTTATAAGGTACACCGAAACATATCAATTCACGGAACTTCACGCGCCTTTATCCGCGTCTTCTCACGCGAGACAAAGTGAGTTGAAGTCAGGGAAAAGTGGCCTTCCAAAAAAAAAAAAAAAAAAACTTTGTTGAGACTTTGAATACCAAAACGCTGCAGCCCACTTTTGAGTAGGGATTTTTTTGAATGCAATCACGCATGAACAGCGCTGAATCGGATGCCATTTATTCGGCTCCTCTCTAATGCGATTTTGAATATTAGTCTGGGTTAAAATCCCAATCATGTCATCTGGTGGGAGTCCCATACAAGCACAATTACTATTCAAACGCGTCTCAAATGTCCCACCCGCATCAAGGCAGCTGGTCTGCCCACGGTGCAGCTTGCATCTTTCTCCAGGTTTCTCAGAGTGTGAAACACCTCATAGATGAGCAGGGGAGGGTGTTTCTGCAAAAGCAAAGAAAAGCACGGAGAAGATGGACGGTCTGCTCTGAGAGCAGGCACGAATCTGAAAGGAATAATAATGATTGTTTTGCTGGGTGGGATTCGGAGGGGCCAGAGAGCCATACGCGCGAGGATTTCAGTTTTCTTTCTTTCGTCTTCTCCTTTTTTTTCTTGAATCAAAATTTAAGTGTGACCGACTGAATGCGAGAGGTGGGCTACACAAGATGTGCTGGCTTACACGCGGAGAAATAAATGGATTTAGAGGAAAACAAAGTCATTTCTAAAACGTGGGAATCTGTGAGAAATAGGCCACATTGCTAAGTGGGACAATGATTGGGCTCTCTCCCCCCTCCCTCCCCTGAATAGACCCAAAGAAAGTTTATGGGTCGACATAAAAAATGTGTTTTCTTCTGCACTCAGAGGGGTCTTCAATGGTTAGACCATTGAAACCAGTCCAGGAGAGGTGGTGGTGAACCCTTGGCACCCCTGAAGTATAGTCAGGGCGCATGAATGGAGATCCCTGGTGGGGCATTGCTCTCCGTATTTACCGCGTTGCTTTGCAGACAGGTTGTTCCTCTATATTCATGGGTCATTAATGGCCAACCAGTTAAATCAGAGAGAGCCCCACCGTTTAGACAGTTTTAATCCAAAAAAGGCTGGCAAGAGGCAGGCAGAGAGGGCCATAAAAAAGAAGAAAAAACCCGACTCCCACCTCTTCCGAGCACCAATTCTTCTCAGGTCGTTATTTAAGTTTATTAAAGAGAAGAAGAGTTCATTAAAAAGAAAGAGCACTCGCAGAATCCGCAATAGTTTCTGAATAAAGATCCAACTATGTAATTAATGTTTTTCTTAAAAAAAATAGAAAAAAAAGAATAGGAGGAGGCACAATAAGGCCGCTCCAGCCATTTAATTTCATTTAATTTTCCATCCCATTTGCCTCCAACACTGCCGTCACTCTGACACCGAGCCTTTTGACCACTCTTCAGGGCTTCAGAGCGCACAGCGGAGCGGGGATTCACCCCGGCGACTTGTTCCGCTAACAGAAAGGCAACGTCTTCCCCTCTTTTTTCTTCGTTTTCTTTCCTCCTTTCATTCACCCCACCTCCTCCTCAGAGAATAATTAATTTCACTGTGGAGAAGTGCGGGCCTTTAAAGCAAAGCAGGGGTGGATGGGAACCAGTCGCAAATGGCGAGGCGTTAATAAATAACTCCCCCGCACAGCCGGGCGCAAAAACATTGACGAGATTGTTCGCGTGTAGTTCAGGACTGTGGAGGAGCGCAGGGAGGTGGGGGCGAAGGGGGAAAATAGTACCTGAAATAGTTTATTTTCATTTTGTGTGAAATAGTTTATTTTCATTTTGTGGAGAGATAACTAGCGGAAATGCACTAATGAAGTGCTTTTATTTCATTTTATTTTTTAAATTATTTATTTATTTATTTATTTGGGTTTTTGTTTTTTTTTTGGGGGGGGGGGGGGGTCTCTTTATTTATCACCATCTTTTTGGTTCTAATGTCGCATACCCACAGTCTTTCCTCACTCTAATCCCCTTCCAAGATAGTTTTAGTACCACATGTTTTACATTAATTGCGTGTGTGTGTAAGAGAGAGACACAGGGAGACGTGCACAGTGGACAGGTCAGAGGTCAACTTGTTCATGGTCTGAACTGATCACCCAGTTGTTGTTTTTTCAGTTCAGACTCATAGACAGCATCAAAAAGCATCCGTATCTTTAAACAACCTGCTGCGCGGAGCCTCATTGTGAATGTGATTCTAAGTCTGCCAGTACACAGACACTGTGTTCGCCAAACAAGTGGGTTTTGGTGGGCATCACATAAGAGCTACAGATCCAAGAAAAATGTTGTTAGAAATAACAGTTTTGGAAAGAATATGGAAAGAATAATTAAAATATATTAACATCCATTCTCAAATGACTTAACATCGCAAAAAAAAAAGAAAAAGAAAAAGAAAAAAAGAAGTACACTGTATAGCCAGACCTGCCTGTGTGAGCTCATGCAAAGTTTTGGAGATACATGGCTTTCATAGGGCAGCGATGTTACCATGGTTATTTGACTTTATTTATTTATTTATTTATTTTAATCAATCAATTAATCATTCAATCAACCAGCAGGTTCAATTACTATGTCAGTCCAGCCACAGGAAGCAGCCAGTAGAATCACCTTGAATCCAGCGTTTCTATTTCTAGCCTTTTTAATAAGAGAGACAGACTGAGCATATTTTTTTCTTTTTGTCATAATAATAAAAATATTAATAACAATGACAATATATTTTTTGAGAATATATTTCTTTGTTAAAAGAAACAGCCTTTTGTACAAACGATTTTCCATGTTTACATATATATACATTCATAAAATACCATATATATATATATGGTATTTTTATGAAGGTATAAATAAATATATTCTGCAATAATTCTATTATCTTCGTGTCCCTGAGCAACCAAAAAGAAAAAAAAAATCTGTTGTATCTTGAGCCAAGAGAGCCACAAACAAACAAAGTGTGAGCGTCGTGAAGATGATGATGATGGTTGTTTCTTTCTCTCTCCTCCTGCTGGTGGTTCTCTCTTTTCAGTACCTGCCTGATCTCAACCCGGCACACGCCGAGAGTCAATAGAAGTTAACAAGTCCTCTAAACTTTCCTGCGCCTTTTGTTAATCTAAGGACACAAAGGCGGAGGCAGAATAAAGCCCTTTGAAGTATGCAAAGCCTAAAGAATGCCAGCCAAGTAGATTTAAAGTAGCCACTGATTTCCAAAAACCTGCCTTGAAAGGGAAGAATGGAAAAGGGTGAGGATTTATGGAGAAATTATACAGTGGATTTGTCAGTTAAAATATCGGAACTGTCTGGAGGACAAAGCCACATGCTGAGGATTAATGGCCGCTCTGGACCTTTGATTCTGCACCCTCTTTTCTCTGGCCTTGACAAATTGGATTTCGGGGATGGGAAGGTCGCCTGGCCCTTTGTGTCTCTTGACCGTTTTGGAGCAATTCATTATACAGCGGGGTGAGGGAAAGTCTCCATGTGACCAGGCCGGCCCGTTTTCTCTCTCCACACAGCTGCTGGGTGAGCCCAACTCTCTCACACTCACTTCCACACAGTCACCGCTGCTGCTACAAACTCAGGACCGCTCCCACCCCCCACCACCACGTCCTCCTCCTTCTCTCCCTCCTACCTTACAGCACAGCATCACCTCTTTGCTACAATCCCCCCAATCTGAAACACCCTCACACACTTGCATCCCCAGATACAGGAGTGGGTGGGTGGGTGCGTGGCTGGGGGTAGGGTGGGGGGTAAACTTACTCTGCTCCATCACTAGAAAAGCCGGAGAGCATAACGCCACCGCGTCACTTTGAGGGCGGACATCGGCCTGTCCTCATCATCTCCTCTCGCTTCATCCCCCTTCCCTGCGCGCTCTCCATACTTCCGTCTCCATCAGTCTTCATGGTTCTGATCTCACCCCACGCCATGCAAGCCACCCGGGCGTCCACCACCGTCAGTGTGTTTGCGGACTGCAGCATCCCGGCCGGGCTCCGGATTGGACCGGTACCGGGCATCTTCAAACTCGGGAAGTACGTGTCGGACCGCAAGGAAGTAGGGCCCAAGAAAAAGGTAAGTTTAGAGCATTAAAAGAAGAAACGTGGAATAATTGTCTCTTTCTGGAAAGTTCTTGTTTTTACTTTGCATTTTCGAGTTTTTTTTTTGTTATATATTTTTTTTATTAATAACGGTTTTATTTTTAAATTAATTTGGAAGATATAAAGATTGATTTATTTTTGTAAGCTTGCCTTTATTCAAAATCATTTTCGTTATTCCAAGTTTGTATCGGAACTGCTTTATTCTTTCGCTGATATAATATACATGAAAGCATTTTACTATATTTATATAGTATATTTTACACGTGATTAGAATTATGTATATTATCTTATGTTTTTAAACATAAGTAGCTCCAGCAACACTAGAAATTAGATGTATATTTTTTTAAACTTGCTCTGTCAAACTCCATCGGGCCTTGAGTTAGGCTTTTAATTGGTTTGGCCTGTCAAGTTGGAAATAATTGAGTTCCATTAGCGGCTGACTTGTCAGTCTGTGCTTCTACTTAACCGGCCTAATGGGCGACCCGGGTCTGCTGTGTGGGATTTCAACCCCTCAGCCGCCTCACATTTCTCTGCCTGGCGGGCCTGTTATTCCGATGAGCCGTTTAATTTTAATCTAATCCGGCCACAGAAAGATGCCACTGAGACAACATCCTAAAACAAATCAGCAAAAATAAAGGAAAATAAAATTAATTAAAAAAAACATAAATAAACAACTAGATTGAGACAGTGAAACATGAATTAGACCCACGTTATCAGCAATTAATTATTTAAATTAAGTGAAGCTTGGGGGTTAAATGATGCCCATTCAAAGACCGAAGTACTTTTTAAGTACTTCGGACTGGAAGTATGGGGGGGGGGGGGGGCAAACCAATATATCTGCCCCCCTTTTTTTTTACACGCGCAGTAGTGAAGACTTTGCGGCTCTGTGAGCATCTTTAACTGAACTGCGCCGTGTTATTGTTGAAGCTGTCATCGGGGGTGATTGATGTGTCTAAATGCGTGGCCCCGGGCTGCCGGCGATCATCAGGTGCAATCTCTGTGTCAAATGTCACGCTTCGATCTTTAATGTCCTTGAACAGTTTAGAAACGCTCTGACACTCCTCAAATTCGTTTCCCATATCAACTCAATTAGGCCCGTGTGTCATCCTCTTTAATGAATTATCAGCAGAGCGGAAAAAGACGCATTAAGCGCGTTTTAAGGAATATTATTAGTGGCCGCTGAACCCTTCAGGTAGCTCGACTTGGAAGACAGTCGTTTGTGGCAATTTCGTTTTTTGTAATGTGAAAAAAGACTAAAATAGCAAAACTGCATTTTTTTTTAAAGAAGGCAGCGACCTTTCTTTTAAAAATGTTCCTTTTTCTGATGGTCAAAAATGGCCCTCACTGCTCACGTTTGTCTTCATCGTGTTTCTCTTTTTCCCCCTGGCTCAGATCCGCTTGGTAAGGGGGGAGTTCGTAGATGAGTCAGGATGTCCCGTCCCGGACTGGATCGGATTAATCCGCGCCGCCAGGAACAGCCAAGAGCAGAACCTGGAGGCTTTGTCGGACCTGCCTGGCGGACAGGTGAATATTTTAAGCCCGTGACATCACAGTTAACGGCCTCGTGAAGTTTCTCATGAGCAAATTCCTTGCCCCTCTATATGGACTCTTAAGTTAACACTGCTTTTGTTTTTTCTTGAGATTTTCTACCGCGTGCTGAGAGAAATCCCCGCAGGAGAGGAGCTTAGTGTGTGGTACTCCAACGCTCTGGCCCAGTGGTACGACATCCCCACCACGGCCACTCCCACGCACGACGAGAAAGGTAAACGAGTCTGCAGAGAGTGGTGCTGCTAACGTGGACAGTTGAACGATTTTTAATCCAACAACAATAATAACAATATCATAAAAAATCTGTGACTTTTTTTTCCCTTCTAAGGACGCGTGTGTCGTTTTCACGTGAACACTACCTTCTGTGGCCATGGCCTCCGATTTACAGATCTGACACATCGACATGTTGAGGGTTTTTATCACCGTGCAGTTAAATGACTGCCAATACCCCATAATGTGACTGCTTTATCGCTCAGAGATGGAAATCAATTGGATGTTTTTTGCTTCCCTGCAGGCGGATTATTTATTCATTTGCAATTCTTCATGTCGCGCGTTAAATAAAATATCGTGGTTAAGAAATCAAGTGAAGAATAATATAGCCTACTGGAATAAAAAGATTCGTGAAGGGAGAGAAAACTGAACTTTTAGCTGTATTTTGGGTGGTGTTTAATTATTAAAAACTAGTTCTTGTGGGCGGATGAAGACGATACAGTGGATAACAGGTCATCAACGCAAATCATTTTTTGGAATAAAATGCTAGGATGAAATGATTCGATTTGCTAAGATTAAAATACAGAACACAAGAGGATTTCAGTTTTGTGAAAGATAATTTCTCGATGGGTTAAGATTTTTCATCAGCCCGTCTTCGAATTTATAATCAATTTGTGCGGGCCAAATTGGTGCAAAGTAGGCGTTTGCGCGTCGGGGATTAAACACTTAATCTTGGTTAAAAAAAAAAAAAAGCTCAGAAGAATTTAATCGGTTTAAAAAAGATTATCCACCGATACTTCATTGGAAATTCCATCAACAGGCGATTATTTTATCTTGCACATTTAATTTCGAGCTGGAAGGGCCTCTTGAATACTTCCCAAAAGCACAGCGGCGAAGTTTTAAATGATATCAAACTTGATTCAAGATGTTTTTTAAAGCTCTTACTCTGCCACAAAGTAGTTGCGGTTCTTGAAACACAGAATAAAAAAGCAATTAAAAGCAGAAACTGACGCGCCTCGGCGACCATGGAGAAAGAAGAGGCTGGTGATTCAGTCGCGAGACTGGAGGTTAACAAATGTCATCGCGCCATTAATATTCATGTATTCAAAAGCAAATAAATTCAAAAACAAGTGCTTCACGGTAAATTAGGTGGGTGCGTTAAGGTATTGTGGGCTAATGAATGCTAACTTTTATGTGGGGTGTATATTGCCCTGATTCTCCGGCCCAACACACCGTGTGCGCTCCTGGACATACGCTCTCCTCCATTATGAGGCGTCAACAGATGGGCCGCCGCCATTGTTTCCGGGGACTTGCGATTTCAAGCAACAGCTGCTGTCACTTCCACGGGAAAGAGCACAGAGAGGAAAAGTCCCGCATTCAATGCGTCGTTTTCTGAGCGCCAGATTGGGCTGGGCGTTTGCCCTTTTGATGGTGATCATAAACAATGGCCCGTATGAGGATTACAAAATCATTACATCTATATTAGGCCTAACCTCAGAGTGCTGGACTGGGGGTCATTATGATGGCTCCATGTGTCTATTACCATTTGGCACCAGATCTTAGAAACCGGATCATATCCATTAGGCTTGAATTGAAATTTCAGGTGATGTGTAGCAGTGACTGATAAAAATCTGTCAGAGTAAATGGGATATTTAAATAGGTTTTAATGTTATAGGTTGTTTTTTTTTTTTGCGATAATGTAGTTGGGAATGGGAAACGTGTATTTTCTGATTTTTCAATCCTTTCAGCTCAAGCTTATGTTTGTTTGACTTTGTGTGTGTGTGTGTGTGTGTGTGTGTGTGTGTGTGTGTGTGTGTGTGTGTGGTTACATGTACAGTTGTTGTTGTTTTTTGGTTTTTTTTTACAAGTTACAGTGGCTGTTATTGCCATTTTACGCACGGGGTCTAACGCTCCACATTAATGTCTCTGTTGTTGTCGTATGTGTTGTCTCTGTAGGTGAGGAGCGTTATATCTGCTGGTACTGTTGGAGGATATTCAAATACCCGAACACACTCAAGGCTCACGTTCACTTCCACTGCGCACTGAGCAACGGGCGAGGGTTTGTGAGCAGCGAACAGGCCAGGGGCACAGAGACCTTCAGCAGGTCACCAAAATCTGGAGACATTCCCAACAACTCCGCCTCACCGAGGAGCGCTCACAGTAACTCCTCCATCACAGACTCGGGTCGGCGGGCGGTGTCCTCGTCCCCGTTTTTGAACAAAACGGGACTGTCAAAGAAAAGCAGCTCCGAGGAGCAGGACAGGGCCCTCGACATGAGCGTCACTTCAGGCAGAAACCAGGGGCATCTCCTCAGCCTGGGCGCCACCACTTCAATGCTAAGCAGCATGGGCTTCCATCCTGGTGTGCGCTCAGCCTTTAAGCCAACTGGTGTCTCAAAAGTCCCGGGAGCGGAGAGCTCCAGAGAGGAGGCCAACGGAAAGCTGAGCTCTATGGGATTCAGCAAACTCATTGGGAACATGAAACCAATCCGCAACGTGGGCGAGGGTCTAAACGCAGGAGGGAACCACCCTCCCAAGTGCCCACCTGCAATTATGGACTCCACATCTCCGATGGTGCCGTGCACAAACGCAATCCGAGGTTTCCCGCTGCTGCCTCACATGGAGGAGACCTCAGCTTTCAAGCACGTAGAAAGTCGTTTCCACTCCGGCCTGTCCCCGTCCCGTTACCCACAAATGCCCCCTGGTCTCCATTTTGAAAGACTCTCCCTCCCTCACTTCGACGGTGTCAAGACTTACGGTGGAGACTGTAACATCCCCCTGATGCCCTTCACTGTCTACAACGGGGAGCTTTTATACAGCTCCTCCTACTATCCGCTGAAATTCCACTTCAGCAACCTCCTCAAGTACCCAGAATCCATGTCATACTTTGGTGCACCCTCGCTGAGCCACGACCTGGGGTCGATCACGAACATTGACCGGGAGATCGCCATGCACACACAACAGCTGTCAGAGATCGCAGCAGAGAAGAACCGGACACGGCTGGATTCCATCCCCGCTGGAAGCACGAGCAACACCACTTCTGGCAAGCCTAAAAAGGGACATCTGTGTCTTTACTGCGGCAAGCTGTACTCCAGGAAATACGGCCTGAAAATCCACATGAGGACTCACACAGGCTACAAGCCGCTCAAGTGCAAGGTGTGCTTCAGGCCCTTCGGAGATCCCAGCAACCTGAACAAACACATCCGACTCCACGCTGAGGGAAACACGCCCTACAGGTGTGACTTCTGCGGAAAGGTGCTGGTGCGGAGGCGGGACCTGGAGAGGCACGTCAAGTCCAGACACCCCGGACAGACCGTCAAGAAACTGGAGGACAAACCGGGCGGTCTGTTCGAGGAAGCCGAGCAAAAGAGCGACAATGACAGCGACGTGGACGTGTGCTTCACCGATGACCAGAGCGACCAGGAGTCGAGCAAAAACAACGACTGAGATGGTTTTCACGGCCACATAAAGACTGGCATTGTCTTTAAATATTGTACACAGCAACACGTGTCATTTAGTCTTGTATGAAGTCTTGCATTTTTATATTTTAGATGCCTGGAAGGCTCGCGAACTACAAACATGAAGAAAACATGTTTCTGGCCTCGAAATAAACGTCACAATCCACAGCCTAGCTGTTAATCTCAGTAATAAGTGGGGAGCTAGGCTTAGTATTCAGTTTTCTCACGTTTCCCGGCTACTTCGGACCCCTAAAAACCCTTTAAGAAAAACAAAAAACAAATAAAGAAAAAAGAAAAAGATGATCGTTGCGTTTTTTGCCATGCAAACCAAACCACAACAAAAGTGAAAAACAAACGAGGAAGCTTTCGAATTTTATTTCAATCCTCGCTCTTTTCCACATTCCTTTTGATGCCGACGAAAACACATCTGCCAGCGATTCAAAAAATAAATAAATAAAAATATTCACATTTCAGCAAAACCGTGAAGGCAGCAGCGCAAAACAAGCAAACCTCAGTCACACAAGAAAAACAAAAGCTCACAAGACTGAATATGACGCTAAAACACATCTCCTTGATTTGGTTTGCAGTGTGAAACTATCTCTTGTAAAATCCCCCACATCCCCCTCCTCGCCAATTAATTTCATGTTTGGAACTGGTTCTTAACTAAAGGCCCACCAGAGGAGGGGTTAGCGTTACATTCACTAACACGGGATGTAGACACATGATCATTGTTGTATTTCCCCTCCCTCGGACTGTCAGTTGCACTTTAACAAACAAGCAAACAAAAAAACAGCAATGGGCATTTCATCTCCAGGACACGGCTGCTTAATTAGCTGCTGATTATTGATTTGAATATTGTATCTATAGCCTCACCCGCACCCTCCTCCTCCTTCCCACTCTCTCTCACTCACTCACTCACTCACTCACTCACTCACTCACTCACTCACTCACTCACTCACTCACTCACTCACTCACACACACACACCGGCGCCTCGCGCACTGTTCTTAAACTTGCACTTTCTTGCCGAGGCGCGCGCCTCTCGCTGAGGCACCCGATAGCGTCCAGTTTATTTAAGGAATCACGTCTAGACAAAGAGTATGTATTGAGTGCAGTTATAGCCTATGTAAAGAAGTTGTAAAGTATGATATTTCAAATTTCAGTGGAGAAGTGATGTATACGTTCGTTTCAAAGTGATCTTGTCCACGACGGACAATGTTTTACTCCTGTCATTGAGTCGGTTGCTTTTTAAATAAATTTAATTTAATTTTTTTTCTTAAACAAGCTGTGTGTGTGTGTGTGTGTCTTATAATCATCTGCTACTTCAGACATAAAACTTCAGCTAATACACGGTAATAAATACATTTTTATTTATTAATCTATTTTATTGTATTTACTCAGATTTTGGAGGCGTTCAAAGTGGGCGTAAATTCCTCTGCGCAGTGAGTCGCCCCTATATTGCCCTTAAAACAAGCAGAATATATGTGACAATAAAGCAGGATTTCTTTTTAAAATATACATAAATAAAAAAATTAACAAACAAGTAGCTAGCGGAAGAGAAAATGCCACTCAACTTCAACTGGGTAAACCCGGCTTCCCAAAAGGACTTGTTTAAAGACGTCTCCTGCGTGGTGGAAGACAGTAGGCCCGCGTCTTTGTAAGCTAAGGTATGTTAGAAATATTTACAATTAAAATAGCAAAAAAGCGGACCCCTGTATTTGTCACACTTTTACATATTGTATTAGCAGATCGTTAAAGCGGTTGCATTCATGCGTCAGCAGCATTTTATTCTCTTTGCTGCATTAAAGAAGGCATTTTGTTTCTGTATATGCGCCACAATAAAGACATTTTCTAAAGTAGCTGTCGTCTAATGAAATGGTTTATAACCGTACAATATTTAAATGAAAATAAAATCGAGTAAAATTAATTAAACATAAAAAAACCAAAATTGAATAAATTGGAGGATTTTTTTTCGCGAAAATTAAACGAAAGCCAAAGGTCTGCTCCGGCCCACGACTGCATAGAGTGGGTGAAGGTTTCATCCCGTGTGGATGCTCTGGACGGAGGCAAGCTTTTTTGTTGTTTGTTTTTTTCCTGCTAGCAGGGCGGACATTGCTACACCCCTTTGTTCTGCACACAGTCCCCCTCGGTTAAGGAGCGACAGTGTCCAGTATAAGAGCAATCACAATCAGAAATTCAGTAATACATAAAATCCATTTGTTGTGGCTTTCTTTTATAAATCACGGTATTTAAAAATGCGTCATGAGCTACGTGTTAATTTACCAACTTCCTCCTGCTAATTTTAAACGAGCACCGTTGATTGGAGTCCATCCCATCATTTTGAAATTAAAGCATGGCCCGGAAGGTTGCAGTGGGGTTGAAACCCGTTCCAGATCACATCCCGGGTACACCCTGAACAAGTTGCCAATCCGTCACAGGCATAACACAGAGCGACAACCACACACTTCCACAATCACACCTGTGGAAGTGTGAACCCAACACTGTTTGTCTTAGCACACAGCACACAGGAAAACTCCAAGCAAATGTCATTAAAGAATGACTATTATTAATTAATAAAGAGTCTCTAAACGAAAACATGTTTCAACAGTAAGACAGTAAGAAAATAATGAGGACAATAAAAAATGATTCCAGGCTGCGTTGTGTCCTGTTTACAACATATGAGAACAACGTAATCTCAGCTCAGTGTGGGTACAGTTTAAAAGTTTAAAAGGTTTGGCTTGGACATGATGTTAAGGTGCAGTTAATATGCTACTTGATGTTTCCTAATACTTACACAGATTTTTTTTTTTTTTTAAAGGTGCTGAACCGCATCAGCTGGCTCCATTGCATGTCTGCTTGGAGCTGATTGAGCTCCTCACTTTATCTCCTAGGGAAAGCCGCGCCACCTTCATTTATTTTGCTTTTATGCATGCTCTCATTCGTTTGGTCACTATCACAGGTGAGGGCAGGAAGGTAGATCGACCAGTAAAATCAAACTCTCAGCTTCACGCTCAGCTCTCGCTTCACCACAATAGACCTGTAAAACATCTGCATAGCCTGCTGCAGATGCCGCACCAATCCGTCAGTCAATCTCCTGTTCTTTTGTTCCCTCACACATGAATAAAACCCCGGGATCGAAGTGCAGTACAAGGAGAAATGTCAGAAATGCGATATGAATTAGCAGAATTAGCAGTTTATGAATTAGCAGTTCAAAAAAGTGAAGTTCCACGAAAAGCAAGAGTAATTACAAGAACTATTTTTTCATTAATAACGTTGCTCCTTGCAAACAGCGAAGAAAGCGGTTACCTTATTTTTGCATGCAGCAGAGCTCAGTCTGCCTGTAAATGATTTAATGTTCCTTTACAAACCTCACAGCGTGTAGTAAACACGAGAGAAAGGAAATGAGGCATTTCAGCTTCACAAGCAACCAGGTTTTCTGTCCATCTGCTACCTGCTGATGGACAGTAAATTTGAAGGTTATGTGAAGTGCTCTGAGCTCTGCGCAAAAACGTTTGTTAACATAAGGCAATGGCAAGAAAAAAAGAAGCAGCCAAGAAAAATATCTGAATATAATAACTTTAGAGTCATTTTTCTGCTTATCTGTCCTTCTACCAGGCAAGTACTTCGCTGTCCAATCAAGAGTCTCTAACCCCTAAGATATTGAGCATTACTGAGAATACTGACTGTAATTACTGGATGTTAAAATGCAATCCCTGAAAATGTAATGCTATTCCCACTGAATGCAGGAACGCATGTGCACAAATCATCAGAAGTCTTGCACCAGATCGCTGCCATTTAAAGACAATCCTCAAAGCAAACCAAACACACTCTTCTTTCCCCAACATCTCTGACCACTTTTGCCTCTTTTGTGGCAAAAGTGCTCTTTGAGAAAGAAATTGACCCGCCTGGCACTACACAATGACAATTTACTGCTGTGTAACGGGTTGGAAAGAAATATGACATGCTTGTGCTCCATATCAGCGAGTACTATTCCAATCCAAGCACCATGTGTTATGCTTTAATGGATATGAGTGAAAGCTGTGACTCTTTCCATCCACCTAATAACTGCCCAAAGTGGAGCAGTGCTAGGCTTCTGGAGAGTTTTCCATTAGTGAGGTGAAATGGATGGTGGGGTTGAGTGTGAGTCAGGCCTCCGTGACGGTAAAGGTACAAATGAACAACAAAGAGAAGCTTTTGATTTGTGCTTGATCTTGGTTCACCTGCTGGTCACGAGCCCTGGATAGTGGCGGAAAGAATTCTATTGCACATACAAGAGATACAATTAGATTTTTTTTCCAAGGGGGAAGGTGACTCGCTTCTCTTGTAATCCTAGTGATTGCATACCAAAGCTCCCTTGGCTGCAGTGTATTATCTTTAAAATAAAGACATAGCGTTGTGCTGCTGATTTTATTTTGGATGCAGTTACGTTCCTTGGGACTTGCATAGTTTAAGACAAGAAGAACAACGGGGCAGCGTGAGGCACATGAAACTCTCAGCAGAATGTATACTGAACATGTAATCTCATTATATTTAGCCACAAATGCACACCATGATTTGACCTCCAGGAATTAATGTAATTAAAAATAAACTCAGCAGGGCTGCAGCTTCTGGAGGGATCACATGTCCCCTTTATGTGTCTGTTCACTTGTGCTCACTGTACCCTGTATTATTGTCCCTCCTCCGTTTAAGCCCACAATACTCAGGGCTCATTACTGTGGGCCCCCGCATAAGTCTGGATCTGATCCAGACACTGTTTGCAATCCACCCCCCACCCCACTCTCTCAAACCCCGCTTGCTCATCCCCTCCCACCAGCGTTTTCAATCAATTAGTGCCGTTCATTAGTGGGAACACTGGTGAGGGAAAAAAAGAGTTTGACTGGGGGGTTTGACTCCCAGCCTAGAATTTGATCCAAAACTCGCCTTCATTGGGAAGCTGACCACCACTCCAGACAGACTTGTTTCCAGGCTACAGCTAAGCCTCTTCTAGAGGCTTGGTGCAGGTATCCTCGATCACAGGAATCCTTTTTTTGTTTTTTAACTTTTTATTTTGTGCTTTTTCCAATTTTATAGTACATGCAAACAAAAAACACGAAAAAAAAAAAAGAACACAAAAGAAACAAACCAAAAAAAATAAAGGACACCCAATCTGTGGAAGAGGGGAAAAGGGGGAAAAAACAAAACAAAACAAAAAAAAAACAACAACAATGAGGAGAGGTCCCTGCCCTATGGGGCTGAGTGAGTCTTATAGGCTATCCATTTTGTCCACTGTTTTCGGTGTTTATCAGATTTCAGTCTCAAAGTGTAGGTCATTTTCTCCATTATATATATGTCCTCGATTACATCAGTCCATTCTTCCAATTTTAGGAATCCTTTTTAAACTGCTTACCTCTGCCGACAACCATGTTGTTGATCTAAACTTCTAAACATGCAGTTTTGTGCATTAATAAGTTACACATGCAATTTTAAACTCATGGATTTAAAAGTGATCTAAATATCTTTAATCATTTCTTTTTTTTTTTTTTTTTTTTTTTAAATGACATCAGAAACAGCAGTATGCGACATTACGTGATGGCAGAGCTTCAGTTCATCCTTTGTCATTTTTTTTTTTTTTTTTAATAAATAGGACAGGGGGAATGAATGAGAGAAAGAGGGGGAGAGAAAGAAAGAAAACCAAAGGGGAGAAGAGACGGTGAGAAGGGGGGGGAAGAGAGAGAAAAAAAAAAGAACTCCTGGGTCACCTGTATGGAGAAAAAAAAAAACAAACAAAAAAAACAAACAGAGGAGACAGCAAACAACAAAGAGCAACATAATAATAGAGAAAACAAAGCACCATCACAATAAACTAGCTAGTCATAGATATCAATATTTACTAAATAATAAACGATATTGTGCAGCACGCAAGATAGACAGCGCACAGTGTGCTTTGAGGCAGCAGCCAAGAAAGCTTTAGTCCGCGTCTGTGAATACCCATGTGTGCATATCTGTGTGGATCAGCATGCTTGCATTCCAAAGGTTTCTCCATGTAATGATCTGCTAGGGAGTGTGGGGGGGCCACAGCCCCGTCCTCCAGGGCGCGAAGCGGGTATGGAGGAGATCAAAACTCCAGACATCCAGAGGCCCCCAGAACACAAGAGACCATGGAAGACCAACAGAGGGGCAGCCGCGCCACTGTTCCAGCAAGAGCCGAGGAGAGTCCCAGATGAGGGCCCGCCCAGCAGCCGCGGAGCAGAAGTCAGGGGGAGCTGCAGTGACGCGTCCGTGAGCCCCGCCGGCCCCCAGCCGCGCCCGAGTGACCGAGCCCCAGGCCGAGAGGCCGGGGGCACCCCACCTCCAAAGGGGCCCGAGCGAGCCCCAGGCCCCAGGCCCCGACAAGCGGCCGCCAAGGAGTGAGCCGGTGTGCACCCGGACGCCCACCCCCAGATACAAAGAACCACCAACACACCGACACCTGAGGGAGTCCGCCACCGGCAGGGGAAGTGGTGGTGGGTGGAGATAGGCCTCCAAACCTTGGAGGGCCTGAGGTGTCCCCAGAGAGGTGGCGTCTGATACCCAACCTGACATATAGACACAGACATACAGGCACACACAGACACAAACATCCATTCCCACCCTCATGCTCTCATATGCACTCACTCCACACTCAACCAACGTGGAGACAGACATAAAGAGACGCTGTACACACAATCACACTCCCCAAGCGTACTCTACAAACCGGGTCTAGGTACCCTTGCCCCTGGAGGGGGGAATTGCACCCAGACCCAGGTGGTGTTACCCTTTTCCCTGCGGTGGGGAGAGGCAGACCACCCCGACTCCGCAGCAGCAGGGAGGCCCCACACCCCAGACCGCAGTCGGACGGCCAACTCCTCCTACTAGCCCTCCTGCTCCAGCAGGCCGCAGAGAACGGGGGTGGGAGAAGACTCCAAATCTTTAATCATTTCAAATGGAAGTGCATTGTTTTGTTTTTTTTGCACCCTCTCATTGCAAAAGGATGAATATAAAGCAATGCAAAACTCAGCACCGGTTATCATCCATAACACAAACAGAACGTTCTTGGCAAGTGTACAGAAAAAAAAGAGTATGATTACAACAAGGACACAAAGACTGTGTCCATCCATTGCTTTCATAAGAGAAATAAAAGTGATGTTGGACTGGATATATTTATTAAGTAGGGACTGGAATGGATAGTTGAATGAAATCTCTAGCTGCACTGCTTGGAGGAGATCTTCAATTATAAGTTTGAGGGTCTATTTCTCACCTGTTTTTGGATTTTCAAAATAAACGCAGCGTTTAAATGCTTTAAAAAGCATCAGTGATAACAAATTTGAAACAGCTTAAAGTTCCGTGCCTTTATCTTTGCTTTTCCCTTACAGGAATGACTGAATTAATTTCACTTTTATTCAACAGCTTCTGACAATCGAAGGCCAGAGAATTGTTAATACAGTGTGATTGCAAATACCAGGATGAAGGCTATCTAAAAATGACCATCCACCCTGGCAACTAACAGGCCTGTCAGGAGTTTGCATAGACATTTAAGACTGCTAGTTTAAAGGAAGTTAAAAGCACAATGAACTGAACACCAGATAATTATGAAGAATAAACAGTTGCTGAGATATCTGCTGAAGTTTAGCATGCTATCGTGCTAGCATCATCTCATATCCTTGCATGAAAAAAAACATTTGTAAGACACAAGCGCTGCCCAGAGGTCATACTTCTGTTTTCCACAGTCCATGATCGTGCCCTCTTTCCAGTCATGTTAGAGGACGTTACTGAACTGAAGAGTAGGTTGGCTATTAGCTGGTTAATAGTTTATGCTGTAGCACTGTCAAAGTTGGAGTCAATAAGAAACTACAGGGCACTCTTTTAGCATGAGGTTACAGAGCTACACTACAAGTAACAAACAAACAGTCAAACATCTGTTGTTACTTGTAGTAAAAAAAAGTAAAACGTACTAAAATAAAGTCTTTAACGCCTTAAGAACTAAAAGATCACACCATTTTAATCAAGAGCTAGACGTTTTCTTGAAAGAACAATTCACACGATGTTTAGCTATGCCACTACTGGGCCCTATGGACAGCAGTGTCTGTCAGTCAGACCGCCACAGTCTTTAATGTGAATTATCTCAGCAACTATTACACTGGCTGACCAGAATGTTCACAATCACCACACGATGAATCCCCCTTCCCCTATTTTCCCCTCAATCTACCATTATTGGGTTTATTCTGAACAAAAAGGAACTCTAATATGTCTCATGATCACATAACTTTAATTTTTTTTTTAGCTACGTTGCTTCCACATGGCCGTAATGCAAAACTATGGTAAATGGGTTGGTTCTTATGTGTATCATAGCACTTTACACAAGTTGCTCTCTATGCTCTTTCTATGTAAGTGCTTTCTATCCAACATTCCCACTCTGACAGAGAACTTGGGGTTAGTATCTTGGCCATGCAGGTGGGAACAGATGGGGATCAAAGCTCCAACCTTCTGATTAGTTGGTGATCTGCTCTACCACCAGAGCTACAGCCAACCCCAATACTAACATGCCTTGCATTGAAGCGTCAATATAAAATTTGAACATGTATGCTTACGTGGTAATGTGATGTGACCAATTCTAGTCCTTCACTGCATCTGATAATTCTTAAAGATAAAAATAATAAGAGTGAAAGAAGTAAAACGAGTAGAAAGAAAGACAGAAATTATGCTTTGACCCTTTTATGATTCATGATTTCAGCAGTTTACAAAAATAAAATTGTTGTGTGTTATTTGACCTTTCCTTATATTCAGTGTTGCACACCATAACAGGTTCAACTTGCCCACACAATACTGAAGAGCCCGATTTTTCCTACTGGCAAAAACAAAATAAAGTTTAAAAAATCTCAAGGCTGCCTTATTTTTTTTGGAGAATAGCAAAGGAATTTTTAAAAATTTCTCTTCAAATCACAAACATCTCTCTCGCAGTTTTGTGTTTTTTTTAATGGGTTTATGCGTTCTCTCACCCCGGTTGTTGCGTTCCTTTGGTCTGTTATCATGTCTCTCAAGACCAGCTGTTCACACCTGCCCTGCCTTCCTGTCTGCCGGAACACCTTGGGTGTGTTAAGCCCTGAAAACACCATGCAAAATCTTGCTACAGTGTAAGACCTGACAGATGCGTAAACGACTTGATGCTAAGTGTATTTCAGATTTTTATTGTCACAGTGGAAAGTGCAGTGCTTTAGGATAACTCTATCAGGTGGTAGCTCGATCAAAGCATTGGGCTGAGTGAGTGTGCCTTCATTAATGTGTCAGGACACCCAAAATACAGCTTTCCTTCTCTAATGTCTGGTTTTATTTGACCAGGTTTTGAAAAATTGTTTCTTGCGATGTCTGCCTAAATCCCAATTCAGTGGATTCACAATTGCAGAACTCTGAAAACACTTTTGGAATTTTCAAGTAAGTAAAAAGTTCCGATGAATACTGTTCACGAGAAGGTAATTGGAAGATTTTCACAGGGCAGACCTTTCATTTATATTTTAAAGTTTTTTTCTTCAATTCTTTAGTCATCATGAATGAAATTCCATCCCTTTCCAACATACGGGGGTTGCAGCAGGCACTCAGATCAACACAAAGTTTTTGTGCAGTATCGTTGAACCAGTGGTTTCATGTGTATCCCAACATCAACATCACAGTTCAGTTCGGCTTCATTTATACAGCGCCAAATCACAACAACGGTTGCCTCTAGGTGCTTTATATTGTATTGTAAAAACCCTACAATAATGGAGGCAATAGAGAGAGATGCACAATCCAGGTGTCGTTTATAAAGGACTCCTCTCCAAGAAGTCCGCCTCAAAAATCTGAGGCAGTTTCAAAATTTGGCCCTGAACATTTTAGGTCGGTTTAAAAACACATCTATTGATTTCTCGACGGAAGATCTGATCTGAGTAGCTGTTCTGCTCAGATCGAGGACAAAGTAAATCCCCGCTAGACGCACGTAGTCTTGGAACACCTACACAAATGGCATTCAAATCCAGCTCCATGATGGCAGCCACTCAGTTATGTGTAAAAGAGAATCAATAGCACGAATAAAACCTGCAAGGAACTGGGTCAGAATCAGCACAGACACCAAAGAGCAACCTGGTCTCCAGGAGCCACTGGATGAAGCACACAACAGCTTTCATTACCGAATATTAAGAAATAGGTTTTTCTTCAATACCATTAATGTTTTATTTATTTTATTTTACTGAAGCACCTGCCTTTCCCACAAGCACAGACAGGCAAAAAGAAATACTAGCATAATGTGATGTTGCTGTTTTGTTATTTCAAGGCCACGGCCCACGTTTTTTTTAATGTTCACCAGTCTGTAAAGGGAAAAATCCACTGCTGAGACTTTTTTAAAAAAAAAAGCATGTAGCAATAGAAGTGTGTTTTCTGCACAGCTGAATATTTCAGCATACTGTTATTTTTTGTTGTCAAGCATGGCTGCTAAAACAAATCATGTCTCTGAAAAGGACACAGCGAATGTTTGTCTCAGTCTCTCAACATGACAGAGCTGATGTTGCCTGACTGCTCTACTGCTGGCAGCTGGCTCTCCTGGAGCAGGTAGACCAGGAAATGAAAGCAGGTAGAGCCAGCATGCACAACTGGTCAGACAGAGCTTGAAAGAGATCAAACAAATAGAATCGTGTGTGCACACCACCTAGCTGTACAAATGATGTCTGCAAAATCATGTAGCAGACGAGCAGGCCTCATAGCCATGACGGGAGTCTGTCAGCCGGCATGTCAAGTGACAGAGTGGCTGCAGGCAGCTTGCTCTCCTGGAGCAGGTAAACCAGGTAGAGTAAACACACACAGCTGGTTTCACAGAGCTGCAGAGAGAGAAGAAATACACACATGTGAGAAGACATACATAAAGGAGCGCAGAAAGAAAATGATGCATGTTGACATGCACGCACATATCTGTAGGGAGTTGCACAAAGAGGTAAAAGGAGGGACACAAATTGTAATCAGAAAAATGGACAGATGGACGAGCATGAGATGTACAGCCAGTGAAACAAGCTGACAACTTTGGCTCAGTCGGTCAAGCAGGCAGACTGCTGTGTGGGAGTCCACTTCCTCAACTTAAGTCAGAGAGAGACTATTAATCCCTGATCACGGCCCAGCTTGTCAGTTGTGATATCAGCAGGTAGAAGGTTTAGACTGTGGCACACCAGCTGTGGCCCACTGGTACCCTCTCCTCCTCTGTCCCTCCACCACTTCTGCAACACAAACACATGCTAAACAGGGCACTGTCTCCACCGGCTCCCACATTCAGCTGCAAATGAGCCTGCTCAGGGCCCCCAGCCCCGTTTGATGTCATGAATAATGAGGATGAATTTTCATTTGCGCAGGTTTCTGAAAACTATAATGCCTATTGTTTAGTCTTCTCACATCAAGCAGTCAGCTCTGTGAGCTCGGGAGTCTGTTTATGTGCAAGTTTCAAATACACATTAATGACAGGTTTTAGTGAAGATATTGTGGCTACGTGAGACTGACTGTGCTACCAAGTCAAATAAACTGTGGTCTTCTTTTGATGCTCAGCATGTTAAGCATCAGTGCACACACAAGGCTCCTCCTTGACATGATGGACATCTGATGAAGTGGATGTGAAGTCCTGCTGGCAGCCTTCTCTCCCTGAGCAGATGAACTAAACTTAGGAGACGTACACACGTGATTATAAAGAGCATGTAGGAAGAACACCAAGCTCACAAAAAACTAAGGTTGCTGTTAGTGTACTAGCTGCTGGTATACGCACACACCCACAAACCTGAATGTCTCAGAAGAGAGAGAATACACAAGTCTTAAAAACTAAAATTACTATTGGTAAAATGACAAATGTGTTATAATAAGTCAAAGTCAAAGTCAAAGTCAGCTTTATTGTCAATTCTGCCAAATGTACAGGACATACAGAGAATAGAAACTACGTTACTCTCAATCCCTAGATAAAATAGCAAATGAACATTTAAATATAAGAGTGATTAAAAATGCAAGTAAAATAATTAAAAAGTAAAATTTAAATAAATAAATACAATACAATTTTTACATATAACAAGAAAGCTATACAATATACAATATAATGAGTAAATGACATTGAGTGCAAACCAGGCAGAGTAGTGCAAATGGGCAAATAGTGCAAATGGAGATTTGGTAATGTACGGTAAGAGATAGTGTAACAGTAATAATAGATATAAAGGAATGTTCCAAACACAGACAGCATAAAAGACGGACATAGAGTAGTTCTCGGGTCTGAAAAGTGAATCCAATATTAAAATGAAACCTGCCCTTTTTTTAAATGACTGTCACCATCACTGTGGTTGCAAAAAAACTTGCAAAAAAGTATTTTGGGCCCGAACTCAGTAATTACTTTCCCACTGAGTACACAGGCTCAGTTTTATTTAAGATGATACTAAAAAAGTCCATTTTGCAAATTGTGGTTGTTCTAAGTGTCAAAAAGGAAGATTAGCCTGTCCTCAGTTTTCCGATGTCGTAATGTAGGAACGTGTTGGGTGCCCGAAAACGTAATATGTTGACGATTTGTCACCTGGTGTAAAATGTTACGCTATGGGAGTGAGAACGTGTTGTATCCTGAATGGATAAGGATTTGTGGATAAGTCCTCAGCCAATGAAGCAGCATCTTTATAGCCATATCCACTCCTGATTCTGATTCTGACCCCCCAATAAAATAGTGAAAGCACTGAAATTGAGGCTTTCCATGTGAGACTTCTGCAAACCAGTGGGTGATGTCATGGTTTCTGTGTCCATCTAGGTCACGCCTTAAAACCCACTTTTATTCCTTGGCTTTTAACCTCAGTGAGACTTAGTTTCTTTTTTTAATGCAGTAGTTATTTAATTAATGATTTCACTCTTCTTTTATTTGTTTTTTATTTATATCTTATGTAATTTTATTTTACAGTTCCAATGTACAGCACTTTGTGTCAGCTGTGGTTGTTTTAAAGTGCTTTATAAATAAAGTTGATGATGATGATGATGATACCATGGTATCTAGGTCCAAACTCTGAGGTCACCTCTAGATTTAAGCCCTGACTTTGGAGCAAGACCCCAACTGAATATACACATTTGTGAGTGGACCACTGTTGGCATTGGTATTTAAAATTAAAAATTGGTATTTAAAATTTAAAATTTAAAATAAATACCAATTTTAAATTTAAAATAAATAAGATATTACACACTACTTGGTACTTTAAAAAAATAATGCTATACACTACTTTAAAACTACCCAGGAAAAGTTATTTGTTGCACTACTCATTACACTGACATGGTGTGTGATGCAGTGTCGGAAAAAGGTAGAGGCAGAAATTGAGTCTACAGTGCCACTAGTGTCAGCAAACACTTAGCTTTTTCACTGGTTCTTGCTAGCTTTGTGCTAGCATGCTGTCTGCGCAGATGCTTGCAGAGACTCAATCTTGTGTCGCCAGCAGTGGATAGCTGTTTTCTGCTAGTGCACAGATTGGACCTTACCATTGTGCTCTTGTCCTTTCATGTTACAGAGAAAAATGTAATGTCCACATCGCCACTCCTCAACAGTGGTAAACTGCTCGACCACTCCTTCCTGCACATGAACTGAAGTCAGGTGATGCTAGCATAAGTGTGCAGGAAAAATGCTTGTGTGAGTTTTTTTCTTTCCACCTGCTCATCTTGCAGATAACTGAAGGTTTTTAAGACAAATAAAAAACTAATAAATGTAATGCATTACATTACTACATTAAAGTCAATGCTGTGACAATAAAGCAACTCTTCAGTGAATTCTGACTGAGAAAAAAATCTTCTCCTAAACGAGTTCTGTTATACCAAAACAAAGTGAAGACATTTTGGAAATAATGGGGCTGAACCGTGACAATCTGGACTGCGCTGTGGAAGAAGATGGATCGAACAGACAGGGAACAAGTGTGAGCCACAAAAGTAGCAGGTCTAGCTCTCATCGACTAACTGGCGGGTGAATAGTTGGATTTAATTGAAGCCCACAGGCTGCTACAAGTTACTATCGATAGACTGTTTATGTCCATAAGAGACTACGAGTTAACATATTATCTAACATCTGTGGTAAGTCATGGCTATATCAATGTGCTCAAACTAATCTTATGTGAATGGTATTTGACTGCCGAGGCAATGTTCACTGAGCTGAGGGTGAATAAGTTCTACTCCTAAAAAAGACTCTAAATATTTGTTGAATGTGGTCCATTGATTTCCTCATTACCCTCAGCCTACTAAACAACCAGGCGACTGCTAATGCACTAGTCATTACCATTTAGAGTACTGGCCAAGGTCTCAGAAGGCAAACCTTTCTCTTCGATCCTCAAGGGCATTCAATTGCTGTGTTGTTGTGTACCCAGTGAGTGCCAAGTTTACTTTACAGACTGAAAATAACAGTAAACTGCTGCAGGAGACCTTTTGTTTCGTTTTGCATTTCTTTGGCTGTTCTGCATTGAAAACCATGCTACATTGTGTGGTGGCCCTGGCAGTTCAACACACTGCTGCCTAAGACATTACAGGCAAGTAGTCACAAAAAATAGCAAACCTAGTAAACACATTCCTCAGAGCTCAGTGTTCAAACATATTGTCTTCCCGGTACAGTAAACTCTTGTCAATGGGTTTGCATTTGCAGCGCCAAGCTATGTCTTGATAAGCTCATATTCAGCACGCTGCTCCAGCAGCTCTTTCAAAATTCAGACTTTAACTTGTGAAAAGATATGCATTACTCTGTTTATTTGGTTTTCATTTGTGTGTTTTATAAACTAACAAGAAGCACTCAGAGAGCTCAAACTTCCACCAAGCCAGCTCACTCCACGATCTCTTACCTACATATTAATTGTTAGTTGTTTTCTTTGTTCTTTGTTAATGTATGTATGTATGTATGTATGTAAAGAAGTTTGTGGTGCAGTAAAATAATGCCTGTTTGGGTTGACTTGAAAGAAAAGTATATGTGAAATGTGAAAATGAGAGCAGAGGTCAAATGTGACCAATAAAGTGATATTTAGAATCCAGGAACACCAGGATCGTTTCATAAATGTTGCCAATTAAAACAAAGACAGCAGAGTTTTAAGCACAGTTTTAATACATAAAAGACACTTTATGAAACTTTGACCCTATTGACCTTGAAGAAGAGGTCAAAGGTCCAATGTCACGTAATCTTTAGATTCCCCATATCATTTCCTGTATGCCTATATATTGTCAGCGCAAACAATGGAAGTGAGAGTGACAAAGCTAGTTTTAAATATCTATATCTATCATTTTAACCTTCCAAATAATGTATCAACCTTGAGGTAGAGGTCAGAGGTCAAATGTGACACATTTTAAATTTTTATGCAGTACATTTTTTATGTTGACAACACGCACTACACTTTCAATAACCATAATTTGTTTCTAAGTTTTAAGGATTTTTTTGGGTCAGTTTCCAACCAATAAATCGTTGAGTTGACCTTGGAGACCTTGTTGGATGTAAGACAAATTTTAATGGATTGTTAATATAAAACCACTCTACACCCCTACACAGTTTTATCAGAGTTCAAGTAAACATTTTGTGCTCTTGTGTTTACCGACAGAATGACACGCATGCAAATGCTACCAAAACAATAGAAGGTAATTAGTAACTGAGACAACTGACATAATTATTAAGTAATTTTCATTACTGGCAAAAGGGGTTAGGTCAGGGGTCAGCAACCTTTAACACCCAAAGAGCCATTAGGACGCGATTTCCACACAAAAGAAAACTCTGGGAGCCGCAAATACTTTTTGACATCTAAAATGAAGATAACACTGTATATATTGTTTTTTATCTTTATGCTTTGTGTGAACAACTAAGGTGTGTTGCTTGTGAAATCCATGAAGTCCTACAGAGAAAATTACATTTGATTTATGTAATTAACACATTTTGAACTCTTAAAGAAATATAACAAAAGGAACTAAAATGATCCATGTAGCAAACAAAAACTGCTGTGAGCCGCCACCCTTATATCGCCTTTGGGCTTTAGGAGCCTTGACCTGACTTTTAACAAAATGATTGGGAAAAAAAGCACTATGCTGCAAAAAAAAAAGAAAAATAAATATTTGCAAAATTCTGCCTAAATATGTATTTTACCTGGTTAATGTGTGTGGTGGGGTGCAGGGTGGACGCGCCTGAGCGGCACCCGCAAACACGCCTCGCCGCCTTAACGTCTGTGCCATCTATGCTGTTGTGTTGGTGGGTGTCGGGCTGTGAGCTGAAAAGCTGTAGCCGGCTGTATGCGTACGGCAATCGTGTGTGAAAAGTGGTAGATGCTGAAAAGCATGTTCATGGAAACATCGTCGGGTCTGCCGTGACATGTTTACAATGGGACTTCTGCTCCTGAACCTCTGCGCACAGCGTCTGCAAATCAGGGCTGTACGAAGTCACTTTCATCTTTACGCAGGACTGTAAGCTGTCATCTGTGAGGCGTGAGCGGTGTTTGTTTTTAACATAGTTCACGGTGGAGAACAGCTGCTGACATAATGTGGATCCGAAGATCCATAATTGGCCTATCTGGGGTTGAAAGTCTTGGTAAATGCACGGCGTTTTGGCGGGTATACCGGCTTCCGCGAGTGTGACGCTTATTTTGAGCGATGAAAAAAATAATAGAATATATATTTTTTTGTATTTCAATATCACAATAATCTTCCAATTTAGAACTACAAGTTAAAAAAGAACTAATATAAATAAAATACACTTCAGTCCTTATAGTGCGGAGCCGCACTATAAGGACTAAAGAGCCACATGCGGCTCCGGAGCCGCAGGTTGCCGACCCCTGGGTTAGGGTTACATTTGAAATTACCTGTAAATCATGCATGTTACTCCCCCTATGCTTGCTCATATTCTATAGTGCCACCCAGAGCCCTCAGCAATTCTCAGTACTGAGCAAACATCTCCATGTTGTCTGCTAAAAGCAATGCCACGATGCAACACGTGAAAAATGGACTCGCTTGACAGTATTTTGGATAAAACTGCCAAACAGATTTAAGTACTAATTAAGTAAAGATGCCCCGATGCCATTGTAGATAGTTCTGATTCAAGTTCTGGTTAAAATTAGAAATAGAACTAAAAAAAAAAAGAAGAAATGTGCTAATGAACTCTGACTCGAGTCAAAAAAGCCAGTAAAGCAGTACATCAAACTAGCACAAGTACACTTTATTAGTTTGTGAAAATATTTCCTATTTAGACTAATGCTGTATTCACACCATGAGTTACAAAACAGCCAAACTTTTCATCATCTGTGGGCTTGTATATCTGTGAAAGTGTAAAGAACATTTTAATAAATCCCGTAGTCATGCCTGCTAACATAACCTGATATTTCCCACTCATCTGACATTGCGCAAGTTAAGAATGATGCTTATTTCTCCTTATATGCATAGTTAGATAAAAAAAACAAACATACATACTAAAGTTGCAAATGACTGATTACATTTAATACATTTTTTGCCCTCTTTGTGATGCTGTAGTCGTTTCCTGTTTAGGAGTTTTTCCCTTTACACACCATTAAATATCTCACTAATATGAAAATGTGCAATCTGCTAACTCTCAGTTTCAAACAGCTCTTTACTAGGTAGAACTAGGAAATGGGAATAGAAACAAGTTTCTAAAATCCAGGTTCCCTGTGATTCATAACAGATTAATTGTTATAGAAAACTGATGGATTGAAACTTCACCAATATACTGTATAATTAACTTTCAAAAAAAAAGTAAGATAATACACTATTTACAACGGTACCATACACAGTATGTGATCATGGATATGGTTGGAAATATGCAATATAGCTTAACATAACTATTGTACCACTAGGTGCAGGGATTTAGGATATGCGCGCGCTTAAATGAACATTTTTTTTCTTTCCACATCTCCAGGAGACAATCATTACCAAACATTACAAAAGCTAACTATTTAAACCCTTGCTCCTATTGAAAGCCAATTCAGAGCGACTTAAGAAGAGGTTTTTTAAAAAAAGGAAGAAAGGGAGGAAAAAAGGAAACAATAGCCAATATAGACTTGGAGACAACGTGGAGAAGAGAAAGAGGACAGGAAAGGAATGACGGAAAAAGCTAAAGATGGAAAGAGTGAGAATAGTATAGAGAAAAAGATGGAGAAGTGAAGGCTCCTTTGGAGTGCACTGGGCTGTGAGACAGGCCCATTCAGTCCGATCTAAACACTGTGTCACACTGCGCATCAGCGCTCTCACCCGGGCAGCCAGCACTGTGGCCACAGACTCAAAGTTAACCAGTCAACTCCATTACAGTGCAGGGGGCGTGTACAGACCTGCCACACCAAAGGGATCACGCCGGCCAGCCAAGAATATTAATTGCTTTTAAATGAAGTGGAAGTCTCTTTATTGGGTGTCTGGTGTTGGTTTGTTATCTGCACGGCTGAAAAGGCCCCACTACTCTTTGGTCTCGCCGCCTTTGAAAGAGAAACTGACTCTGGATGAGGTCACTGATCAGTGGGGGCTATATACTCCCAGTGGGTTTTTGTGTGTCCTGCCCCTTTAACTACTCCCATTGTACTCTGCCCATTGTGTCCTCAATGCGTTGCGGTTAATAAACATATTTGTTAATGATGCTTCCTCCCAGGCGTAAATCCTGTCGAGTGTGTATTTATGTACTCATCGTGCGCGTGTTAAACCTGCAACTTTTGATAGATAAGGAACTGATGCATGCTGTGGTCTTTCACACTTCTTTTTAATCGCAATAGAATTTTAATGGAGAGTTGATACTGGCTTGATGTCACTGTGCTCAGCTAACAGAGTGGCAGCCTGCTGCAAGGACGGGGGGGACAGACATCACGGGAGAATCTTGAACTTCTACAACCTGTAAGACAAGAGTCACATGATCAACAGAGCCAACTGAAGCTGTCTGTGAGCTAATTCTTGGCAGTTTGCTACTTTCTCTGCTTGTGTTGTAGGCTTGTCATGTGGTGTAAAACACAAATGCAGCTTGGAGAAACAGCCAGTAATTCTCTCTCTCTGTGTGTTGGTGTTAGAGGAAGATAGTTGCTACATTAACATAGTCTGATGAAGAATTAGAAAGTGGCAACAGATATAAGTTTCTAAAAAACCAACCTAATAATCATTTCCATTGCAGAGGTTTACACTGACGCATGACTAGGTGACAGTATTAAAAGGTTAAAGGCCTAGTTAAGTATTATTTTTTACTGACAATTAGCATTGATTATAAGATGAAGATGTAACATGTGGTGCTAAAATATTTTTTAAGATGTGGTGATTAATGTAGTAAAGTAACAAGTACTGCATTTTTGCGCTTTTCAGTAATTAGTAAAGAATCTACTTTAATGAATGTTAGATGATTCAAAAAGAGTCAAATACTTTGCAGTACATCGACACTGCCTTACATTCTTATTCTGTGTAATAGTTTGGCTAATGCAGCATTCAGATGAATAAATCTAAAGTGAAGCCTATGTGTAGTCTGCTGTACTAACACATTTATAGAGATCCAAACACTCAGTTGGCTATATTAATAGATAGTTTTTTTCATACTTTGACCTTTTAGTCCACACGGTATGAAGCTAGAAAGACAGTATCTAAAATAAAAGGTATGAATTTAGATTTTTACGGTAAAATTATTTTTTTTTTTATCCCTTAGTTTGGTTTCTGAAAGGTATTTCAATGCCATAGAAGGTAAACAATAGTGCATCTTTTATGTGATGTTACTTGAACAGTGTCTGCTCTGTCATTTGTTTATTAGCTAGACCTGCTTACTTAGCTAGCGACTACTATGCTTACATGCTGAGCAACTAATGATTAGTGATTACAAAGGAATTATGAATTATTTCTGAATAAATTTGCATACTTCTACAAAATGAGGTCAGCAAAACCAAAGGTTGGATTGGTGGTGGTCAGAGGGCCCGGTGGCGCCTGTGTCCGGCAGCCTCGCCTCTGTCAGTGTGCCCCAGGGCAGCTGTGGCTACAATGTAGCTTGCTATCGCCAGTGTGTGAATGTGTGTGTGAATGGGTGAATGACTGAATGTAGTGTAAAGCGCTTTGGGGTCCTATGGACTAGAAAAGCGCAATACAAATGCAGGCCATTTACCATTTACCATTGGTTTTCAAGAGGTCATCTGAATGCTCACGCAGGTTTCATTCATTTGATGTGCTCTTTTCTGGATTTGCATCACCCCTTATCTGTCAAACACATTATTGGACATTGCTCAGCATGGAGGTTTTCCCCAGCTGATAAAAAGGACTGAGTGCAGAAAGTTCAATATTTTCCTTCAAAAAAAAAAAAAAAAAGAAAAAAAGAAAAGAAAAGAAAAGGTCATCATCAAAAATTAAGTTACATCCATTTGATGTAGCAGGAAATAAATGATGTGGACATTTATTTCTAGTTTTAATGTGCATTTCAAATTCATGCATTCAGTTCTGCTTATAGAATGACCTGTAACAAAATGTAATGTAACAAAAGAAGCGTGGGTCCCACGTAGCGCACCCACTTTGTTATTACGTCTCACGGGTAACTCCTCGCCACCTGGCTGTGAGTAAATGCGTTTCCACCCGTGAGCCCTGTTGGAACTACTGGCTTCCGAAGCTCAAATAACGTACAGTGCATCCGCCTCACTAGTCCCCACTGAGCTCCGTGTCTGAGGCCTAGCAGGCTAGCAGGGGAAGAGGATAGAAGACATTATTTATAATTCCATGCGCCATCTCTATCTCTCTCTCAAAAGGGGCCCGAGCACCAAACAAAGCCCCGGTGCTAGACATCTCTGGAGATGAAGACGAGCTGAGGTTTCACATCCCTGTGAATAAGGTTAGATATTAATCCAGCTAAGAGAAGAAAAAACATGCTACAGGTTGCTTTCTAAGCTTCCTTTGTGGGAGTATTTCTTTGTGTTTCTGTGTGTCTGGCTTTTGAATAGGAACCCCCTCCTTCTCACTATGTCCATTGAAAAAAATTGGCTTCTAAATACAAGCTATTAGAATATTTGTGTAGATGAGTAATAAGTTATTAGTTGCAATTACTGGTCATCTATTAGTCTGGTATAATAGACTGATTAGGCAGTGGGCCTTTTAACTTCTGAAGAAGTAATTTGGAAGACAGCCTACCTTTGACAAGGCAAAGAAAGGCTTCCTTTATTCAGGCCATATCTAGCTATTGTACTAACAGACATGTTATAATGGGATTACTAGCGACTACAGTGGACTGATGAAATCAATGGCGAACGCATCATTTTGTATAATTCACAGGTACTGGAGATGAGAAGAGATTTTGGCTAGTGAGAGGGCACTTCAAACAGGATGAATAGGGAGCAGTATATGCATTACACAACCTATATTTAATGTAATTTACTGCCTATAGAAGACGATGGTGGGATTTTTTTTGTCCCTCTGTGTTTGTTTAGGATGACTTGCACAATTTGGGACTTTTAGGGCTTTTGGAGCCATCATCACCCCGGCATGTTACATTTTGGCCTGCTTGACAATGAAATGCATTTGACCTTGGAGAAATTGGAAGCACAGCCTCCTCTGTACAGGTTGTACTGGTCTTTGTCAAAGAGGATGACAAAACCTCCATTCATATTCTGCCTGCGTTTTCCAAGGACGCTCCATTGTTGTTTTATATCCCTGCCTGAAATCTGTCATTATAAAGAACAATTACACCTCTTGTGGTCATGGTACTTGGACTTTCTTTGTTTTCATCCATCTTTCTCTTGGCTTCTTTGTTCTTTTTGGTCCAAGGAGAAACTGGTAAAGAAAATGTGGCACTGTAGCAAGTAAACTGCTCCCACACATTTTTTGCACATGAAAAAAAAAAGTGTATCCAATACTAAGGGCAGCAGTGTGAGGGAGAACCTGCACTGCAGCACAAGGTGCTGTAATCTTGAGAACAATATTAGAGAAACAAAATTAAAGATTTCCCTGAGCATAGCATGACCAGTTTCTGCTCTTGAAGGCTGTGATGCATCACACAGATGGATTTCAGAGGTTCCTTATACCCCTCCCACCCTTCAGTTACTGGCTCAAGTTGTGCTTCCTGCCTCCTTGTTCACCAGTGGCCACAGATGGAGCACCATCATCTTTCCGTACGCACTTGTCTCCACTCTTTGTACCTCTGCTTCTTCCCTGCCTGTTGTTTATTCTAATGTGGTCCGAATGGAGCAGCTGGTGGTGACATGGGGTTGATTATGCTGTTCCCACAGTGACATTTTCAAAGGCGGCTGAGGAAGGCGCCGTTGTTGTCTGTGATCTGTGGATGACAGCCTTGCCTGTTGCACCAGCTCCACATTGACAATTGCATGGTGTGAGGGGAGCAGGGGCGAGCGTGCAGGGACGTGTGCAGAACAGAGCTCAGTTTGACCGATACGTGTTTTTAAAGGGAATTCAGACTACTGCTAGTCCATGCAAAGGATGCACAAGTGTGCATAAAGCTTACACCTATACCTTCAAGCCCACTAGCTCTAATCTGTTTAAAAGCATAGGATGATACTCTGCACACAAGCACAGAAAAGTGCAGCTAGTCACTCAGTCAGTCCAGCCCCTTCATTACAAGGCCCAGTTTGGATCATTTGGTCGGTAATTGCTGCCCACAAGTGAGCCACTCCACATGAATGGAAGTGCAGTAAAGCGTCAGCGGCCATGATCAGCGTCTGCTCCCAGGTAATAGCCTTTTCCCTCCCCCCTTTCTATCACTCCTTCCCTCTCCCAGGCTGCTACTTCTGTTGAATGAGAGGATAAAAGTAGTGAGGGTGAGGCAGAAGGCTTTTGGAGAAAGAGGAGGGGGCAGAGAGGCGGTGATATAGGCAATCCATAATTACCTGTAATGAGACTTTTGTCTTGGAGCATTATAGGGATGTTCTTGAAGTCACCCCGGAGGTGGTTTTCAGATGGAGGAAGAGCTGCACACGCCTCAAGTCCTCTCATGCCCCATCTCATCCATATGTGCAGTAATAAGTAATTACTGAAGTCTCATTGAAGTCCATGTGGAGTATTCTCCGTCTCTTTCTCTCGAGGCAGATGAATACCCGCCACTCACCCATTACACAAAGTGACACTCCTGGAGATCCGACGTGTCATCTCAATCTTCCTCTTCAGTCCTACTCGTTCTTCTCTTCCACCCCCCTCAGTTTGAGAAAACAGCTGGCACCCTTTGATGTCTGACTGGCAGCTCACTGGGTCACCTTCACTGCTGCATCTGACAGGGTATCTATTCAAGCTAGTCTTGGGACGCTGAAATCATTTTCTGTATGGCACCATGATAGAAATTCTTATCATGGGCTTCCTGTGCTGCTTCCTAACACCTGGAGTGTGATAGTTCTCATGCAGGGACCAAAATGACAGAATTGCCTTGACTGTGACTTTGACTTTAGTCTATGGGTCAACATCAAAGATTCTATCAAGATGAGTTCTCCCACCAAAACTGGTAACTGTTTATTGTTTCCATTGTTGATGGATAATTCGTCACAGAGGAAGAGACTTTATTACTTCTTTTTTGAGGAAATAAGCTGCTGACTAACAGGCCTGGAACAGTACTCTTTGAAAAAAAAGTCATAAAAAGTTGTGGGTTAAAGTTATTAAGCTAACATGTTAAAGTTGCTGATATGGAGCAGACGTGTAGACACATTAATATTCAGTAATTCATTGTTTTACGCAGTGTAGGTTTGGGGATTCCTTTTTATTGAGAATTGCAAACCCTCCAAACATTTGTAAGGCTAGCGCTGCTTACACTGTTATTAGCCTGCACCTTATCAATCATTGCCGTTTACTTTTAAACATGAATGGGAAATAAAATTTGGGCTAATATGAGCTGAAGACCAAAATATTGCCCTAGGAAGTTGCAAAACACTCCTCGGGAATCATTTTGTAGGTACAAAAATGTTACTTTTGATTGATTATAGATTCAACTGAGGAAATGGGCTGCTAATAACACAGTGCATAAAGATACAATTTAGAGTTGACTTGTTTATAGGGTAGTGATAAGTGGCTCAACAAACAGATAACAGAAATTGTAAATATACAGAAGTATAAGCCTTTGACTTAAAGTGAGTGAAAAAGCAACCAATGTCCAAAGAAAAACTTTGAAAGATGAGGGAACACATCTAAGGACCACTTGAAAAAATGACAAGAAATTCAAAGCAAAATCGAGAGAAATGAAGGGTGACTCAAGACTTCTGCACAGTACTGGAACTAAGGGTTAATCTTTCCAAGTGATCCTGCTCATCGCATGCGTGGTGATTTTATCTATTATCTATATAAAATGTGGGTGAGTGGAGCTTTAAGGAAACGTTTAAGCACATCTCAATAACATAGCCCTGTTGAAGCTCTGGTAATATGCCATTCTGAAATCTAATACAGTTTCCTGAATGGACGCCTCATATTTTCATAATGAGTCTTGAAGTACACTCACAACTCGTACAATAACACAATGTATGTGGTTTCAAGAGCTCATTTCCCATTATGTAAGCACATATCTATGCATTCCCTCTTAACCAATGAACTTGTTTTCAAGGCCTTGGCTTCTTGACATACACCACGAGGACTTACATTACTGCAACACAGTGGCAAATTCTAGTATAAATTACAATTTTTGAAAGCTCCCGGAATAATGGCATCATTTGACCTGCCAGTACGGTGCACACCTCATATGGATATGAACTTGAAAATCAAGCTGAAGGGCTAAAGCTTTATTGTTTGAACCGATAAAAGATATTCATCTTAGCGCCGCTGTTGTGACACAAAGGCACTGAGAGGAATCTGAAAAATAACACGAGCGCAATGAGGGGGTCACCAGTAGGTACTCCAAGCTTCATCTCTCAGGTGGAGTTTTAAAATGAAGTGCTTTAATTGTGTGTGGGTGTGGTTTGAGCTCTTGAGACTTCTACCAGACTTTTTTGTTGCCAAAGCAGAAAGTGACCCCTGGTCACCACACGTGCTTAGACTCACAGTCGCGCACACTCTCTCTCTCACACACACGCATTTGCACACGAACTAACAAAACAGCTGTGCGGGTGGGCCTTGTCGTTGGCTGTGCCTGTTTTGTCTTTCGATTGCGGGAACTTGCATTGCGGTGCAATTCTCAATGCATGTTCGAGAGCGATCGTGCGCGCCATGTGGATCAGTTCTCAGTGTCCACTCGGCGCTGGGACTAATTTGCATTCCTTTGTGCGTGAATAAAGGACACCTATTCTGAGGACAGAGTTTACCAGCTGCCATCCAGGACTAGTCCTTATTAGAGCCCTGCTGTTCCTCTGAGAACGCCAACACATGTTCCACACACGCTGCCGCTCACACACTACCTACACACACGCACACTCAAGGACACGTGCACTCCCTCAGTTATAATCTGTGCACAAATGAAAACACACTAACACAGATGCACAAAGAGAAACAGACACACACTTTCCTTCCGGACAGTACAGATAGTGATTACAGGCACCAGTGGCAATATTCTGTGGTTGTCAATAACAGGGCAAAGGTCACTATCTCGCTCTCACACACACACACACACACACACACACACACACACACACACACACACACACACACACACACACACACACACACACACACACACACACACTTCCATTCGGTTTACTCATATACTGCATCTTTGGAAATGAACAACTATGTCACCTTCAGTTTGGCTCAGTTTTTCAGTGCCCACAGACTTGGATGGAGTTATGGTTAAATCGAGGTAAGAGGCAGCACTCATCATTCCTTTTAGTAACAGAATAATACTTTCTTAGATAGACAAAAGCCAGAAAAACCCAGTACTCAAGGTTACTTGATTGGTGCCAACAATAACCTGCCATCCATGTTTTTCTTCCATTAAAAATCTTTAAAATGAAATGAGTTGGTAAAAGTTAAATACCAGTTATACAGGTATAAATACCAGGTAGCTAGCTGTTAGTTAAATATAAGAATGTAAAGGAGTGAGAGTTAAAGGATGATGAAAAATACATTTTTGAGTAAAGTAAATGGATTATACTGATAGTTGTCTTCTTTAAACACACATTGCGTAAGTTTTGGTGATTCTGCTGCTGGATTGCAGTTTAAATGGTTCTGAATGGCGATATGTACATACCCGTGCCATGGCGATGTCTGAACATGGTGCTATCCTCCATACAGTCAGCTCATCTCGGGTTTGCAGACACTCCATGCAGAAATCCAACCAGTCACACATTTTTTGTTCTGAATGAAATAGAAGAGATAATGCGCTATTGTAGGGTTTTTATCTTGCAATATACAGCACCTCGGGGTGACTGTTTTTGTGATTTGGAGCTATATGAATAAATTGAACCTTAGAAGTGCTGAGTTTTTGCTTTAATTTGAGCATTTTCCCATGAAGATAGGCAATACTATGCGGAAGCTACAGCCCTTTAACACATAGTCATGGACTTGCAAGTGTCCAAAAGTAACTACACACTTGATTATTAACGTTCGCTGAGCAGCTGTGTATCTAATGGTTCCTAGATGGATACATGGATCAAGAAGGAGAAATCCAAAGGGAGCTCACTAATGACTTGTGCCTGTTAGCTTGACAACTAGAGCATTCAGTATGTCTATTTCTATACAAATATACTTCATATTCTGTAGTAATACTTAAAGATATGTTCATATGTTTTGTTGACAAAATGCAGCTTTTGTAGTTTTACTTGTGTACACACCCACAGTGGACTTTAAGTCAAATAATTAAGGAGTGATTAAAGAGCAGACTTTCAGCTTTAATTCAAAGGTTTTTGAAATAGACTTGCACTTTCTAGGAATTATAGAACTTTTTTTTAGACATAGACATTTTCAAAAACATTTGGACAAATGACTAAAGAGAAATTTAATTTCCAGGTGAGCACGATCCTCCATTATTCCATGACAAATTAAGCAGACATAAAATCTGGAGTAATTCCAAGTGATGAATTTGTGTTTAGAAAGTTCACAGAAAACTCACAATAAAAGGTCCAAAGAGCTGCTGGACAGCATCGTGGTGGAGTGGCTAACACTGTTGCCTGTAACTGGGGGGACACTGGAGGATCTATTTTCCTTGGGAACTTGCAGATGGAGAAGGCAGATGAAGTTTCCAGGTGGTGGTGACATCGGAGATTAGATTGGCAGAGGATTCACAGGTTTTATGATCGATGGCCAGCTTAGTTTTTCTGGTAAGATCTTCCTTTTCAGATTAAACAACTCAGAGATTTCTTGGGTTGCAGTCAAGGATTCTTGATGCAGCCAAAGGGTAATGAATTGATGAGAGACAGGTGTGCTGGCTGGAACAGGAGGCAGGGGCAACCCTGGTCAAGACCTGAGCCCTGCCCAACCTGGATGTAGGTAGATAAAGTCTTCTAAGCATTATATGAATGGCTGATTTTCCTACACCTAGACACTATTAGGATAGTATAAGTATAGAATTCAGTGAGTGAATCTAATCAGCATCATCATCTTAAATGTAAATGAATTCTTACTACCTTTGGTGTAAACCAGTCCAATATGGTACATTATTGTAAATTTCACCACAATACTGCAAACTAACCAGTTTAGCTTACTTAAACGCTACATCACTGCTTAGTAGACCTCCATAATTTTCATGCAGAGGTTGAATAACACAAAATCAAAAGGCTGTTCCAGATCATTCCAGCCCATGTTAACAGCTGGTTATACTGAAAAACTGAAAGGACAGATGACACTTTGCCAGAAAAACCTCTAATAGAACCTGCACAGTTTTGTCAACAGATGAAAACAAGTTGAAAGTGTGGAAAAGGAGAGAAACAGCTGACTTTGTGAAGCATATCACATTATCTGTTTAACATGGTGGAAAACCTGGAAATCAAAGTGACAATATACATATACATACATAAGTTATAAGTGCGGTGTTGATGGAGAATTTAGGATTAGTATGTAGCGTTTATTTTGTAGTTAGAGAGGCAACAAATATCAACATAAAGAAACGGTATTTGGGGAACGTATTGTTATCGTGAATGAAAAAGTGCCCTAGTGAGCACCTTTACCTCTCCATCAATTATCAGCAGCACTTTGTAATTTAATTCAGATGTACTTGTGTAATGAAGAGCTGCAGAAGGACGCCCATCGGTGTCATTTTCCATCACTCCTCTGAATGTAAATGACTTGCAGATTAGAGGATGATTTGGGGTTTAAAAGGAGAAACAAATTGCTCAATTTGTGCTAATTAGAGAAGAAGAATGCAGATAGTGACCAGTGTGGTCTTAGGATGAATACCTAATTACAGAGTGGGAAAAAAATGACTCTCCATTTTTTAGCCCACCCCCAAAATCAGGCTCTCCCACCAAAATTACAGCTGAAAAATTAAGAGTAGGACCATAGAGTTCGTATGTTTTATGCATTTGACAGAAAACATACACTTCAGTGTCTCCTGTGGTCATGGATCCATGGCTGTGTGTGTGTGTGTGTGTGTGTGTGTGTGTGTGTGTGTGTGTGTGTGTGTGTGTGTGTGTGTGTGTGTGTGTAGTGGTTGCTGATATTCAGGCCCATATAATGTGTTTATCAGCCAATATTATGCCACTATTGTCCCAGTTTTCTTTATGCTTTTCTTTTCACCAGTTCTCCTTTATCCATTTTGCATTAATCGCATCTGTCCTAATTGTTCACGCGTTAAATAGAGAGTTAGTATGGCGCACAACAAGTGAGGAAGGACAATGGCACTTCAGAAATGTTGCACGCAAGCTAACACTCAAGCACACTTCAGCACAGTGACAAAGTGCAGTTTTTAGTGCTTAATCAAAAATCATTTTGAAAAATAAAAGCTATGTTAATTAGGTTTGTTATTGCACTGCTATCAATTGGTGCAGACACGCTGATCACTGAGGGAAAAAAATTTAATAAATAAAGATGATAATGTTGACCAGTAAGAGCGGAGACATGGAGGAGAGGAAGAAAAAATAATTTACATTTAAATTCTTTGCAGGCTGAAGCAGTGCTGGCAGTCTTTCTTTTTTCTTCTTCTTCCTTTGTTGTCATTGGTTGTTATTTTTCAGAAAACATTAAGGATCTTAGAGGTTGGGAGGAAGCTTGATGTAGGTGAGCCACTGGAATTTCCAAACTCCTCATACCTGCAGCACCTCAAACTGTTCACACATCAGCACCACATCTTCAAAGGTCAAAAGATCTGCAGCTCCAGAGACGCTTCGACCATGTTTTCTGTGCCGGTCAGAGGGCAGTGTGTGACACAAAAGCAAGATTTTCTGCTTTAAACATAAATCGCCAAATGATAGATTCTGATTTTGTCTTCCCGGGACGAAGAAAAAGAGGCGACGCAAAATCCTGCAAAAGATTAATTGGATCGCCTCAATCAAAACTCATTTAATTAAAAATGATCACCATTGAGATGAATGCAAATGAAAGGCAGCTATTGAACTAAACCCATTCTTCTATTCACGAGCTAAAGGTGGGATGAGACTACATGGTTAATACGCTGTTTGCTCTGCTTGGATTGTGTGTGTGTGTGTGTTCACCATTACTCCGATTGTGGGATACTCGTAGCTGAGAGAGGGGCTATGTGATGGAGTATGACCGCTGTCACAATACAGACAACAGAAAGGCTTGGTAAAAAAATGTAATTTTCCCCTCCACTGTGAAGCAGCAGCAAAAAAAAAAAAAAAAAAGAGAGAGAGAGAGAGGGGGGGAGAAAAAAGGAAGGATGAAGAAGGAAAAATGTGGGGGTATAAAAAAAAAGGACCCAGCAGAATTATTTGCCTGTAACAACTAGGGCTTGTGGTAATTATTATAATGATGTCTCCGAGTCAAGGCAGAGGTAGTGCCGCGATCACACGAAGGCTGATCAGAAAATACTAAATTTCAGGGGGTGCATAACACAGCCACAGTCAACTCATTAATGTGTGCTAATAAGGAGAAATGACAGAATGATGCTGGTTAGTCTTCTGCAAATATGACGGGAGGTAGACAGCTGTGATCGTTTTCTTTCGGTTACGTGCTGAAAACATGTACAGTTCTCTTTGAGGCTTCTGCTATCTGCAGTCATTCATACATCAATAAAACTAATATTCCATGTGAAACTTTTGGATTGTCGATTGTATTACATGTCATGCAAGTTGAACTTGAGTACATGCACACAAGCAAAAACAGTACATCTGCTTACATTGTGGCATGGCTTAGGATAGAGCAGAAAACTGCACAAAAAACAGTAAATAAATGACAAATATGAACATTTTATACAGATGATAAAATGACATGCAGAAGCTGATCATGTGTTAATCGCTTGTAAAAAAAGAAAAGAAAAGAAAAAAGAATCAGCAATGATCCCTATTACACTAAATTAAGTGTGTATCAGTAATTAAGGATACACTGATATACTGGCCAATATTACACTACTATTCAGGTGTATCAGTTGAGTTTTTTGTCCTGTTATAAATTAAAAACTACTGTGACTTTAAAACACGTCATTTATTTTACTGAAGCTGGAACCTGGAACAAAGTAGAAAAACAACACAATAAACTTAAAAAAAATGTTGGTAAAATATCAGTATTCCTTACCTGACATTTGCTCATTTTAAACACTGGTATCAATACAGGCTCAGCATTTCTGTGCATTTCTGTGCATCCCTGGTAATTCGTTTAATATAGAGCACGAATGGCCATTTAAACACACCAAAAACCGCAATTGCGCAGTTTTTAAAAATGTAATTTGCATTCAAATTTTAATCATATCTGTTTCTATCATATCTGAAAATTGAGCTCTATTGTGTACACAGCACGCACGGCTTCATGTAATGTTTCTCAAAGGACTGGATTTATTCAGGCTACATGCTGAAGATCTATTGTAACTTCTCAGGTAATAATGGCACGCTCTTTTTTCTTGTTCCTGTTTGTCAGATTAGCAGATGTTACATGTTTCCCAAGTATTTCACTGCAAAACAATAAAGTTACTCAAGCAATAACAAGTATTCAACATCTTTGTCTGCTTTCTAAAAGAGCCTGGGCTCTCTTATCTTTTGCAGCTGCAGAGCAGTCATTAAAGATGCTGTTAAAAAGCTGAAAGTCCCCTCACACTTTATTTTATCATTATTAATATTATTGATTTATTAAGTTATTTGAATAACATACTGTAGTGTCTGTTTTTTGGAAGAATGCATACATGTTCTTTACAGATGTACTTTAGATTACAAAAAGAACCTCTTAGAGCAGGAGTCCTTTCATGAGAGGGGAAGGTGTGGCGTGCTGGAACTAGATTTCTTTATGGAAGATGGATTTTGGCAAACAATGTTTTGTGACCAAAAGCATTTTCTCTGTGACTCTGCGACTGGCCCAAGAAGGCATGGTGGACATGCAGGGATAGGGTAGGCTGCTGATATGCACAGATGTTCCCCCTCATATCCACGAGCGTGTGACCACAGTCACTGGTTCATCCTTGCCCGGCGCCCGCTTACGCATCTTGCCTCTTGGTCTCTCCACATTACACAGAGCCCTGTTTGATTCTGATAGGTCCTGAAAGCCAGGAGACATACACAGCTGTAACAACATCAATGCGCTTCGTCAGGTTTTCAAGTCGGGGACATGTCTTATTATAATTACTACCTTTGCATTATTTATTTTGCTCTGCAGAGGCAAATTGTTTTGGTGCTTACTGGATGGTTTTGCGTTTTCCTCTTTTCCCTTCCTTCCCTCCCTCCATCCTGTCCTCCTTTTCCTTCTCTGGGAGAAGAGAGAAAACCGGAGTTTGGGAAGAGGGACAGGGTGAGAGTAGGTGAGGGGAGAATGGTGGGGGTAGCAAATCATTTATTTACGTTTGGCATCTGCATAATGAGGCAGGGAGCCAATGGCAGCCCTGGTCGGCTGGAGACAGGGTGGCATGCCTTCAGTTTTAATGGGCACACTGAAGAAACTTCCAATCCTTCTTGACATTTCTCATAGCGAAATAAACGTGCTCTGGGTCAGAGTGTCTATTAGCAAGATAAGAGACGAACAAGTCAATTATACTTCAATGACTACATAGCCAGGGGACCTCATTAACATGATCAGGGAGGTCCATGCTGCAGCAGCCCTCTCCTGTGTGTAGCCCCTGATTAAGTTGTGGAAGAATGACATGGCCTTTTTCCCTCTGCTCCATGCAGGAAGAGAAGAAAAAGCAGCGCAAAGAACGTAAATATATTCAAATCTACATAAGCAACCACAAACACAACCCCCCACACACACACATGGGCATGCACGCGGTGGCAAAGACACAGCAGACATCGCCAGGACGTGGTGTCTGACCAGCCAGCCAGAAATTGTTGACACATTCAAAAAAAGTAAGAGGCACACTTCATCAGAGGTTTGTGGGGAGGTTTTTTTTTTTTTATCTGCTGATAGGGTCACAGAAGTGGATGCTTTGGGAAAACATTTGTGGCAGGGGATGTAGCGAGCTGTCATGCACAGCCTGGACGGATGGCCTTGGGTTGAGAGTGGAGGGTGGGCTATGTGGGGTGGAGGGGGGGTGCGGCGCAGCAGCCGAGGCGGGGCACAGGCAGAAGCGGAGGCGCGGGTTTAAAAAAAGCAGAGCCTGGGGTTTGGTGGGCGGAGTGGTGCTGTTTTTTTTCTTTTTCCCTTCCCTTCTCCTCAGCGCCGGCTTGTTTTCTCGGCGAGGATGCTGCGATCTGTTGACGCTGATGCGATGACTGCAGACAGGGTACAGGGAGCACGGCTTGTCTTTTCTAGTGCTTGCATAGTGTGCATCATATACAGCCACTGCTTGGCCAAGGCTCCAGCTAATTAATTTGTATGCCTATTTGGACCAGTGGGAATTGATCAGCAGTCAGCTTATCAGCAGCAAAAGTGTTGACTGCTGCTTCCGACTGCAAGAAAAAAACACTCATTCACCCAACACTTGCAGTCTTTTATGTCGTGAGCTATTGTGGCTCTGCCTCTTGGCTTGAAAAGCAGTGTTTATACCTTTATCTTTCATCTCCATAAGTGTGTTTGAAATAGTAAAGAGAATGACAATGATTTGGTAACCCTGGCCAGGATTTAAGGATTGCTAAGCACTGGCAAAAGATCACAAGTGCTTAATAGTATAGAATCAAAGTAAGACAGTAAATGGAGAAACTTCTCTGGGTTGTGTGTGGCCCTGAAAAGTAAGAGGAGAAGGAGAGACGGTAACAAGCCTTTGTCCACAGGCACACCAAGCACACACAAAGGCATCCCACTAGGAAAGGTTCCAGACGTATTTGCTCACATACCTCCATTATTGCTCTGTGAAACATGAATGATTTGATTATTTGATGACAGCTTATTTCTTAAATCTGTTTCGGCACCATATGTGTCTAATATGCGGCTCGCCCGCAATATGAATGCGTTGCCCTGGGGACTGTAAAAGGCCAGTGCAGTTTTCAAACCTGGAGGGAGGATTGGCTTGTGAGCTCAGACAGGCATACTGTGCTACGCAAAAGCGCAGCGGACTGGATTCAAGTGCATGTTCAAGGAAACGTCTTCCTATTGCCGTGCCTCTTGTATTCTCCCAGTCTTTTTTTTTCTTTTGGATTATGAATTAATAAGACTGCTTAAGGCTATAACTACTGTTTTTGAATATCTTGGCCTTGGCAAGCCAAATAAATCAAGCAGAACAGAGTCACAGAAAGACTACTTCTTTATGTCCACTGTCGTCCTGAGGTAATATTCTTGTTATTATAATTGGTTCCCGAGTTTTTTTCTCCCCTGGCAGGAATGTCAAACAATGTGTTGCAATTGAGACTAACTTTAACCTGCTTGGCAACCTGTGTCTAATCATTCTAATTGGCTCCTTAGAGGAGCTGACTGGATGACAGTGATGCTCTGATGATAAATCACATCAGGCTGTTCACACTATTGGCACAAAGTCCAAATTAATTGAATTAATCCATAATTCTTGCAGAATTTAGTGGTGATCCAGAGCCGATGACTTTGGCATTTTTCTGTGAGAGGTGATGCAGCTTCTGCTTTCTGTCAGGCTTCATCAAACATATATTTTATATATAAAATATATAGTATATATTTTTATTTTTTCATATTTAGTATATTTTTGCCGAGGTTTTAAATTACATATTACATGTGATTTATATTTCCAACACTTAGGAAAAACCACTGCTAATTAACTCATAACTAGTTACATTTTAGTAGCATTTGGTAGTATTTACACAATAGAAATACTTTGCTTAATAAAAGTAATTATTTTCAAAATTATAATATTGTGTTATGTATGTCTGTTATGTCTACATATATCATAAATTACAGCTTTTTTGAAATAATTGTGTTCTCCTTATGGTCTCACATGCATTTTGTGTTTCATGTACTTTAATGATTACCAAATGTTACTTTTTTGTAATAATGCAATTTTTGTACATTTAGTCATTTTAAGCCTTTATTTGACAGCAAGGCAGTGTTGTGTTTTAGTTTTAACTACAATCCTTCCATATCTAAATCTAACCAAGTAATTTGGTGGGAAAAGCCAAAGTGAAAAACAACAGATAACACAACTGAATGGTTAGAGAAACCAAATATGAACCCCCGCGTCTGAGTTCACAGTTTTACTATTTATATAAACTACTCAATAAATTGTAGTAGAATGAATCTCTATGAAACCCACTTTCATGAAACAGCCATTTTATTGATATTGTACTCTTGATGCTAAGCTAGAAATCGCTCAGAGTTTAAAAATATCTTCTTCATAATAATAAGAGCTATATTTTTAAAAATGTGCAGGGAAAACATCTTCTAGATTGGGGTCAATAGTGCTAGCAAACTAAGCTAAACGTGTGCTAACTAATAGTGGCCCTACCTATGTAATACACTTCACTGTTATTTTACCAGTCTGTTGTTCCACTGAGAGTCAACCTAGTAAGTGTTTTTCAGGATTACATTTACAGTAAGAACAGTAAGTGGAATCATTAACCTTGAGTACCTTGAGTGTTTCACACGGCTCTTTAGCATAACTATAGAGCAGCAACATTAGCTAAAGTGCGTACACCTTTAAAATACTGCTATATGCGGATTAGTTTATTTATTATTTTATTCCTGAGTTCCCTCTATCCAAAGTTTATTATACCATATGTCAGCTACTTCTCTATCTTCTATCTGGAAGTGGCTGACATCCAGAAATCCTACCAGTGGCTGGACAAAGCTGTACTGAAGACACCTCTGTGACATAGAGGCACTAATCATGGCAGCACAGGAACAAGCTCTAAGTACAAGATCCATAGAGGTTGGGGCCTATCGCACCAGACTAATGCCCCGGTGCAGGCTGTGTAGAGATGTTCTTGAGACAATCCAGCACATAACAGCACGGTGCAAAATGCTAACAGGCAGGGCATAGTATACAGAAACATCTGTGCCTGAAAGTCCTGAGGTTAAAATGGGAGATGCCCCCTAGCATGGTTGAGAATGACTGAGCTAAGATCCTGTGGAACTTCCAGATACAGACAGACAAACTGGTGATGGCTAAGGTGGCAAACCGGCACTGCATCCCTGCTATAACTCATACCTCTAGCACAGAAACACCTGATGTTATTCTTACTGAAGTGCAAACATGGTTAGCTTTATGTAGGGTTGCCAACCGTCCCTTAAAATACGGAATCGTCCCGTATTTCGAAACAAAAGTACACGTCCCGTATTGAGCTAATAAGGGACGCACTTTGTCCCGTAATACAGTGAGAATCAAAAGTAGTCTATAAATGTTAATGGAATTAACGCTTTGTTGGAAAACATAATTCCCAGCCCCTCTCCTGCTTTGTGACCAATGAGCTGACAGCACACTTATGACAATTCGAGTATGACAATTCAGATTACCGCTCATCTCATTGGTCGAGGAAAGGTCGCTTGCGGAGAAAATACCGGAAGACAACAGGTGACCACAACAAGAAGCATGGCCAACAGGGAAACAAACGCCGACACTGCGGTGCAAGTCTCGGACGACAGTACACCTAAAGCTGGGCAGACACTGTGCGATTTTTTCAGTCGCGATATTCAGCTCCTGCTCAAACTGCACGATTGACTCGCAGGGGTTAGAAGTTCGTATGTCACGATGCAGGTCTCACACTATACCGCCCGATGCTCTGATGCGACCTGAGAGCTCACCCTGTGCGTCCATAAAATGAAGGTTATAACAGAAAATCTGTCGCTCTCTCTCTCTGTCTTTCACTCACACAGACACACCACCACCATCAACTTTGCTAAATTGCTAATGAAAAACATGATCAGGCAGCTGTGATTGAGCAGCGATGTAAATCCAACTATTTTCACGGTTGTTGTGGTCGTGATCATTTTGTGATGCCACATCGAAAAGGCTCGGATGAGCTTTCCAAAGTTCTACAAGTTGTGCCTCCATCGCTTGTGTCCAGATCACACGCTGCACAGCTGTGCTGCGCCGTCTTTTTCACCGACGTTTACGTGTTTGCGCGTGAGCAGTGTTGGCGGCTGCGGTGACACCCTCACGAGCGATTGATGATCGGGAGCTGGTCGTGAGGTGTTAATCACTTCTCGTTACCCCACGTATACTACACGACGCACGATGAAGGCCAAAATCGGTCCGATCACCAAAACGGTCGCACGACTCAAAAATCGTCTCAAAATGGGCCAAAAATCGCACAGTGTGAGCCCAGCATTAGAGCAGCAATGTTTGTTCCCCTCAGAGAAAGGGAAGAATGGGAAAAGGAAAACACCTGGCTGGAAAAAGTTAATATGGGCATGTGCAGTGAATATCAGCGCTATGTGGCCAGAAGTGTGATAATATAATTTATTTTGTGTAATAAACAACTGCAAGGATAGATGATTACAACAAATAGATGACTAATACATAAAAGTAATACATAGATGAATAATGATGATGAGTTAAGATGCGTAATCATGGGAACAAGCGGGTTTACAAACAGGAGCAGCTGATTAGCATTAGAAAAGCTGAAATAATACCTCAGCTGAAGCCAATTGTACTAAATGCACTAAATGTGCACTGTTGCAAGAATGTTTTTCTTTCTATTATTTTCTATTATTTTAAGTTAAGCAGGACAAAGTTCTTTTAAAGAAAGATTTACTTATATTCTCAAAAGTTAAGCATGACAGGCTTCTGTTTAAGAAAGAGACCTGTTTTATTGTGTTAATGTTGTCATTTTGAGCTAAAAATAAATGGCTAAATGATCATTTGTTTCACATGTGTTCATATCACAAAGAATAGAATATGCATCTGCTTAAATCAACTTCAAGTCAAATGGTTAAAAAAAATAATTTCACACACAAAAAAAGAGCTAGAAAATTCACCACACTGGGAAGGGTGAAGACAACTGGGTTGCCCGGCCCTGGCCACGAGGTGTCCCTTATTTATTTTTCAGGGAGTTGGCAACCCTAGCTTTATGTAATGCAAATGACCTTGTGGCACTGAAGCACATTATAGTATAAAATTGTATAGTGACATGTACAAATTGCTTAAGAACTGAGAGACTGGAGGATAAATGGGCTGTTTTGATTATTTTTCTGCTTTCTCAAAGAACCTTTCCAACAATCGGAATATACTGACTTGCTAATTCTCCACTTCTGAATAAAATCAATTCATGAGCTATGAAGGAGGTCACACTGCGGTCTTGGGATACAAGTCTTCTTTTATCTAACTGCAAATAAAGCCCACCACCGCTTCAAGGTTTGTGCTACAACAAAATTTTCCAGTGGAGAAAACTGGAAACTCAACAAGGGCAAATTCAGACACTTTTGACCGTACACAGAGATTTTCACAATTAATCTTGCAGTACTTCTGGAAAAGGTAGTTTGTAGGTGTCACAAAGGTGAGAGACATCTGAGGTGGGCTGTAATTGTGTGTAGATGTATATGTGGTTCCTGTGAGGATTTGAGGGGGGGTTGCAGCTACGGGGAATCTTTCTGGCCATTTAGCCCAGCTAATAGCCTTTCTGCCATGCCAAATCACCCTTCTTGCCAAACATTCAGACCTGAACTCCTGACATCCCCTCAGGGGACCGAAGAAGCGCTTTAATTGATATACTGCATCTCAAAGCCTTTGAATGTAAAGGAAGGAGGAAACTGGTAGACGAACAAAAGGCTACAGCCCAGAAAGCAGGATTCATCTTCTTCTCAGCATTGCTGGTGTCACACTCGGTGTTCTTGCTGCCTCAGATCTCCACAGCAGGGATAATGCTGGCTGTGCCCTAACAAGACATACAGTTATGGTTGATTTCTTGTTTCTCAGGTCTTCTCACAGACTGGAAGAAAATACTCACTTTATTCACTTCAAATGCGGTAACTACACCCGTCTGCTTGTTCTTTTGACATGTGAAGAATAAACAGAAACCTCAGATGAACAAAAGACCAAAATCACCAGCAGGAATTAATATGCTGGATTTTCTTTTCGTACAGATTTTCATTTGGATGGTCGGCTTGTCTGTGACTGTTTCACATTGCTTATTACAGCAGGGAAGTGAGGCATGTAATAGTCATCCCTTCAATAACCTCTGAGCCATACGAAAGCTGTTAAGTCTGGAAGAGAGAACAGCACGAGTGCCACTACGCTCTCTCACGGCAGGTAGTTTTACTGCGAAAATCAATAACAAAGACTTTAAGACACTTAAAGGCTGTGGATTTTGTATTAAGAACTTATTGGCATTAGATTTGAATACACTCACTAAGGGTTAATATTACTAAGGGTTAGGATTTTTAATTTTTAGTGCTTTGTCCAAACCACCGAGTGAAAGTGATGGCAAAGGAGTGAAAACACATTAAAGGAGCAAGTGAAAACAAAGCCCCTAAAAAACCACACAGATCACAGCTGACTAACTGATAAAGCTTCAACTTGGCCACTTCCAAATGAAGACTTTAGTCCTCTTTAAAGGAGGACTGGTGTCTCTCCGTGTCCTCTGCACAGAGGCACCAAGGCCAAAGGACAGAGATTACTAGCAACCTCTGACAGAACTTGAGATCAATATGATTCTGCAAAATGTTGCAGAACACAGAACACATTGCTCCCATCACAGCAGCAAATCTGCTGTGATGGGAGCAATGTTGTCAAGAAGAGTGGGTCAAAATTCCTCCACAATGATGTGAGAGACTGATAAAGTCATACAGAACACCATTACTTCATGTTAATGTTTCTAAATGTTTTTGCACTAATTTACTCCAAGTTGCAGAACCACAAACCAGTATGTCACACAACGTCATACAACGTCTTCCTTGTCAAACAGTGGGTCCTACATTACCCATGATACATCTCCCTCACCAACACTGTTGATTTAGGTGCATGCTAGTGCATGTTTAGGTAGCTTATAGATGAACAAATTAGAAGCTGCACACAGTTGTTAACAGATTTGTCTCTTTAGAATTGTTTGTTTGAAAGATTTTGAGTAATTAGTAAGAAAGACCAGATAGAGAACCATGGCTTGTATTAAACACATTTGTGATTAGATAATAGTGTTGGAGATAAACACACACATGCACAGACACAGTTGTCATGTGTATTACGTGCTAAGAAACCGTGGCTCCTAAATATCTATTTGCCGCCTGCAGGCTGAAACAGGTCACAGTGTCACGCTCATTTGGCCTGCCATACTTTTCACACTTGTACACGTGCCGGCTAATTTACCATAATTACCAAATTAACTGGTGAATAATTTCATTTTAATTACCTTTTTTCATCTACCTTCATAGTGTTGGATTTAAAGATGAGGCCTGTTTCGAGTGTCATGTTCAATAAAGTGGGATGGGAAGGGACCCAATTAATATCAGATAGCTGGAACCCTCAAACAGAAAAAAAAAAAAACAGACTCTAACAGGGACATTTCCTCAGGACATATCTGAGCCTGACTAGACTAGCTTTAATTTGAGCAGTGAAGCCCACAGGGTATAGGTTTGTCTTGAAGGTAAGCACTTTGGACCGAGAAAAGACCCGAATTAATAATAATAATAATAATAATCTTCCGATAGTAAGCTATGCACCTGCAAAGCTCCTGTTGTTAGCAGGAGATGTGGTTAAAAGAAGCAAATCTAAAAAAATGAAAAAAAGAAAGCACATGCTTCCATACTTTCCCACCATACCCTGTTATATTTGTGTCACTTTAAGGATATCCAGCTCTGACCTGATTAATGATCAAGTTCATGCTCATTCATTGATTTGGTGAGCTCGTTTTTTTGACAGCTACTTTAAAACTCGGACATATTAGATGAATCCACATGACTATACATGGCTACAAAGGTGAAAGGCAATTTTTTCTATGGGTGGGATGTCACTGTAAAAGAAAAAAAAGGAGAAAATGTAATATTTAAGTGTACCTATATTCTCTAATAGTAATTTTCTGCATTGAATAGTTTTTTTAAATGACGCTTTGACTTACATTTTCAATGAAGGGGATTTTCTCGTAACAGGTTACTTCTGTTCAGTGATGTTGTCACTATAACGAAAGAAAAAGACTTCAAGACTCCTTCCACAGTTTGTGTGAGCTCCTTCGTCTTTACAAAAGATGTCTGTGCAAAACCTCTAAAACTCAGACAAATATTTTCGGTGCTGTTTTGGTGCAATTATGATTAAATACATAAAAACTTAACTGAACCCTAGTGAAAGCTCAAACCCACCCTGTGCCATGAATGACCAGTGCAGAAGTTGCTGTGAATGTTTTTCTGCTGTGCTTCCGCTTCTGCTTCCACGTCCCAACCCTCTCGCCTCTTTCTGTCTGTCATTCTGATACTCTAATAGCTCTTCTGCTCCCTGGTAGTCTTAAAAGGATCTCTGCGCTGTGGTCCTTCAGCTCACATTACCCAAGGCTAGTCCACACTCTTGAAATTGTAACCTTATGATTCTCCAGGACAAAGTTAATGGGACACCAGAGTCCTAACCCGCCCCAACCAGCACCGTGGATTAGTGCTACTCGGATCCAATCACATCCAGGCCCGTCACAGAGGCACTTCAGACCAAGTAGCTGCAAATCTGAGGCGGCAACTCTGGGCCCAAGACCTGCCTGAGTTTACCCATAGCCCCAGGTCATGTGGCTTTGCTCACCAGCCTTTGATGGCCTCAGGGGACTGAAAGAGCAGAGGCAGAGAGAGGAAGACAGCTAGACTGACCCAGAAAGTCTAGCATGGTGAGACACATGATGGTCCCATGGTGATCTCCCCTGGTTTTCAGTTGACGAAGATGTGGACTAAAGAACATCTGGAAGGCATCCCCATGAGCAGCAAGAGGCATGTCTGTGGCTGAAGTAGGGCTGGTCAACAGACCAAGATGAGGGAATGCTTCCTGTGGGTCACAGAGGTAATCTAAAGGGAGCATGTCGATAAGGTAATCTAGCTAAACTCACTACCTTACGAAACAGTTAGCCACTAAAATAAATACCATTAGCCCTATGAGGTGAGTTGGTTGTAAAGTCTGTGTCCTTTTTTAAGATACAGTCATGTGACAATACAACCGCAGATAACCTACAAAAATTGATATATATGCACTGTGTTATTATTTATTTAGCAAAAATTGAGCCAAAATGCAGTAAATAAAAAGCTTAGTAATGCTTCCATTGGAATAGGAATTAAGAGGGTAAATAGCCGCCAGGTGCTGCAACATAACCACCCCTAACATAAGCAGAGGATTTGGCAGTTTGTTAAGGAAGAAAGATAGGAGCAATGAGTTTAGATAAGCAATAGTTGCTGCCCATCAATCTTTGACTTTTTAAGACAATTTCTAAACAGTTTGAACTCCATTAGTGCAGTGAGAAAGATTATTCACAAATGGAAAACATATAAAACGGTTGCCAGCCTTCCAGGAGTTGGAAACTCACTCCAGTAACCTCACTCCAAGATCAGACGGATCTTGTTTCCTCAAAGAAACAAGGAGAAAGCCTCATCTCTCTAAAGAACAGTTCAGCATGATTTAGATTTGCAAAGTTGCATCTGAACAAACAAGACTCCTTGAATAATGTCCTTGGGACGGGTGAGACAAAAGTGAAGACGTCCGGCCACAATGCAAAGCAATATGTTAGGTTTAAAAGTTTGGGGTGGGCCACAAGACCTGGGCACCTTGCAGTCATTGGGTTGATCGTGAGCTCCTCTGTACACTAAAGTGTTCTGGAGTTAAATGTGAGTATGACAGCTAAAGCTGAGCTAAAACTGAGTCATGACATGGTAATAATCCCAATCACAGCAGAGCAATGTTGTCAAGAAGAGTGGGTCAAAATTCCTCCACAATGATGTGAGAGACTGATAAAGTCATACAGAACACCATTACTTCATGTAAATGTTTCTAAATGTTTTTGCACTAATCTACTCTTAGTTACATGGCACTCGAAGTCAGAGGTAAAGTCACAAATGAAGGATAAAGTTGTATTCCGGAGGACGACACTCTTAAGGTCTTTTTGATTAAATCTTGCCAATTTATTCTTAATGAACACAATCTCCAAGCCTTATTTTTTCCAAATACTTCTAAAAGTTCCTCAAAAGCCACAGAAAATGTCAGATGATGCCATTATCCCACTATTACACCTGTTTTGGGGTTTTTTGTTGTTTTTCTTAATGGCGCCCTTAAATCCGTAGACAGTAGAAGGCTGATGTATGCTGCTTCCAGGTCTGTAAAGAAAGGCTATTATGAAAGTACCTTAAACCTTTCGTCACCAGCAGGGGGCAACTCCTGTAGTTGCAAAAAGACTTCCAGTTATGTACAAGTCCATGTGAAAACAGCCCTTGGCTCACTCAATCCATGCCCTCAAGTAAACACTTTCCTGATGAGATTATAGGCTCGATGACTAGTTTCAGGTCATACTGAACAGAGCTGGATCACTGCGACTGTGAACCTGTTTATTTTCACCACTGCTTCATTAGTTTTCTTTGAACATCCACAGTCCATTTCACAGACATTCAAGACAGTGTGACCGTGAAGCTCAACAGCTGAGCAGCAGCATCCACGAGATGTCAGATACTACAGTAACCAGCCAGTTGCCTTGAATGAAAGTGCACTGTAGAAACGAGGACAAATCAGAACAGAGGAGCCACTTGGTTACAGAGACAAAGAGATACATTAAGAGAGTACAAAGACAGAAAGGGAAAGCGAGGTGAGGCTGATTGCAAAACTCACTTAAAGAGAACGTCAAAAGAATTAGGTCCATTACATCCGACTGAGCGTAATGGAAGCCAGCGGGTTGACGGGGAGCTCGTGAATATGCGGTGGGCGTGCAACGGCTGAAATAGCAGGCAAAACTTGTATGTTGACTAGTCTTTTATTTGACTGGATTAATGTTACTTAGCCCACATGCAATGAGGCGCATGTAATGCAAAGATCTTCATACAGACTGACTTGATTTCTCTTGTTGTTTTTAACATCCTTAAAGATCAAAGTGTAGAGACATACACTCAATGACCTGTATGATGGACAGTTCAACACTTGTCATTCAAAAGACCCCACAGAACTGTTCTAGTTCTGATTTTAGTACCAGGACGCTCATATTAGGGCCACATTGCTCAGTCAACTCAGCGGGAGCTTAATGCTAGTGAGCTGATTCATAGCATCCACGGTGAATGGCACCTGATTCTGCATTACGTTTTGTTAGCACATCTGTTAAAGTCATACAGTGGTTGTTTATGTTAGTTGTCAGTGCAGTGTGATACAAACTACAGTTTGAAAATCAGTCATCAGTTTCACTGCTGCAGCCATTCATTTATGGAACATGCTCCCACCTTCAACACATAAAGCCTTTCGTTTTAAAAGCCCACCTCCCTATTCATCAGCGTTGTCATTGTGAGACAACATGGTCATGCTAGGCCGTGTTTTCAATGCTGTTTACAGGTATTGTGTTCAGGGCTATTGGGCCAGCGTGGCCTGGCCTCCAAGCCATTGTGCCTGCCCACAATAGATAATGAGCTATCCACCCATATGCAGCCAGCAGAATATGGACATACACCCACACACGCACGCAGTATGATTACACCAAGACAGGGACACAAGCACTCAGTCGGTGTTGTCCACAGATTTCATTGATTGAGCTATTCTGCTCACAGTTATTTTCTGTCATGAAATATTCTGACCAGGGCAACTTTGTCAGAGTATTTGGATTGAGATTTGTGCCTGAAAGCATTCAGCGGAAGGTCAAGAGCCCGATCAGGTGTTGTTCACAAGCCTGTGAGACATTCAATGACCAGCACAGTGGATGATTAATTTCAGCCACCTTTGGGGTGTAAAAATGGTTATTCAAGCTGCATGTTTTGAGAAATTTATATTGCAGCAACTTTATAATGAAATACCTCACATACTGATTGTCAGCTTGTCAAGTTGATATAATAATAACAATAACACATACAAGCTTATGTTTCTGATGCTTCAACTGAGATTAAATATGATGATCTGATTTTGGTGTTAAAATATTATGCTAAATTACTGGACACAATTCAAATGCAGCCATTAGAAGTTTCACGTGAAACAAATGGCCTGAATCTTCTTTAAACCTTCATACTACACTCTCAGAGTCGTGTAACAGTGGTTTGCTATTCAACATTGTGACATATTCGCATTCGCATCCGCTTATCCTTTTCAGGGTCGCGGGGGGCGCTGGAGCCTATCCCAGCTGTCATAGGGCGAGAGGCGGGGTACACCCTGGACAGGTCGCCAGTCTGTCACAGGGCCAACACACAGAGACAGACAACCATTCGCACTCACATTCACTCGCACATTCACACCTATGGGCAATTTGGATTAACCAATTAACCTATCCCCACTAAGTGCATGTCTTTGGACGGTGGGAGGAAGCCGGAGTACCCGAAGAGAACCCACGCAAACACGGGGAGAACATGCAAACTCCACACAGAAAGACCCTGGCCTGATGGTGGAATTGAACTCAGGACCTTCTTGCTGTGCGGCAACAGTGCTAACCACCGTGCCCATTGTGACATATTGACTTAAAAAAATAATACAGCCTTTGTAGGTAGGTTCTTTAAATTACCCACCAGGTGGACAAACTTAGATCCTCGAGCAGTTAAGGAGGTAACACAGCAAGTGGATTTACATGCCGCAACTGATGCAAAAAGAGAGGCCACCTCGCTCACGGCGGCCACATCAAAGGGAACCTGGTTATTAATGGGCACTGGAAGCTGCATTACCATCACATACACCTCGCTGTCCTCATTTACTCTCAGCAGCACACACAAATACGCACTGAACATATGTGCGGCAAGATGGAGACACACACCACGACCACACAAGCTACGAGGGACAAACTGGGTTCTATAGTCAGAATAACCAGAAGCTGTTGTTGCTTCACAATTAATTAGGCAACTTATTGAGCTCAAGATGCAATATGCATGTTAATTTAATGGGTTATGTCTGGTTTTAGAAAATAGAAAAAACGCTTTGATGTTCACAAAACTTGGCAGTAAATCACTGGCAGCAAACAATTACAGAATTAATGAAGATGGAGAAGACAATAGCGCAGGCTATTGTTGCAAATACATGCATGTTATTATCTTAAAACGCATGCATGGTAAATGGGAATCAGCCAGTATTGTGCCATCGTGTTTATTCAGGCTTAGTATCAATGCTCTCTTACTGGTCATGAGTGCATCAAGTGTGATGGTGGGCTCAGCTTTCTTTGTTGATCACTTTGATTTATTTTGGAGCGGTTCCATACCATAGACTGTATATAAATGATGGATATGGCCACTGTGTCATCACCCAGTGCTTTGTGAATTGTCATTTTGAACTTTTCCTTTATGTTTATTATCATGTTGTTATTTTTGGAGCCAGAAATGACATGACTTTGACACTTGAAGCTAATTTTTCAGCTAATGCTAGTAAGCTAGGTTAGCAACGCACTTCCAAAGATACCTGCTAATAACCAGGAGTAATTTACAGGTATAATACTAGTATTTCAATCATTCAATCACCAATACTGGAACTTAGTCTTCTTGGACAGGTTCTTAGTACAAAACGATAATAAACAATGCCCCCTTACACACACACACACACAAACATTTTCCTCCACTATTCAACCAGACAAACGGAATTGGATTAAAAAATACCATTTGTGCTGCTTGCCTGTGCTCTACATGGACATCGTCACCTCTCTGCACACCTTCCTGGCTGAAGAATTGTAAAATATTATTACTTCTATAGTTGAATAAATATCTACTATATCACCAAAAATTATTTACTATTAGCTGACAGTGCTAGGTGGTGGAGGAATGTTTCAAACCATTCCTTTAAGAAAAGAAGCAATAAAACCCCATGAAAACACCTCATTAGGTATAAAACTGCATTACTGGAAAATTATGCATAAAATATCAAATATGAAAATAATTATTTAGCTGGAAAATGATCCTTATCAGTGTTAAATGTATTAATATTGCTGCTTTACGTTGCCTGTTTTATTATCATCTTGTTCAGAGACGCTGTCCTCTCTCCATCATTGTCAGAGCGTTTCTTGCTGATGTACTAAAGGAGTTATTAACAGCTTTTTTATACTTCATCTTCTTGTGATGCTAAATCACTGACTTTCCTTTACTTGCTAATGCTAGCTGTGTTTTCAAATAAAAGTGCCAATCATAACTGATCTCATGCGCCCCAAACCATCTGTGAAAGAACAGAGATTTATCCACAATGCCCAAACCACCAGAAAACAGATTTCCCAGCCAACCAACTCAAGTCAATGCGATGGTATATGGACTCGGCTGTAACACAGAGACAGCTACATTTTCCTATGAACACGGAACGAGCAGAGCTTTCAGGGACAATAGCTGACTGTGGCCACAAGATGGCAATAACGTGGCGGTAAAGGATGAATCCAAACAGGCGAGGAACTTTGTGACAGCACTGTGTGAGATGAAAGGAGAGCGATCGCTTTACTTTGGCAAGATTTAGATTATGTCTATGTTTAGATTTCATTTGCCTTGCTTATCCTGACAAGAGGCCAAAATCCCAACCCAACTGAAAGGTCCAGTTTACTAACTCAAAGTATCTACCATACCTGCCAGTCAGTCAGTGGGCAGACAGTAAGCAGAAAAGCCCGTAACTTTAATAAACTTTAATAAGGTTTAAATTTGTAGGCCATAGAGACAACAAAATAATTTAGTTTTTGATATTACATAGACCTACATGTTCTTACATGTAGATACAATAAGGCACACCAGTAACGTTTTAACACACACATTAACATACAGTGGGGCAAAAAAGTATTTAGTCAGCCACCGATTGTGCAAGTTCCCCCACTTAAAACGATGACAGAGGTCAGTAATTTGCACCAGAGGTACACTTCAACTGTGAGAGACAGAATGTGAAAAAAAAAATCCATGAATTCACATGGTAAGATTTGTAAAGAATTTATTCGTAAATCAAGGTGGAAAATAAGTATTTGGTCACCTCAAACAAGGAAAATCTCTGGCTCTCACAGACCTGTAACGTCTTCTGTAAGACGCTTTTCTGTCCCCCACTCGTTACCTGTATGGATGGCACCTGTTTGAACTCATCATCTGTATAAAAGACACCTGTCCACAGCCTCAAACAGTCAGACTCCAAACTCCGCCATGGCCAAGACCAAAGAGCTTTCGAAGGACACCAGGAAAAGTATTGTAGACCTGCACCAGACTGGGAAGAGTGAATCTACAATAGGCAAGCAGCTTGGTGTGAAAAAATCAACTGTGGGAGCAATCATCAGAAAATGGAAGACATACAAGACCACTGATAATCTCCCTCGATCTGGGGCTCCACGCAAGATCTCATCCCGTGGGGTCAAAATGATCATGAGAACGGTGAGCAAAGATCCCAGAACCACACGGGGGGACCTGGTGAATGACCTGCAGAGAGCTGGGACCAAAGTAACAAAGGTCACCATCAGTAACACACTACAACGGCAGGGAATCAAATCCCGCAGTGCCAGACGTGTTCCGCTGCTGAAGCCAGTGCATGTCCAGGCCCGTCTGAAGTTTGCCAGAGAGCACATGGATGATACAGCAGAGGATTGGGAGAATGTCATGTGGTCAGATGAAACCAAAGTAGAACTTTTTGGTATAAACTCAACTTGTCGTGTTTGGAGGAAGAAGAATACTGAGTTGCATCCCAAGAACACCATACCTACTGTGAAGCATGGGGGTGGAAACATCATGCTATGGGGCTGTTTTTCTGCCAAGGGGACAGGACGACTGATCCGTGTTAAGGACAGAATAAATGGGGCCATGTATCGTGAGATTTTGAGCCAAAACCTCCTTCCATCAGTGAGAACTTTGAAGATGAAACGAGGCTGGGTCTTCCAACATGACAATGATCCAAAACACACCGCCCGGGCAACAAAGGAGTGGCTCCGTAAGAAGCATTTGAAAGTCCTGGAGTGGCCTAGCCAGTCTCCAGACCTCAACCCCATCCGGTTGTTCAGTGATGACGCGACGAATCCTACTTCCGGGTCTAAAGTAGTCTGCGTTTAATATGGCTTTTGTGTTGTTAACATGTTTAATGTTACGTATTTTCTTCTATTTGATCTCAAAAAGCTCCTAAAACAGTCAGTGATCACTGTTGACCTCCCTCGGCTTTTATTACCGCTAATCATTTATTTAAGCTCAGTTTTTAAAACCTTAGGATGTAACTACAGCCCAGCCCATGCAGCAGTATATGAATGACTAACCTCGTATTGTGGATGGATTATCTCAGTTGTTCTCCTGGCTGAAGTTTGGTCCTTTTACAGCATCCTGCCATGCGATTACATTTGTTCCTGACCACCGACAACACTCACGTTAACTTTTATCGAGTGGAAAAAAAGTTAGCTTGTTTATATTATGCTAACATAGCTGTGTCGCTAGCGGTCAAGCAGCACATCATTATATACCAGCTAGCCCAACTTCAGTAACCCTACAAACGTCACTGCTGTTTAGTTTTCTGTCTTCATTTATGTTGGAAGTGATAGCAGAGCTGTACGTTTTAATTTGTTTCCAAAACCCCGCAGTCAGGACATGCTATATTGTATTTAGATAGAAGCTAGCGAGCTAACTCCCTGCTAACTTCTAACTCCGTTAAATGTCATAAATTCCGTTTTCATGGATGCCTGGATGTTAAACTCAATTGTTACACCTGGTAGAGCAGAACGCTGATCATTTTATTAAAGATGAAAGACTTTAGACAGTTTTTCAACTCTCAGTAATGCCATAGTGATCGTTTGATATATGGACCTGCAGCGGAGTTTAGACCCAGACACGGCTAGTGACGTCAGACTGAACAACCGGATAGAAAATCTGTGGCGGGAGTTGAAAGTCCGTGTTGCTCGGCGACAGCCCCAAAACATCACTGCTCTCGAGAAGATCTGCATGGAGGAATGGGCCAAAATACCAGCTACTGTGTGTGCAAACCTGGTAAAGACCTATAGTAAACGTTTGACCTCTGTTATTGCCAACAAAGGTTATGTTACAAAGTATTGAGTTGTATTTTTGTTATTGACCAAATACTTATTTTCCACCCTGATTTACGAATAAATTCTTTACAAATCCTACCATGTGAATTCATGGATTTTTTTTTCACATTCTGTCTCTCACAGTTGAAGTGTACCTCTGGTGCAAATTACTGACCTCTGTCATCATTTTAAGTGGGGGAACTTGCACAATCGGTGGCTGACTAAATACTTTTTTGCCCCACTGTATATCACATAATACCGTTACACTTAACTTCAAATTCAAATTATACTTCAAATTATAGCTTCAAACATTTACAAAAATCATTCAAACCTAAACTATATTTCTTGAATTTCCAAGATGCGCTCTAAATTCTCTGTAGGTTATATAGGTCTCCATGTGTTTCTTTTATCTGTTTATTTAATCATTTGTATTAGTGTCATTTCAGTTATCACATTATATGCAATATAGCAGAGGTGGGACCAAGTCATTGTTTTGCAAGTCTCAAGTAAGTCTCAAGTCTTTATCCTCAAGTCACAAGTCAAGTCTCAAGTAATGTCATGCAAGTCAGAGTCGAGTCTCAAGTCACTGGTGTAAAAGTCCAAGTAAAGTCACAAGTCTGAAATTTTGAATTTCAAGTCCTTTCGAGTCTTTAAAAAAAAACGAAAAAATTATGTTGCAGTTATGCTAAATGTAAATATTAGACCATGTAATTTTTAAATCTGTGTTTTTCTCAACACATGACGAAATAGTGAACGTAGAAAATATACACAAATTGTGAAATTGCACCTCTATACAATGCAGCTCAATTAAACCTAGCTCCTAGAATAATTTTCACCGACGGTTCTGAGATAAGCTGCATGTTATTCTTGGATGCGGTTGTAGGACCGGCTTTAAAATCGCATGACAAAAATATCATACATATAAAAAAAACTGCATCACCAACATAGTCTGGACAACATTTGCTAGTTAGATGAAGTCAGCTATCTCATCGTAGCATATTTATATACATATTTATAATCATATGGTTCTTGGAGTGAGTGCATACACTCATGAAGTTTAGTAACTTCAGGTCACTGCAACAAGCCCAGGTACAGTTTACCGACGGATGGGTGCAGGACCTTGAAATGCACCGTGTAGAAAGTAAAGACCATCGTACGTATCATAAGTTTACCAGTCTCACAAATCGTCTTCATAAATACACATTCGTTAACCGTTTATTAATAGGACCTTTGAGCTCAATGGTAATTAATTAGTAGTGGAAATAATTTCTGGTTCGCATTACAGAAATGTAGCAGTGACAATAATATTGTATGCTGTAATCGTACTGGGCAATTGGCAGAGGTGTGGACTCGAGTCACATGACTTGGACTCGAGTCAGACTCGAGTCATTAATTTTATGACTTTAGACTTGACTTGAAAAAATGTTCTAAGACTTGTGACTTGACTTGGACTTTTACACCAATGACTTGGGACTTGAATTGGACTTGAACCGGTTTACTTGAAAAGACTTGGTATTTCACCCCAAATATAAAATTTAACATACATATTACACTCAACAAAAATATAAACGCAACACCTTTGTTACTGCTCCCATTCCCCATGGGATGGACGTAGAGACCTAAAATTCATTCCAGATACACAATATAACCATCCCTCCCAAACAGTGGTCACAAATCAGTCCAAATGTGTGGTAGTAGGCATATCTGCTATATTGAGATAATCCATCCCACCTCACAGGTGTGCCACATCAGGATGCTGATCTGACATCATGAGTAGTGCACAGGTGTACCTCAGACTGCCCACAACAAAAGGCCACCCTGGAATGTGCAGTTTTGTCTCACAGCAAAATGCCACAGATGCCACAAGCAATGAGGGAGCGTGCAATTGGCATGCTGACAGCAGGAATGTCAACCAGATCTGTCGCCCGTGCATTGAATGTTCATTTCTCAACCATAAGCCGTCTCCACAGGCGTTTCAGAGAATATGGCAGCACATCCAACCGGCCTCACAACCGCAGACCTCGTGTAACCACACCAGCCCAGGACCTCCACATCCAGCAGGTTCACCTCCAAGATCGTCTGAGACCAGCCACCCAGACAGCTGCTGGAACAATTGGTTTGCACAACCAAACAATTTCTGCACAAACTGTCAGAAACCGTCTCAGGGACGCTCAACTGCATGCCCGTCGTCCTCATCGGGGTCTTGACCTGACTCCAGCTCGTCGCCGTAACAGACTTGTGTGGGCAAATGCTCACATTGTCGTGGTCTGGGTGGTTTTCCACAGCATCAGCTCCTCCCCACTGGGTGGAGTCTTTGTTGTTCCTCACCTGATGGCAATCATACCAGCAGTATTTATGACCGGCGCACTCAACTGGTCGTCGCCAGATTATCTGCCAACTTTAGTCAGTTCTCGGCCTCACGTCAATTCATTGGTGACTCATCATACGTATTAATCGTATCTCTGTTTTTCTCGTCAGCCTCGGAACCCCACCTACCAAGCTCTCCTGGATACCAGTTTGCTGCCGCCGGAAATCACTCTCCGTGTCGGAGCTGCCACTCTTTCCTGCCTGCCTCCCTGCATTGCATGCAGCACCCACCTGGACCTCTCCTGCCTCCCCTCTCCACGCAACCCTCACCTGCAAGTTTGTAAGAAAGATCAGTGCACTATCCTAAGACTCACTCGCAACCTTCTGTGGGATTCCCCTGACTGCTCTCTCCTCTGTTTCAGTGCCCTGGCCCGCCACAGTTTCCCCTGCCCAGTACCTGCACTCCATATCCCTGCCATCTAGTTATTATCACAGTATTTTCTCTCGCCTCAGACATCTAGTTTATGTTCATTGATTCTAGTCTGCACTTTCTGTTAGCTTTTGAACATTGTAAAATAAAATCTCGTTTCGTTACACTTCACCCCTGGCCTCCGGGTTTGAATCTGCACTTGAGTTCATTCCATTTCCACGGGCCACTGCGCCTGACAGTATAATCTGGCCAGTGTATGGACTCAGCGGATCAAATCCGGACAGCCGTCTCAAAACAGGGCGCCATTCTTGGCTCTCACGAGGACGCGCTCCAGTTTCTCCTGGCGAAGGTTAACTTACTCACCGACGAGCAAGAGAAGATGTAGTCCGCGGTTCAGACCCTGCAGTCAGCCACTGCCCCGGAGCCCGAACCCGTTCCCGGTACGTCGGCATCGGTATCCGCGCCGCCGCCGCCTCAGCCCGCTGCGGATCCTGAGCCCCTGCAGACGCCGATGTTCCGCGATGCCGCCTCCCCGGAGCCGGAACCTTTTTCTGGCGGCCGGGAAGGATGTAGCGGTTTCCTCCTTCAGTGCGAGCTAGCATTCGGGCGCTCACCCCGCTCGTTTGTTTCTGAAACCGTGCGGATTTCGTATTTAGTCGGGAAACTGCGCGAGCGCGCCCTTACATGGGCAGAGGCGTATTTAGCTAGACATCCGTTACCGACTTGTCGTTATGACGATTTTCTGAGTGAGTTTAAGAAAACTTTCGCTCGCCCGACCTCTGAACGCAGTTCGGCGCGGAAGCTGTTGCATCTTCGTCAGGGACGGCGGAGCATTGCGGACTTCCTGATCGATTTCCGCATCGCCGCCGCTGAGGCGGGCTGGTCTGATCAGGCTCTGCATGGGGTGTATTTTCACTCTCTCAATGATGAGATGAAGGACCACCTGGCCTCCCGGGACGAGCCCGCTAATTTCGAGGAGCTGGTTTCCCTCACGCTTCGCATCGACAGCAGGTTGCGGGAGCGAGAGTGGGAGAGGGACTACAGTTCCCGTCGGCCTTTGCGGCGGTCATCTCCGGTCGTTTCTCACCCGCCACCGCTTCCGGTTCAGCCGTCCGCTCCCATTACTGGCACAGGGGGTGGTGAGCCGGAACCGGAACCCATGCAGATCGGGCGTTACCAGCTGACGGTGGAAGAGAGAGAGAGGCGCCGCCGTTCACACTCTTGCTTTTATTGTGGCTCCGGTGAGCATTTGATTTCTTCCTGCCCTCGGAAGGGAAAAGAGACCGCCCGCCGGTAGATCCGGGGGTACGGGTGGGCGGTACCAGGGTTAACGCTAAGCCCCGATTTTTGCTTTCTGTGACACTCTTACTCGGTCAGGGAGCCCACGTCTCATCAGCGCTGGTTGATTCAGGGGCCGAGCAGAGTTTGATTGACAGGGGATTTGCTGAACAGCTTCAGATCCCTCTTTTTGAGTTAAATCCGTCCATTCCAGTTAGGGCATTAAACGATCAGGTTTTTTCTCACATTACTCATCGCACTGCACCGGTTACCCTGATCACTTCCGGCAACCACAGAGAAACACTGATCTTTTACACCTCACAATCCCCTGACACGCCCATCATTTTAGGTTTCCCATGGCTAAGGCATCATAATCCTCACCTGGATTGGGTGGGACAGAGGGTCGTGAGTTGGAGCCCATATTGTCACGCTAACTGTCTCGTCTCAGCTGCCCCACCAGGGGCCACCGAGCCCTCTAGCAAGGAGAACCGCACCCCTGACCTCTCTGCGGTCCCCCCCGAATACCATGACATATCCGAAGTTTTTAATAAAGACAAGGCACTGTCCCTGCCACCCCATCGCCCTTACGATTGTGCCATTACCCTGTTTTCCGGCTCCACGTTGCCTTCCAGTCGCCTCTACAACTTGTCACGCCCTGAACGGGCTGCCATGGAAGAATACATCAGAGACTCACTGGCGGCTGGACTCATCAGACCTTCAACTTCCCCCGTGGGTGCTGGCTTCTTCTTCGTGGGTAAGAAAGATGGCACACTCCGTCCATGCATCGATTTTCGGCCCCTTAATGACATCACAGTTAAAAACAAATACCCATTACCGCTCATCAGCTCCGCTTTTGAGCCCCTCCATGGGGCCACCATTTTTACCAAACTGGATCTCAGGAACGCATATCACCTAGTCAGAATCAGGGAGGGGGATGAGTGGAAAACAGCGTTTAACACACACTTAGGACATTTCGAGTATCTAGTCATGCCATTTGGCCTCACTAACGCACCTGCAGTTTTTCAAACCCTAGTGAATGATGTCCTCAGGGATTTTCTGGACCGTTTTGTCTTCGTTTACCTCGATGACATCCTGATTTTTTCCAAAGACCTCAAGGAACACAGAGTCCATGTCCGGACCGTACTCCAGCGGTTGTTGGAGAACAAGTTATACGTCAAAGCCGAGAAATGCGAATTCCACTCACCGTCTGTGTCATTTCTGGGTTACGTTCTTGCAGGGGGGCAGGTGAAGACAGATCCGGCTAAAGTGAAGGCAGTAGCGGAGTGGCCACTACCAACCTCACGAAAACACTTACAGGGGTTTTTGGGCTTCGAACTTCTACCGCCGCTTCATCAGGAATTACAGTCAGGTAGCCGCTCCCCTAACTCGTCTAACTTCCTCTAAGCTGCCTTACCATTGGAATCCGGAGGCCGACGCCGCCTTCTCCCGGTTGAAAGAACTGTTTACCTCTGCGCCGGTCTTAATCCATCCTGATCATAGTAAACCCTTCATCGTGGAAGTAGACGCGTCAGGCGTTGGGGTCGGGGCGGTGTTGTCCCAGCGTTCAGGTCCATCTGCTAAGCTTCGGCCCTGCGCCTTTTTCTCCCGCCGCCTCTCACCTGCGGAGAGGAATTATGACGTTGGAGACAGGGAGCTGCTTGCTGTAAAGCTGGCGCTGGAGGAATGGCGGCATTTACTTGAGGGAGCAGAGCATCCATTCACCATTTGGACTGATCATAAGAACTTAACCTACTTACGCACAGCCAAAAGGCTCAACTCACGTCAAGCTCGATGGTCCCTGTTCTTTACTCGATTTAACTTTTCCATCTCTTACCGACCAGGCACCCGCAACACTAAGCCGGATGCCCTGTCCCGCCAGTTCGACCCTGTGTGTGACCCGTCTGATGCACCCACCGTCCTGCCAGCAGGAGTCAGGATCGGTTCTGTCGCCTGGGACGTGGAGGAGGACATCCGCCGTGCGCTGGAGACGGAGCCAGACCCCGGCACGGGCCCTCCGAACCGACGCTATGTCCCCACCGGGGCTCGCCCTAAGGTGATCGATTGGGTCCACAAGGGCAAATTTGCGTGCCATCCGGGTGGGGGGAGGACAGGCTCACTCCTTAAAAGGTATTTCTGGTGGGAGACTATCGAGAAAGACGTCAAAGAATATGTAGCTGCCTGTCCTGTCTGCGCACGCAACAAAACGAGCTCACTACGCCCAGCTGGACTTTTGCAACCCCTCACTATACCGCATCGCCCCTGGTCTCACATTGCATTGGATTTCGTCACTGGCCTTCCCGCCTCCTCGGGTAAAACCACCATACTCACAGTAGTAGACAGATTCTCTAAAGCTGCGCACTTCGTCGCCCTAAACAAACTCCCCACCGCAACAGAGACCGCCAAGATTATGACCGAGCAGATCTTCAGACTCCACGGCATACCTCTCGAGATCGTGTCGGATAGGGGCCCTCAGTTCATTTCACGGGTATGGAGGTCGTTCTGCACCGCTCTCGGGGCAAAACCCTGCTTGAGCTCAGGATTTCATCCTCAGACGAATGGGCAGGCCGAACGGCTCAACCAGGAACTGGAGGCCACCCTCCGTTGTGTCGCTGCCTCCAACCCCGCCTCATGGTCCTCGTTGCTGCCGTGGGCAGAATACGCTCACAATTCGCTTACGTCGTCTGCTACTGGCCTCTCGCCTTTCGAAGCCTCCATAGGTTACCAGCCACCTCTCTTCCCCGACCAGGAGGCCGACCTCGAGGTTCCCTCGGTCCAACACCATCTCAGACGTTGTCAGCGGGCGTGGAGGTTGACCCGTCGGTCGTTGTGCCGGTCCGTTGCTCGCCAGTCCCTGTACGCGGACCGTCGCCGCAGGGCAGCCCCTGCCTACTCCCCTGGGCAGAAGGTGTGGTTGTCTGCTAAGGACGTTCCCCTCAAGGTGGCGTCTCGTAAGCTGGCCCCGCGTTTCATTGGACCCTTCGAGGTGGAGCGGGTCCTCAGCCCTTCTGCGCTGCGGTTGAAGCTGCCTTCCTCACTGCGCATTCACCCGACCTTCCACGTCTCCCAGGTCAAGCCGGTGGTCGTGAGTCCGTTGTGCCCTCCTTCCGCTCCCCCTCCTCCCGCCCGGCTCGTGGGTGGGCATCCTGCCTTCACGGTCCGGCGCATTCTGGACGTCCGTCGGCGGGGGCGGGTCCGGCAGTTCTTGGTGGACTGGGAGGGTTATGGGCCTGAGGAGCGGTCCTGGGTGTCTCGTTCCTTGATTTTGGATCCTGCTTTGCTTTCTGCTTTTTACAGGGCTCGCCGCGGGCCGCGGGGGGCTCGGTCGCCGGGGGTCGACCCTTGATGGGGGGGTAGTGTCGTGGTCTGGGTGGTTTTCCACAGCATCAGCTCCTCCCCACTGGGTGGAGTCTTTGTTGTTCCTCACCTGATGGCAATCATACCAGCAGTATTTATGACCGGCGCACTCAACTGGTCGTCGCCAGATTATCTGCCAACTTTAGTCAGTTCTCGGCCTCACGTCAATTCATTGGTGACTCATCATACGTATTAATCGTATCTCTGTTTTTCTCGTCAGCCTCGGAACCCCACCTACCAAGCTCTCCTGGATACCAGTTTGCTGCCGCCGGAAATCACTCTCCGTGTCGGAGCTGCCACTCTTTCCTGCCTGCCTCCCTGCATTGCATGCAGCACCCACCTGGACCTCTCCTGCCTCCCCTCTCCACGCAACCCTCACCTGCAAGTTTGTAAGAAAGATCAGTGCACTATCCTAAGACTCACTCGCAACCTTCTGTGGGATTCCCCTGACTGCTCTCTCCTCTGTTTCAGTGCCCTGGCCCGCCACAGTTTCCCCTGCCCAGTACCTGCACTCCATATCCCTGCCATCTAGTTATTATCACAGTATTTTCTCTCGCCGCAGACATCTAGTTTATGTTCATTGATTCTAGTCTGCACTTTCTGTTAGCTTTTGAACATTGTAAAATAAAATCTCGTTTCGTTACACTTCACCCCTGGCCTCCGGGTTTGAATCTGCACTTGAGTTCATTCCATTTCCACGGGCCACTGCGCCTGACACACATTCGATGGCGTCTGGCACGTTGGAGAGGTGTGCGCTTCACGGATGAATCATGGTTCACATTGTTCAGGGCAGATGGCAGCTGAGAATGTCCCAGTTCTTGCATGGCCAGCATACTCACCGGACATGTCACCCATTGAGCATGTTCGGGATGTGCTTGACCGGCGTATACGACAGCGTGTACCAGTTCCCACGAATATCCAACAACCTCGCACAGCCATTGAAGTGGAGTGGACCAACATTCCACAGGCCACAATTGACAATCTGATAGACTCCATGCGACGATGTGTTGCACTGCATGAGGCAAATGGTGGTCACACCAGATACTGACCGGTTCTGGGTCCCCAGACCCCCAATAGCGCAAAAAACTGCACATTCCAGGGTGGCCTTTTGTTGTGGGCAGTCTGAGGTACACCTGTGCACTACTCATGATGTCAGATCAGCATCCTGATGTGGCACACCTGTGAGGTGGGATGGATTATCTCAATATAGCAGATGTGCCCACTACCACACATTTGGACTGATTTGTGACCTCTGTTCGGGAGGGATGGTTATATTGTGTATCTGGAATGAATTTTAGGTCTCTACGTCCATCCCATGGGGAATGGGAGCAGTAACAAAGGTGTTGCGTTTATATTTTTGTTGAGTGTATATAGAGATTGAAAATGTGACGTCATTCAGGGGTAAAACCGCAAAGGATTCTGGGAACTCGTGGCAAGAGGTACTAGCGCACGCAGGCTTTCAATTGAAATCAGTCACACAGCGATAAAAAGAAACACAAAAATGTCAAGAAGCTGTTGTATTATTAACTGCAATAGCCGGTCGCATGACAGCCACGGGAAGCCGACGGGTAAAGAGATCGGTTGTTATCGGATTACGTCGTTGAAGAGAAATTGTTCGAGCCATGTTTCCGAAGTGACAAACAGGCGACTGGATTGCAGCTATTCAAAGACCAAATATAACGTCCTAGAACACTCCAGCTCACATGTTAGTCTGCTCCAAGCATTTACACGAAGGTCAGTGTCTTTTAGTAGTTAATACGTCATTTTTCTTAACATAATTGGTGATATAGGTTACAAGCAAGTCTGGCGCTCAACAGAAATTGTCGCGCTATGCTCCTTTGTTTATTGTGCATAAATGGTGAATTGTCCTGACACAATTTTGCGTTTCGCTTCTGTTATTATGGTACATTGACAAAAACATATACTTTTATTCACAGGGTAAAACAGTTTTTTTTGTATCACCAATTGTCCAGTACGATTACAGCATACAGTATTATTGTCACTGCTACATTTCTGTGATGCTACCAGAAATTATTTCCACTACTAATTAATTACAGTTGAGCTCAAAGGTCCTATTAATAAACGGTTAACGAATGTGTATTTATGACGACGATTTGTGAGACTGGTAAACTTATGATACGTACGATGGTCTTTACTTTCTACACGGTGCATTTCAAGGTCCTGCACCCATCCGTCGGTAAACTGTACCTGGGCTTGTTGCAGTGACCTGAAGTTACTAAACTTCATGAGTGTATGCACTCACTCCAAGAACCATATGATTATAAATATGCATATAAATATGCTACGATGAGATAGCTGACTTCATCTAACTAGCAAATGTTGTCCAGGCTACGTTGGTGATACAGTTTTTTTAATGTGTATGATATTTTTGTCATGCGATTTTAAAGCTGGTCCTACAACCGCATCCAAGAATAACATGCAGCTTATCTCAGAACCGTCGGTGAAAATTATTCTAGGAGCTAGGTTTAATCGAGCTGCATTGTATAGAGGTGTAATTTCACAATTTGTGTATATTTTCTACGTTCACTATTTCGTCATGTGTTGAGAAAAACACAGATTTAAAAATTACATGGTCTAATATTTACATTTAGCATAACTGCAACATAATTTTTTCGTTTTTTTTTAAAGACTCGAAAGGACTTGAAATTCAAAATTTCAGACTTGTGACTTTACTTGGACTTTTACACCAGTGACTTGAGACTCGACTCTGACTTGCATGACATTACTTGAGACTTGACTTGTGACTTGAGGATAAAGACTTGAGACTTACTTGAGACTTGCAAAACAATGACTTGGTCCCACCTCTGGCAATTAGTGATACAAACAAAACTGTTTTACCCTGTGAATAAAAGTATATGTTTTTGTCAATGTACCATGGTAATAACAGAAGCGAAACGCAAAATTGTGTCAGGACAATTCACCATTTATGCACAATAAACAAAGGAGCATAGCGCGACAATTTCTGTTGAGCGCCAGACTTGCTTGTAACCTATATCACTAATTATGTTATGAAAATGACGTGTTAACTACTAAAAAACACTGACCTTCGTGTAAATGCTTGGAGCAGACTAACCTGTGAGCTGGAGTGTTCTGGGACGTTATATTTGGTCTTTGAATGGCTGCAATCCAGTCGCCTGTTTGTCACTTCGGAAACATGGCTCGAACAATTTCTCTTCAACGACGTAATCCGATAACAACCGATCTCTTTACCCGTCGGCTTCCCGTGGCTGTCATGCGACCGGCTATTGCAGTTAATAATACAACAGCTTCTTGACATTTTTGTGTTTCTTTTTATCGCTGTGTGACTGATTTCAATTGAAAGCCTGCGTGCGCTAGTACCTCTTGCCACGAGTTCCCAGAATCCTTTGCGGTTTTACCCCTGAATGACGTCACATTTTCAATCTCTATATAATATGTATGTTAAATTTTATATTTGGGGTGAAATATCAAGTCTTTTCAAGTAAACCGGTTCAAGTCCAATTCAAGTCCCAGGTCATTGGTGTAAAAGTCCAAGTCAAGTCACAAGTCTTAGAACATTTTTTCAAGTCAAGTCTAAAGTCATAAAATTAATGACTCGAGTCTGACTCGAGTCCAAGTCATGTGACTCGAGTCCACACCTCTGCAGTATAGTATGACCATGTCTAAGCTGACAGGAAGGAAAAACTGCCAATTGCCTCACTAATTTTTATTTTTCTCAGTACTGAAAATCTCAGTTAATGCAATGTTCTAATCCAGGACCTTTATAAGGGTGTCTTTGGACTGACTCGTTTTGCATGGTGGAGCAGAAGTGATTTAGTGAGTGATTTAGGTCACATGCAAATGTCTTGCTTGTAATATTTTCAGCATGTGTTGATCCATCTGGAGCTTGCAGCAAAATAATAAGCACAAGCCTGGCTAGCATGTGCCGACATTCAAAAGGCGGCAAAGACATGCTTAAGAGCTAAAGGCGCTGTAGAGAGACTTTACAGAAGTAGGTTAAAACATTTTCCTCCTCTTGAATTTGTAAAACACTGAACAATGATCAATGATAAACCGCACATTTGGACCTATCACTTGTTGATTTTTGTCTAAAGAGCAGGTTGAACTCGGTAAACGTTCACGTAATTGTTCACAAATGCTACAATGTGGCCTATTTTAGTAGAACACTGTTTTGTTTGGTGGCGAGAGCTGCAGGGAATGATGTCTGCGCACCCTGTGTTGCAACAAAAATTAATTAAACACGACTTTGGGTCGTGATCACACATGTCATGTTAGATTTCAGTGCGAGAATGCCCACGCTGAGCGCAAGGCCTCATCTAATTATGGAAAGGTTGTCAAGGCGTTGGCGCTCCTGCTTGGTATCTGCGCGTGGTACCCGCCCGAGAAACAACAGGCTGTCGGAAACCTGCGCCCACCACTGCCTCTCAGGCTAAAACCTGTGCGACGTGCAGGCCTCACGAACTGTCTGCGAAACAGAGACGTCCCTCCGAATTAGTCACAGAATCACTCACAAGGATGGCTGAACGGTAGGGAGCTGCTGAGCAGAGGTTCCTTGATAACGGTCCTCATTCAGTCTACTACCAGCTAGGTAGGGCACCGAATTTGCTGAGAAAATAAAAGTCGGTTTTGGTAGCAACTTGTGTTGACTTGCATCACAAAAGGGGTTGTTTTTGTCGTGATTGCAGGAGGTTAATTAGGTTTTAGCTACTAAACTAAGGCCGAGTGTGCCAATCTGGTGTCTACTGTCCACACATCAAGATGCAGATTTCTGTCACTACAATCCTTTTGTGACACAGTCACAGGTAGGAAACGTTGATATTTTGTTGAAGAAGTTTAACGTTGTTGTGAAGATAAACACAAAGTTATAGCAAATGAAGAATTTTATTTTCATTTTGTTGCGAGCTTTTGTGCGGTGATCCTTTCACACGCTGAGCAAGGTTAATTCAAAAGGACAGAAAAGCTGCATGTTGGTTGCGTCCTGTTCTTATTTAGCGGTGGTACTTCACAATCAATACATTTCAATTTTTAATGCAGCCACCTTTATTGAGGAAGAACAAAAAGTGGCATAGTGGTGCAAACAGAATCCTTGAAGTGTAAACTGCTGTCCAGATGACAACAGAGCTGCTTTAGAATTCACATAGCAGATGTTGCTAGCTGATACACAAACAGGTTACACAAACAGGTTTTACAAAACCTTCTTCTAAATACTTTATTTTCTTGCCAAGGCTTATAAGTTTGTGAATGACTTGGGGTTTTATACAGTGTACTTACAGACAAATCAAATTTTGGCAATAGAAAAAGATGCCTAGAGAATTTGTTTTCTTCAGTATCCACTTTGAGCTGTGAGGTCATGCAGTGTCTTACCTACCAAATAATTCGATTTAACATTTAAAAAAAAAAAAAATCATCTAAACCTTAAAAATTACAGTTGATAGAGAGGTGATGACACGCGAAAAATAGCTTCTGTTATTTGATATATATTTATTTAGAAAAATCTTTCCATTCTATGGTAAAGTACTCAAAACATACTTTAATATAATAAAATATTGTTCAGAATCAATAAGATATTAAGTGATGTATTCTATTTAGGCAATATTAACCAGTTGTTTTCCACATACTGTCGATGATTATTAAACTGGATAACACCATCTCCACCACTGCCCTCGAGCTGGTGCAATGAAGGAATCTCTTCATTCTTTTTTTAGACGTAGGTGGTGAAAATCATGGAGGACTTCGTTTTTGGGGGTTATTACTGTACGTATAGTAGTCATTATCTTCATGCATTAGCTACACAAGTTGCAGTAGATGTAAGGGGAAATGACAGTAGAGAAGGTGCTGCTTGGTTGGAAATATAAAAGATGCACTGTGGTGACATTTAAGGCCTTTTATCGAGCTCTGCTTGAACAGTGAATAAAAGCGCCCTCTGCTGGCACAACATCACCTGAGCAAGAGCATTTTTTTTTAAAAAGTGTATAAACACAGAATAGTAAAGGCTGGTGTTTAAGCCCTGGGGACTGTTTCACAGCATCAGGCGATCTCTGCTGATGCACAGGCATCTAAAAACTCACAAAAAAATTTCTTTATATTGTCATTAAAGTCCAAGGCTGACTGAACTGTGGAGACAAACTCAGACAAATAGGAGAAATTGCATGTCCTGTGAGGAATGAAAGTTATTCTGACCAGTTGTGCGGCCTGGTGGATGTGCAGATGGGGGAGGTTGTTTGGATAAAATGTCAGACAGGCGAGTGGGAGGATGGGTAGACAGACTCACGCGGGCGACTTTCCCCTGGGGGTCTTTACTGATTGGCACTGATCAAAAGGTCTTAGCAAGGTGCCATTTAACATGAGACTGTAAACAAGGTCAAAAGGATGTCGGGTTACAGCTGTCTGTTACCATGTGACCAGCAAGGTGCTAGAGAGGGCTGCAGGGTGAAGCAAACATGGAAAGGAAGTAAAGGAGCACAAACAGAATAAAGTTCAAACTAAATAAATAAATAATTATATTTCACCAGCTATAAAATCTCTGTGTCTATTTCTCAATGTGGAAATCAACTAGTTACCTCAAAGTAATGAAGAACTGTTAAATCTGTTAGCTAAAAGTCTCAGGTTTACCTTAACCTCCTAAGACCCAAACTCTTTCATAGCATGCATTTTTAATTTCTCTTTGATATTTGGACTGATTGGGACATGATGAATGTAAAAACAAAGAATTACCTGATTTTTTTAACATGATTTTTGTTTCTAAGAAAAATGAGAGCCACATATGAGGATATTCGTTTAAAATTTCAATAGGACAGTAGCAGTATAATGTCCCCGTAAGTGGATATCAGGCCCTTGTATAGCAAAATTGAGTATTTTGGTCTAAATAACCCAAAATGTGATGTCCTCATATGTGGACACCAGGTCCTAGAAGGTTAAAGAATGGTTGTAGCTGCATGAAGTAAAATAGCTCAAATCGTTTACAGTACCCAAGCTTATCTTAGAAATTCTGAAATGGCTAAAAGTAACAGAAATACAGTGAAAGCTGCTGAAATATAAATAAACAGTTCAGCTAGCTACCAGTAATAAAAAAGAGCTATAACAGCTAAAAGTAACGGACAGCGAAAGCATCAGTTTTGTTAGCTCATGGTAACACATGCTAAAAATATAGAGCTAAAGCTAAAACAGTTCAAAAGTGTAATAGTAGGTAAAAGTATTTGTTAAAAATGCTTAAAGATACGTAAAAGTAATGAATAAACAGTATAAGTATAAATAAGTTGTATATTGTTTGAATTGAGATACTAAAACACTAGCTAAATAGTTAAATAGCTAAAGGATAGCTAATAGAAATATTACATTTTTTAAAAAGGAGGAAATGTTATCTAAATGTTGTTACTGGGTTCTAATCAATAAAGAAATGATGCAATGAGATCAAAAACTGAAACAATAGACCGTCTTGCTAGATGAATACATTTGAACCTGACAATGAGGATAAAGGGTTTCTTCCTCAATAATAGGAAGTGCTGTTAACATTCGGCATTTTGCACATAACTCATGGAATTACTGGTGTGTTCTGCTTGTGCGATTCTAAGGTTGAATTATATCCTTAAAAATTTTAACCATGTTAAAATTTCCATATTGTGCTTTTATGTTTGTGAAGACACATCTTGAGTAAAATAAGCAGTCAGCAGCACCACTGATGAACATTTACACCTTTGAACTGCATCAGGAACAGGATTTACTTGCCTTTAATGACACATTAGTGGCTGTTTGATAAAGAGGTCCTGGGAAGTAGTAGAGGGGTTGGCTGAGACTGTCCTGTGGACTAATTTGCATATTGACAGACCTGCACATACAAAGGGGTAAATCTAAGCCTTTTTAGGGCATGGAGAGACACGTTTTTGGGGAAAATCTAAACAACAAAAAGGTAATTTAATTAAAGAAATGACCGGTTTAATTAATTTTGAAAGAGGAACTTGAAATCCTTCCCATGTCTTTTTACAGTCTTTATCAAACACCTTCTAGTAGCAACTCTTCACTTTTTAACCTCAGAAAAAACATTTGGTCGGTTATTTTGAATCACCGACTTCATTTGTTCTAAAATAAGGTTTCAAAAATGTTTTTTTTCCCCCTTGGAAGATAAACTTTTTGTTATTCTTTGATGTTGTGGAATTCTCTGTTTTCAGCTCTGAATTCTTTTTGAGTGCTACAACTCTCTGTTAGACTGTCTGGCAATAAGAAGATGTTAATCCTTTTATCTGCCTACAAACCAAACACAGCCTTACAAAAGTCAATTATGTGTTAGTTTTATAGCTCCTGGGGCTCGCACAGCCACAACTAATAACTGGATGGTGTTGACATTGAGACATATTGATCCTCAGGTCAGAGCAGTGGTTGCCCAGGGCAGATTTGGGGATTTTAAATGGAGGCTGGAACAGTGAAAGTGTAAGGGGAAATTTTTGTTTTTTAATAAAGATTGTCTCTCAGTTTTTTTGCCCCGGGCGAGACGCTGAACACTGGATGCTGACTGGTCTGGTTGTTTCTTTATTGATTTCAGACTGGGATTGGCAGTGGGCTCACCATGGCCTCTGGTACTGACTGTCTGGCGAGTGATTGATTAATTAATTCATGTAAAATCCTCCTCAATTTAATTCAAAAGGCACCAGAAGGACAGCAAATCACAGCTGGACAATAAAATATTTGGATTGAATTTGGCTCTCTTTGATACATGTGTGCCTCTTTTTTTCTGCGTGACACAGTTTGTGAATGCATTTCTTTGTTTGAATTTGCTATTAACAAATATGCGCCAAACGGGTTTTCAGCTCAAATTACATTACTAAAAACATACATAGAGAAAGGTGATTCAAAAGCCAAGATATGTTTAAGCTCCCTGTTCCACTGCAATGACATAAGGTGGCCCCTAGAGGGAGGCAGAGCACCATATCGTTCAGTGGCAGGACCTTTTACACAGCGATTCTCTACAAAACTCAGTGAAGGTTTTATTCAAAGTCTCTGTCCATCTTTGCCCTTTTGTCAGTACAAATGTGATCACTGAACATGGAAAATATTAATCAAACAATGTTTATTTGAGAAAGAATTTTTTGATTTCCACTGGTACAGTCATAATGCAACATCATGTTACAGACTTTCCTCAGATTATTGTGAAAAGATGCCTTTGGTACAACACTTCATGACTGCTTTGTCTTCCAGTACTTTTTTAAAAAATTCCAGCGCTTTTCAATATTTATGTGTTGTCGTCACTTATTTCACAGTAACGCATATCAATAAGAAAATTCTAAACAGAGCTTCTCTCATATCCCAACATCACATCTTGATGATGACAGTGCACATCAGTAGTCACCATGCCTTCCCAGGGTTTGCCTGGTCTCTATATCCAGTGCATTAAAGTTTGCATGACTGCACACTCATGCTGTCCTCAGGCCAGCGGTACGAGTCAACAACAAAGTCATCATAGTCACAGCTGTAGGACAGCGAGCGTATATAGGCTCCTTTGTCGGACGGTTCAGGGCGAAGTGTGGCCATGTTGTGCTTGTAGGCAAACTCCATGATCTGTAACACATAGGTTTTCATTGTTTCATATAACTGCACCCAGATATGACAAGATGTATCTCCTGCACTGTGTGCATCTGCTGAGCTCACCTTGACTGCCAGTTTGAAAGAGACATCCCTGATGGTGCTGAGAGGAGGATACAGTCTTCCCTCTGCTAGGTGCTCCTCAGTCACCAGCTGAGCAAGAGCCTGTTTCAAAGCAAAGAAAGAGCAGGTACTAACAGAGAGCACAACAAATTGAAAAGGATGCATATAGACTATAGACTGTGTGAGTGAATGTTTCACCTCTGCTGCAATGAGGAATATTTCCTCAGTAATGTGCGGCAATGAGCAGGCAGTGACGCCCAAGCCCACACCAGGGAAGATGTAGGCATTGTTTCCCTGACCTGGGTAGAAGGTCCTCCCATCAGGCAGTGTCACAGGATCAAATGGACTACCACTGGCAAAAATGCCACGCCCCTGCATCACAGAAAAGTATTTATAAAGTATTTACAATGCCTGTTTTCATTAGGGATGATCCTTCAAATTGGACACGCATTGGGATGCACAGTCTTCAGCACCTCTGTGAATGTATAGCACTGTTCAGCAGTACATTCAGCTTTGCTGGTCGGGTTGCTGAGGGCAAAGATGATGGGGCGTTCATTGAACGAGGCCATGTCCCTGATGATCTGCTCAGAGAAGGCTCCAGCAACAGCTGCCACACCTGGGACAGTAATGTGCTGTTTATTCCATTTGGCAACTTTTAGTTGTTTTAGTCTTCATTTTCAGCATATTCAAAATGACCTCACATTCTCACTGTAGTCTACAAATGCATTGGTGACAGATAACATCATACAATGTTTTACCTATGATAGCTGTAGGTTTCAGTTCCCGCACCACATCCTCCAGTTTCTTCATCTGTGGGTGCTCATGTGCGAAACTCTCTTTCTCATGAGTCAGGTGGTCCCGACCCTAAGAATGAAAATTAAAGGTATTCAGTTATTAGTAGAAACGTCAGAGAACAGAAAAAAAAATGGGTCTGAGTTAAATATGCATGTTTATAACAGATGTTTGCAGGTTAAGTAAGGTACCTTGACAATGAGACCTTTAGAATCAACCATCCAGATCTTTCTCATGCACTCCTCTTTGGAGAGCCCCTCCTTCACCATGGCCATGGTGATCAGTTCAGCAATCCCCATCGCTGCCTGTGAGCAGACAGAAAGGATAACAGTAGGATGGTGGGAGCTGATTGGCAGATTTAGTTTCACATGACTAATCCTGCCATAAAATCGCATCAACCTCACAAAAGAATATTAAACCGTAATGTCTTCTTTGTGTTAGAAAGTGCTGCTAACTGTGGTGAAGAGGATTGAGAACAGTTTGATTAATGGTAATGAAATCACTGTACTGTTCACTAGTCAGAGTGCTGGTGCTCTCTTTTTACAGCAGAATTAGGTATGTTCTGTCAGCATTAACAAGTCTCTTCTTCAGAATGAATTTTGCACTCACCTCTCCTGCTCCTTGGAACACGACGGTATGGTCACTCATTTTGCTTTTGGTGATGCGAAGGGCGGCCAGTAGTCCTGCTACTGCTACTGCAGCAGTACCTGCAGATTAAGACAGAGGAACTTTAGTGCTTGGAGATAATGCAGCTTCACAGGATTTTTTTTTTTTTTACCAGTTTTACATTCTGTGTGATAGAAACATGATTCCATAACCAAGCGGGACACATGGGATAAGAGACTTTGTATGCGAGCCTGTCACATGATCACGTCATGTGTCATCCAATCTTAGCTGAATGATAACTAAAGTATGAGCTATTGCAGGACACCAAAGTGGTATAGAGCCCAGATATTGAGAGGTGAGGTGTGCATTTAACTTTCTGGGGACACTGCATCATTTTGACTGCAAAGCCAAGCAAGTGACAAGACTCTCAACATAAGTCAGCAGAGGCATGTATGAGGGTAGACTGCTAACCTGAGTCTGCTGCTCAGAGGCCAGGAGAACTCTGCTTTGAGAGACATTTTTAAATAGAATCTAATAACTATTTTTGAGATTTTCTGACTCATTCTTATCAGGACTCAGCTTATCTTAAAGACCTCATAGTAACATATCACCCCATAAAGCACTCCTCTCCCAGACTGCGGGATTACTTGTGGTTCTTGGGTATTTGAAAGTAGAATGGGAGGCAGAGGCTTCAGCTTTCAGGCCCCTCTTCTGTGGAACCAGATCCCAGTTTGGATTTGAGACACAGACACCCTCTCTACTTTTCAGCTTAGGCTTAAAACTTTGCTTTTAAGCCTAAGCTTCTAGTTAGCGCTGGATCAGGCGACCCTGAACCCAAGCGTAGTCACATTTCTATAGGCCTAGGCTGACGCTTAGTTCTACTTTACTAACCTCTTTTCACTCTATTGTATTTATACATCACTCTGCATTTAATTATTAGTTATTATTAATCTCTGGGTCGGTTTGACAGCGTGTCTTTTGTTATGTCCCTCTCTCCTCATCCCCAACTGGTAGCAGCAGATGGCAGCCCCTCCTTGAGCCTGGTTCTGCTGGTGGTTTCTTCATGTTAAAAAGGAGTTTTTCCTTCCCACTGTCACAAGTGCTTGCTCATAAAGGGCCATCTGATTGTTGGGGTTCTCTGTATTATTGTGTATTGTATTGTATACTGGGTTTTTACACCTTGAGGCAACTGCTGTTGTGATTCTGCACTATAGAAAAAAGATACAATTGAATTGAAATGTAACTGAATTTTTTTAACAACACCTTACAGAATCCAAAGAGGCTGTAAGTAGAGCAGAATGTGAGCAGATATTCCAGGAGCAAACTTCAGTGCTGACTGATTATTGTTACTGCTTGTTTTTATTCCTATTGACTTAATTTTTTTTTTTACTGTATTCAGTATAAAACCTGAAGTTAAAGTAGGAGTTTACTATCCTTATAAAGTCTGACTGTTTTTCATGTGCAATTAGCTGCCCTCAGTGATGTAAAAGTAGAGACTGTGACTCTGCAGTAACATTCCCTTCAGCAGTAGAAATGTACCTACAGCTAAAAAAAAAAAAGCTGCCCACTTTTTACATAGCAGGAAAGCTGTCATTAACTTAAGTGTTTTTTAGTCTTCTTAGGGCTGGTTATTAAGGATGCTAATGAAAAAGTCACAGGGAAAACTTTTGGAAAGTTAAAAAATACAAGAGCTGAAGGGCAGTTTGGTTTTGACATCTGGTGTTTTTCCTCAGCTTTTTATCAGCTGTACTGACAACTGGTTTATCCATCCTTGTGTGCGTGTGTTACCTTGGATGTCATCGTTGAATGTGCAGTACTTGTTGCGGTACTTGCTCAATAGGCGGAAAGCGTTCACATTGGCAAAATCTTCAAACTGAATCAGGCAGTCCATTCCATACCTGTGAACACAAGAGCCGCATTACATCAGGCTGAGCCAAAACGGAGGATGAAAAGGAGCAGGGGAAGGAGAGTCGCTATCTTAACATCTCAAATTCAGCCCACACATGTACAAAGAGCATTTTTTTCACTCCAGAGGGAGGTGCTCGGCAACAGCACTGCTGGCTTTTTGGTCCAAAAAGTTAACAACTGATTGAAGGTCTCAGCTTACAGAAGAGCACTGCTTTGTAAAATGTACAACAGCTGGTCACAATGAGCTTCAGTGAGAGAGGTCAAACATCCAATAAAAGTCACAAAAAAGGTGAGATCGGAGCAAAAGAACACCGAGCAGTGTTGGACTCGGACCGCCTATCACA